>NC_072869.1:11407441-11714941 GCF_028858705.1 Grus americana
AGATGCGAATCTTTCCATCAGCACAGCCGCTGATGACTCGGAGATAGAGGAACTCCAGAGACAGGACTTCCCTGAAAACACGACACGTCTGTGTTGGTACATTCATTGTGCTTTCACAGGAAGATGTGATCAACTACCTCTTTTGTCTTGGAGGAGATGCAGAGGTCTGCCTCCATCAACAGGCCAAAGAAAGAGGCTCATTGAGATATTTAAAAGGCCTAGTAGTGAAGTCCATCCCTCCATGTCCAAACCAACCAACGCAGTGCATCCTCAGAGCAACTGGTGTGGTTATGGCCTGCTGTGTTTAAAATTTCATTTTTATGTCTAGGATAGTAAATGGAAACAATAGGATGCTACAGTTTTCACAGTTCTAATAAGCAATTAAAGTATTAGAAAATTAACATACAGTTGGTCAGGTTCACCATGTAACTGACACAGACAGGATCTTTTCTTGACCAGGCAGCCCAATACCCTTTTGCATACAGGTTGGGATCCTTAAAATATCAGACTACGCACTCCCAGTCTGAAGTCACCCCTGTTTGTGAACAAGTGGTTGCATATTTGCATTTTAGGTTGTTATAGGTCTCAACTGGCAAACACTGGTGGTGACCACGTAGTGCCTGACACCGTTTTAAAGACAAAGATTGTTGAGAGTGGGGATATTTCAAGTCCTAAGACTGATAATTAAAGCATTTTGTATTTCTATAAGGAAGACATTTTCTTTACAGATCTAGTGGACTCTCAAACACAAATTGAAACACCCGATTCCTACTTAGGGTGACGGAAAGCTATTAGGCATCTCTTAAGGTTTCCCAACATGCTCCATCCCAGGACATATCCATCGGTGCTTCCTGTGATGAGGTGCCACTGATCAAAGGACAAGCACTTAACTGGGCCTTGGTGCCCCTCTAATGTCTGCAAAGTAAAGAAATAGGTGCAACACAGTCAGCAATCTGGATGTAAATATGTCAAGATACCTTATGGCATTCACAATAGCAGCCTCATATACTATATTGTAGTTTTATATTAACACCCAATAATATACCAATACCCCCTAGGGATAACTGTGGTAGTTTTATAGTCACTTACAGGAAATATTCAGGGCTAGTTGCTGATGGTGAGCTACTGGCATGGAATTAGCATCCATTTCCCATCTTGATTACATGTGCTAAATAGACATTACTGCACCGAGACGTGGCTGTTCACCCAGGAGAGAAGAGCGCAGACTGCCCCGGCTGTAGTGGAAGGGACAACCACAAACTCAGCTCAGCTGGAGCTGGGATGTCTTGTATCCAAGGTGCATCTCAATTAGCAACTCTCTTCCCCACAGGCAGGAAGAGCTTCCCTCCTCTCAGATGTGGACTAATGCGAGTTCTGGACACCTACTGAGGTAATTAGCAGAGTCTGGCCTCAATCTTTAAATTGCAGAGCAGCTGTCCAACTGCTTTGGATAAACGAACTGTTACCAGTTCTGAGAGCAAGTTTCATATTTTGGGCTAATGGATGATACCTCCACCCCCAGAAGCCGTTAGTCAAGCCCTCCCGCCCTCTTCCCAGGCGTCTACAGGAGCAGAGATGCATGTATCTGCAGAGAACAAGTAATGACGGGGAATCAAACTCTGGGTTAAAACTGATGGTCGTTTGAAAATTGGTTTTATATTATTTGCTTATGAATATTCCTGCATTTTTTTTCAGTTAAGACTGCTTTTGGTTTGGGTTTTGGGGGATTCTTTTTTTTATAAAACCTTTTTTGCTTTTGCCAAAGACATGATAAACCAGCACAGAAGATTCTTGACCATTTAGCACAAAATCATCCGCCTAAGAAACTTACTTTGATCAGCGTGCCCGTATCAGCGCACCAGACTTTCACCAGCCCCCGGTCGCACCCACTGACCACACGGGTGCCATCCATTTTAACTACCCAAACAGCACCAGAGTGCTTCAGGGTCTTGAGACATTTCCCACTCTCAAGGTTCCACACTGAGCAAAGGGCAAAGGGGAGAAATATTAAAAATATAAAATGTCCCAATGATAAGTTTTGCCAAGTACAACGTGAATTGTAAGATACTATTGGAACTACAGTTGCACCTCGTACCTGCAGCTCTGTGCATAAGCCAAGTGTTGACTTAAAAAGTATCATTGCATGGTAAAAATTTTAAATGCAAAGTCCAGCAAATAGCTCATCCTTTTTGTCCTTATTCTATAAGCTAATAAGGAAACCTCTGGCAAAGCTGGACATTGATACCGCTTTCCCATGAGTTAGTCCGTCCCTACTGCCAAAGCCATTAAAACTGAATAAAAGGAGAAATAATGGGAGTTTATTCGATGACACAGACACCTTTGTGTGCACATGTGTCCATGGCTTAGGCCGTTCTGGAAGCAAAAATATGAGACGCTAAAATTCACCCTTCAATTTATAGACTTACTTTGATACTCGCACACTGTGTGTGTCACACTCATCAACTCCCAAGTGCTCTGCCCATTCTCACTACTATTTGCCTTTGGGAACCCCTCCTCCTGGCTCTCACCTTTCACCGCCCCGTCTCTGGCTCCCGACACAAACAGCTCTTCATGTAAATCCAAGCAGGTGATTGTCCCGCAGTGACCATTAAAGATTTTCATGCACGCACCACTGTATATATTCCAGCATCTACAAAGGACCGACAGAAAAGTCAATACAGTGATTAACTTAATTGACGGCTTATTAATTTTACTTATTATTTCCTCCTTAGCAGGCCCAGCTTTTCTCCCATACACAGCGAGTACATACATACAGAGTCATTCCACTAAGGTGTTGGAGGATTTGGAGTGACCATCAGGCTTAGTATTAAATTTTTACCAATATACTTTGTTCTTCTACCTCCGGACTGCCTGGAAACGTGCGGCTAGATTTCACCTTTGGCATGGTTACCTTCAATTAACCTTAAAATGTAGAACTTTATCTGCAAAGTTGTTTGTTTATTGGCTGTGTCAAGATGATTTCTGTTGACTTTATCTGGAGAACGCAAGCACTGGGTTAAACAAACAGACCTTTTGGAGTGGGGAAGAGCAGGGAGAACAGAGCCAGAATTGGTGTAAACTCTTTCCCTTTTTGTTAAGTGCTGCCTTTAACAAAGTTGTGAAATTGCCATGCCAGAGCCGGACAACCTGCTGTTTAGCTTCTCACCCCTCATCATGATACTCTTGATTTAGTGCTAAATAAGATTTAGAGCTGATCATCTCCACCCACCTCTTGTTTCAGGGTGCAGTACCTGGAAAGGAGCAGCCGTACAGCAGGTACCAGGGTGTTAAGCCCACTTAATTAAGATATCATGGACAAACCCGGCCTCAGTGAACTCAACGCTGACCTTAGCAAGGCCAGAATATCACTGCAGGAGCCCATGGGAAACATAGCTGGTGTTTTAAGATACAGTGATGCACAGATTTTTCTAAAGTATCTTCCTGTTTTATCATTCAGGACTGGGTGACACTGGGAAACAGGAGCTGTCCTATGTGAGCAGGGGATGTCTTTCCTTACCTGCTGTCCTTTCTTCATTACTCTAGGAATCCTCCTTCCCATTGCTTTCATTAAAGATGGGGTGGAAGGATTAAGGTTTAATTTTCCCTGTATTTTCCAAGGGGTTGATATCCCGGGGCACAGTCCCCGTGCTGCTCACCGGATGCCAAGATCAAAGCCCGCACTGAGAACGAACCCTTTCTTCTCATTGAGGAACAGTGCTTTGATGCTCCCAGCGTGGCCAGAAAGCAGAGGCGGCACTTCTTTCATTCTTGACATACCAAGAAGCCTCACTTTTCGGTCTGCAGCGCCAATGGCTACCAAGTTTCCGCCGCTGTAATGGATTATTCTGCTTCGGTCCAATCTGGATAAGAAACGGTGACTGAGATGAGCTTTAGCCAGCTAACAAGGTACAACAGGTCTGAGATTGTAACAGGCATTTCTCTGATGCGCAAAGGTCCTCGTTGAGTAAGCTGATGGGCAACGTGCTTATGCAGGTGAATCCTTTGCAGGACAAGGATCCCCAGTTCTGCATAGCCATGTTTGCATCTGGAGGGTAAGCTTAAAGAGGGGAGAGGGCTCCTGCCAGCCCCATATCCCTCACGATACACTGGATCGCTGACTCTTATGCCTTTAAAAATACCTTACCTTGGTATCTTCATAAATAACTGGATTTGACGCTGAGGATTTCTTAATACTCATGCCAAGACACCTTTCTCCAGCCATGCATTCCCACAGAAGGATTGCAAGGAACAGGATAGGTTTTTGGAAGCCATTGGTTGGCCCTACAGATGGGCAGTCTACTCACTGGTCTATGAGGACACGAATATTATAGGAGCCACAGAAGACATTTCTCTCTTCCAGCTGAATCGTGTCAGTTTGCAGATCATGATAGGCTGCCTGCAGATTGTCTTCCTCCTCCTGATAGAAAGAGAAACAGGGATATATAAGTCGGGTAGGGGGGAATGCGGCATTATTCCATAGCATTAAAGGTATCAGCTCAGTCCCCACTATAGTGATGCGACCAACAGAACCAGAAAGTGTTGGTAAGGAACACCCACAGTGCAGGAACTTCATGGTTAGTGCAGGAAGAAGGGTTGTTCCCATGCCACATTCCATGGCAAATGGAAGACCTTGCCAGCTGCACCCTTTATTCTTTGGTGAAAAGGCCATGCCCTCATGATGCTGCCCAGCCTTGCCAGCACCTCTGGCCTCAAGGCTATTTGTGCGACTGGGGGGACACATTAGGTCAAGGCCAAGTTCAGGGATGCAGGCTCCCTCCCATGCAACAACGGGCTGAGCAAGCATTGGTTCTTACGAATTGCTCTTGATGGTGCAAGCCAGAAGCAGGAGTGGGAGAAGAACAAAGCAACCCCTAATTCAGTCCTGTCTTCCAAGACCACCATGTCCTCCTTCCTCCCCAAACGCTGAAATGCAGGATCCACAGAAAGCAAACAACTTCCAACATACCGTTGTTTTACTTCCCCAGCTTTGGCCTTCCACTTCAATGACATCGCCCTCTTCATTTAACTGCGGAATTGTCACATCCACTCTTTTAGCATAGTTTGGAACTGCTCCTCTAGGGCACAACCCCTGCAATAAACCAGTAGAGGCGACACAGTCACCGCAGAGCCCACGCACACGAAGGGTGCTGCTCGTGTCTTGGTGCTTCGGCATCTCCATGGGATGCTGAAGTTACATGCAAAGCTGAGATGCACACGTGGGCTTGCTGTTCTTGTTTAAGAGACCTGGCTTGCATTTACTGCTTTGCTGGTATAAGATTTAACTTCTTGTGAAAAAAATAATTGCTTTTTATTTTTTCGCAGACTCTAGTCTTAAGCTTTTAATAAGCCACAAAACTCCCATTTCAACAGAAAAAAATTCAAAGTGCATCTCATCTTTGGTGAGCACTCCATTGATTCAGAATCCAAACGCACCAAGATGATAGGCTCTCAAAACATCTTTATCAATATCTAAGATTCATTTTTAATGTGTGAAACCTGCCATTAAGCCTTCTGTGAATGCTAGCACAGAGCTGAGATTTCCATGCTCTCTTCACAAATTGAAGCACAAAAAGACCCCTAACTTTGTCTCTTTGGGGATTTACCTTTACACTTAGCCTGGTTTACAGCAGGTCTGTACTAACCAGGACAAGCCTTTCCTGGTTTAAAGTTCTGCTTTACTGTGCCCAACCACCAGCTCTGACTTCTCACAATGAAACCTAGCATTTCCATCTTCCAATGTGGAACAAGTAAAGCTTATTTTGGATTTGCCTTAGGGAGCCACTGTAGCTCTGCCCAATTTCGCCTCGTTCCTGGAAGTCCAGTATTTGCATTTGTGACCAAACTGTTTTCTAGATCACAAGAATGCCTTGATCCACTTTTAGAGTTGCAGGTTCTCTAGAGGTCAGTAAAGGCTATTCTGTTGTGCTTACTTGTGACAGTATGAACATCTAACCTGGCTTACCTCTGCAGATGGAAGGAGGAGGAACAGGGTGAAGTTGGGAGGTGGCCTCTAGTACAAGCATCTCCATCTAATGGCTTGGGCAGTAGCAGAAAACCATCATTTTTTTTTGAAGTGCAGAATAATTGCAGAAACCCAGGCATCATACCTGCAAATACAGGATCTTCTCCTGTACTACACTTTGACACACACGTTCCCTCTTGACTTCTTTGGCCAGAAAAGCCCAGCATCTACTCACGGCAGCACATACACTGAGGGATTTCTGGTCCAAAAACCCTGAGGAATTAAGAGGACAGAGTTGCTAACCCCTATCCACATAGAGATCATCCATGACCCTTAGGGGAAAACATCCTTGGAAAATCAGAGCAGCTTTACCCAGGATATACATGGCCAGGTGAGGTGGCAGACAGCGAATGAAGTCCTTGGATTGGTTGGCAGTAGAGGGTGACTGAAGAGACACAGGAACCACAGTGTCATCCTGATCAGCTACGGACATAACAGACGAGACATCCTCTGCATCAGGACCCTCCTGCAATAGGCGCTCGGTGTTTTGGGGCCAGAAGCACACCGCTGGTGGTTGACCGCCTATAAGACAGAAGAATTAAGTCTTGTAAGCACTTGTTAATAGCCACCAAAGCTCAAGACTGTTAGTAATGCGCTGCAAGAGTTGGTTGACTTTAATCTGACTCTTCTGCTAATCCCTCGGGTATTGTCCCGTTTAAAGGAAAATGGTGCAAACACTCAGTGTCTTGCAGGACAGTTCACGCCAGCGGGGTTTGAGGGCAGGTGTGTGGAGTGACAACCCTTCCCCTCACCACTGCCCTGAAGGGTAGCGAGGGCTCTTTGCGGCTGGAAAAAATCAAGTGATCCAAAGCGCCACGGGAGACCCTGGGAAAGCTTGGTGGGGACGCAGCGTGACAGCAAACAAGGTACTTTGCTTCCTCCACCTCTATCTACAGCAGTCACCACCATGGGAAGGTGTCTGTCCCGGACTAAGGGGGAACATCAAAACAACCTCATGCCAAGGACATAGCCCTTCTCTCCTGAAAAGGGCAGAAAACCTTCTCTTCCTTCAGCCTTAGATTTTCTTCAGTAGAGAAGTGACTTGGGTTATGACATTGCAGAAGGAAAGAAAGGGGGATAAATTTCTGTTGTCCTCCAGATAACGGAAGCGTAAACACAGCTAAGGTCCTTCTCACATCAGCAGGTTCTGCTGGTGTCTGCATACGCCTCCAGCATCTTTGCCAAACTTCACCCTCCCCCCCAGTGTAAGGCTTTGCTTCATTTTAGGTGCGACACCAGCCACAGCGTTACATTTTGGAATTCAGGTTGAACTGGCAGAACACAAACCTGCCAGAATAACATCTCAATCCACGCCATCCTCAACCAGCAAAAGGAGACACAGTGTCTTTCGTCTCGTCACTAAGAGCATCCTGTCAGCACCTTGGCAAGCTTGGGTAGTGACCCGGAGCAAAGACAAGCACCTGTGGAATGGCATCACCTCCTCCTGCATGGCACTTCTCCGAACTTTTCAGCTAATTATTGCCATGGTCTGCCATGCTTTTTTTTTCCTCCTCAAAGTGACCCAAAGCCAAATTGTTCCTAGGCAGTACCAGTTGTTAGTGCCCTGGTGTGAAACACCATAGATTCCACCCCCCAAGTATTAAGTACTCGATTTAATCATACCCATCATACTAAGTTGGCTGGTTCCTGCAGATGAGGTTTTACTCTCAAGGGCTCCAGAAGTGCAAGCAGACCACAGTAGAAGTCAAATCTGGGCATTGGGCTGAGGACAAATGTCTTCCTTGAAACTGCTTTGGCATTTAGCAGATGATCCATCTACATCTTCTTCCTCTGGAAGAATTAAGCAAAGAGTTAATCCTTGCAATCACAGTAGGCTTCTTAGAGCTGAACTAGGGGACTGCAGAAGTTAGAAGAGTATATGAAGCATCTAATAAGTAAATTATGCTATATTGTTTATTCCACCCCTTCTAGCTATGCAGAATTAGCCCCTTCAGCACTTTCTTTAGTATGGTTTTCATGACTTAAAACATTCAATTCACAACCACCCATCCTGAGATGCATTGCCCAAAGAAATCATGAGGAAGTTGTTTTTTTCATTACATTGTTGTCAGCTATATTCCTCTTCCCTTGATGATCCCCTCCTTTTCAGGGTTACTGCACACTGGGGCACACATACAGGCTGGCACTGGGGCAGAGCTGGGCCAGGATAAGACTGCTGGGTCCGAGTCCCCTCTGGCTCCTGCTGCCAGAACACCCCATTCCCTCCACAACCTGAGCTCGCCCCCGGCTTTGCCCACTCATTTCCTGCAGCTGGAAGGATCAGAGACTTAAAAGATAGCAGATTTGCAGTATTAACCAGCAGGTTAATAGCATGAGGCAAATCAAGCTACAATTAATAGTCACGTTGGTTGGGCTGCTGCTTTGGGCACTTACCCTTTGTACTGCCCGCCCAGGGAATTTTGCCACATGCAATAAGATACCCACTAGAGGAGAACAGCCCTGGGAGGTGGCAGACTGCTGCAGGTGACAGAAGGGAAACCAGCTGGGTGATGTTACCCACATCTTACATCACCCCTGCACCACAGCACATGTACCCCTGGGGTACATAGCCTGGACGTCTCTTCCAGCTGTGGGCTGGCCCAGAGCACTCCCCGAGAAAGCTCGGTGGCAGATCTTCATCTCCAGGACAAACAGCTAAGGGTGACCGCAGCACTCCATGTTCCCAGGGGACACGAAGTACACCCACAAACAGATGATAATCCCAGTCCCACCACACTGCAAACAGCAGCTCCTTCCCCAGACAAGGAAGAACGCTGACGTGGGCTGCATGCTCTTTCTCTCTACCAAAATGGCGCTCAGTAGCTATCACCCTTCAGGGACGGGTCTGTTAAAACCCATCCACACTGTGTGACGTCATAGATGACGTCCTCCTGGACAGCGCACGTACAGTTGCTTTCAGTTCGTGTTAAGTTCAGCCACTTTGGAAGCCTCAGGGGAGAAAAAAAGAGGATTTTTGCAGCTCAGGGGGATCCGGCACAGCCCCAGCAAGGCGGTATCTGCCTTTCCCACACCGATAGCCTCAACAGCCACCAAAGGTGAAACCACCGTGGCATCAGCACCCCAAATATCTCACCCCACAGGCCTGGCTGCCCCCGATCTGAGGGGTTCGGTCCGCTGCTTTCCGCCTGATAAACGGTAAATGAAGCATCACCTGAGATTGTTCTGTGTCCCAGCATCCCCGCGCCCGGGCACGGACAAGACCGTTTGTCCCCGGGTCCCACGCACAGCCGGTGATGCCGGGGCGGCCACCGGTACCGCCACCAGCCCCGGGGATCCCGCAGCCCCGGCCCCGCTGACCTGCCCCCGGCTGGGCTGCTCCTCCCCACCGCCCGCCCATCCCCGCCGCGTCGCGGCTGCTAGGAGACACCCGGTACCGTAACGCTCCGAGCGCCCTGCCGTATTGCTGCGAAGAGCCGCCAAAGGGCACCCGGCGGGTTTCGGGGTGGCTCTGCCCAGGGAGCGGGGTGGGAGCCCGCAGGCGGGGCAGGGGCACGGGCACTGCAGAGCCCCCGGAGCACAAGGCAGCTGGGAAGTGAAGCAAACGGCTGTAAAAGGGCCCGGGGAAATGGGAGCATCATCAGCCTTCAGGCACCGCAGCGTTTGGGATGTTTAGACACAGATGCCCAGAGGCAGTAAGCGTAAGCTGGACAGTGCTGGTCCAGGGGGTGTTTGGGAAGAGATTGTGCAAAGATGCTTCACAATCTGCTTGCTTTGGTCAAACACATTATTTTTACTTAGGCTCCTGAGTCTCAAGCTTCCCCAGGTTGAAAAAACCCCAAACGAAACCCCACAAAAAACCTCATTTAGTCATCTACTGAGTCAAAACTGCGCATAGAATAGGAGTAAAGGCTGGTTCATCCATCATTTGGGAGAAGGTAGGTAGATTATCTAGGTCATAAAAAACCTTTTGATGAGACGACAGAGCATTGCAGAGCACAATAAACTCCTGCCTCCCCAGGACTCCCCCTTGGCCCCCGCAGGCAGGGGCACACGTGCATTAGGGCAGCAGGGTCACATACCTGGGTCTCGCTCTGTGCGCGGCAGGTTTGGGGCTTTCGCCGTGCCAGTTTGGCTCTTGCACTGACTGGGCAGGAGCGGAAGAGACAGCGCTGGATGGGAACACGGCGATCTCTGCCCTGCAGAGAGGTCAGCGCTGCTGGTGCGGTGGTTTCAAGTTTGGTGCTTGTAAAACAGACACGCTGTGCGAAGCTGGCAGCCCTTCAGGCTCAGGCACCCAAGGTGCCATCCCACGCACGTCCCCATGGTCACGTTTGGCGTGCAGGATTCTAACACAACTCTTTGGAACAATGAGCAGAGAGAAGCGGGGCTCCAGCCTCAGCAATTCTTCTCCAGCACAGGGTTGTTTTCCTGCCACAAAGAGCTACTTAGACCAAATCCACCCCTTTTCACCAGATCCAAACCCAGTTACAGGCTGCCTCTGGGTGCTTGCTTGTTTAATCAAATTAAAGCATGGAGAGATCACAACCCTTCCCAGAGATGCCTCTCACTCCCTGTGCACAGAAACACTCCTCTTACGGTGGTATCTAGGAAACAATCTTTTACAAAATGGTCCATTTGGGATGGCAGCACCCAGCACCAAGAAACTGCCATCCCAGGGTGAGGAAGCCCCCAGCATCCCCCATCCCACCTACCACCAGGAGGGCTCCGGAGGGAGCAGCCACTTCTGCCCAGGGCAGGCTCCCTGCCACCCCCTCTCTCCATGTTTGCAAGCACCCCAACAAGGCAATATCCACCAAAACCAGCCCTGAGACCCTCATGCAACCCCCATTCCCTCTCAGCCTTCACAGAAACCCCAAGCCCTGCTGCTGAGACAGCACCCCCCGCAGCAAGCCGAGCCCCCTGCGCAGGGAGCACACCCCACACCGCCAGCTGCTCTCTGATAACCCCCAGAGTGAGTTTACCAGCCGCACATGAGCACACAGAGCTGAACTGGCACCTGAGGATGTTTGCTAGAGATAAATATTGACATGAAGGACCTCAGAGCAGCACAGCCAGCTGCTGAGATAGCAAGCTTATTTTTTTTTTAATTTTTTTTTTTTTTTTAATCTGTTCTGCTCTCCCACATACTCCTCCTGAGCTCCAACTCCTCTGTGCTGCAGCTCAGCCCTTTTATTGGAAACCTCTGCTCCTTCCCCAGCTGAAGTCATTTCGGTGCTGCTAGAGCTCGGGTGGCTCTGCCTGTCCCTGGTGCAGGCAGGGCTGCCTGCCTGGGGAGTCCTCCCTGTGGCCAGAGCCATGGGGATTAGTGTTTCGAAGCAAGCAATAAATTCCAGAGATGTGTGAGATTCATTTGAAGATTAAATGAAGGCAAATCAGCTAAAACAAACTGAGTATTTTCCAGGCTCAGTCTGTTCCGGGACACACAAAAACCTGGGAAAGGTGAAGACACCCCAGGAACAGATGCAGTCCTGTATCTGGGAGGTGGGCACTGGGAAGAACTGGATGCAATGGGAAACATACTGGTCTTCCAAGGCCCAGGGACACCCCCAGCTGCCCACCGGTGGAAGGGGGAGCTCAGGCCATCGCTGAGGCTGGGCAGGGTGGGCATGTGTCTGGGTCATTTTTCCCATGCACAGGCATTTAAAGAAAAATCTCTTTTCTTTAAAATCTCTGTTTTGGAGCAGAGGCTGGAGTGTGCAAGTGATTCCCTCTTCGTACAGGGGTGGTTAAGGCAGCGCCAGCACAGAAGATGTATGGAGCACCCTGAGGAGGAAGCAGTGACTTTGGTGGCAAAATACTTCTTGCTTCCCAAGCACGGCACCCCCCGCGCCTCATTTTTTAACCTTATGATGTTAAAACCCCTAAAGGGCGTCCACAAGGGTTCCACCCCTGTGCGGGGACGGCAGCGAGCGCCATTTGCAGTGTAGTGGACTTTGTATAATGCTGGAGGGTACAGAGAGGGGACAAAGCAGGGAAGCAGAAGTATTAGGTCCCCCCAACTTGTCACCTAGGCTGTCGTGGCTGGCTCACACACCATCTGTGAAGGGCAAGGAAGCCAGACCTTCACTGCCCTGACATTGGGAGGCACCGCAAGTGTCCCTATAAACACCAGCATCCAGTTGTGATGGTTATTTTTATTGCAGAAGCACTCAACCTCTCACCAAAATGAGGGACACCCAGCTGAGTTGAGCCCGGGGAGCCACAGGCAGCCCTGCCACAAGGAGCTAGAGGTTCAGCCAGAGCCAGTAGATATGGGAGGAGGAAAACCAGTGCTATCTTCCTCGTATTACTGGGATGCAAAGGGGAAGGGTTGGGAGCCAGGATGCCCATGGAGCTGGTGGCAGAGATGCCTGGCAGATCTCCGAGGAGAAGCTCGAAGCCATCCTCCTGCTTGGCGGCTGATGCTGTAGAGCTCATGGTTGCACGGCTTGCTCTGATTTTGGAAGAAGCAAAGGCACCTGGAAGACCCCTTCCTTCTCCCCACTGCTCTTTGCTTAAGAGGACGCCGGGCGCCGTATAGCGAAGAAAGTGCCTGGTATCGCCCTCCTCTCTATCTCAATCCATAGGGAGAATAAATCCATCTCGTACGTGACGGCGAGCTGGAAGGTGAAGCTCTGCAGCAGCGTGGTGAGGAAAAGGAAGAGCTCGATGCGGGCCAGCGCCTCTCCTGGGCACATCCGCTTCCCTGGGGGCACAGAAAGGGCAGGGTCAGCACCAGGCTGATGGCCTCATCCAGCATTTGGGGGGAAAAAGGGCATAAAAGGATATCGAGAAAGTTCATTAAGGGTGTAACTTTGGTGGGAATTGATATTCACACTGACGGTCCCAGAGCGGAGCCGCTGCAGGCAGGGTGCTGGCAAAGGCAGCGTGCAGGGCTGCACACTGACCTGCCGAGAAAGCCATGAAGGCTTCGCGCTTCCTGAACTCGCCCTTCTCATCCATGAAGTGGCCTGGGTAGACTTCTTCGGGGTTCTCCCATTGGGTTGGATCCATATGCACGGAAGAAAATACCGGAATAACAGTTGTGTCCTGCGGGAGAGGGACAGGGTGGGGGAGCAAAGAGGGACATCAGTGTCATGGCATAGGGCTCTGCGGAGCTGAATGTGCACACCCCAATGCCCACCCTGATGTCTGTGGACTGGAGCGATGGCTCTGTGCCAGGCAGGGACAACTAACATGGGGCTCCACTGTCCTCGTGGTCCTGCCAGTCTCTGTGCAGCTTATGAGACAGAAATTACTGAGTTATTCCCATTAATTCACGTTAAAATGCCTCTCTCTGCACAAAGTCCAAAGGAGGAAGGTGTTTCTTCAAGGTAGATATTGTACAAAATGCTTGCAATCAAACCTGGACCGGTGGCCATCCCCAGATCTACTGAGGAGGTGGGGGCTGGCTTGGTCCCCAGCTCAGGCTCCCAGCGCCAGCAGCCCTGCACATCTCCGTGGTGGGAAGAGGTGCTTTCCAGGACTGGCAAAGGACATGGGTGTGTGGGCAGAACTGGCAACAGCATTCACCTCCCTCTACTCCTCCGCTAAAAGGTTATCTCCATCTCCTCCCACTGAGGGTTGTGAAAGACCCAGGACCTTCAGGAGTGAGCAAACAGTCTAGGGGCAAAGGCGAATCTCATTCAAGCCCTCCTGCCACCCCTCCCCTCAGGGACGCAGGGAGTCCAGGGCCATGATGTCACCTTGGGGATGGTGTGGCCCCTGAACACGACGTCCTGAGTCGTCATCCGCGGGAAGTTCTCAACACGGGTCTTGTGGAAGCGCTGCAGCTCATGGATCACCGCATTGGTGTATGGCATCTTCAGCTTGTCCTCCATGCTGGGAGCACGGCTGGTGCCCACCACCGCATCAATCTCCTCTTGGACCTTAGCTGGGGAAAAGGCAAGTGCGGAGCTGCAGTGCTTGCTGTGATTTCTTACTGCCTTATCCTAGAACCAAAGGCTGATCTAGCAGAGAGGGAGGAACCTGGCGTAATCCCTTGTTGTGACTAGAAATAGGGTCTCTGTCCGCATAACTCCCCGGATCAGGCAGGTTCAAGGCATCTCTCGTGGACCAGCCTGGGGCCATCTGCACAGGCAGGGACAGGGAAAAGGGAGCAGGTACCCAGATCCCTCTGGCCTGTGTGACTGTGTCTGATGGCTCTTACCCTTGGGTGGTCCACGCAGGATGATTTTGGTCTCCCCTCAAATGGGAGCCAGCAGGGCTGAGACTCTGTCTGCGCTTTGCTGCACTGTGACCTCCTCAGGCACAGGGAGCAGACGCATTTTGCTGCCCTCACCTTGAATATGGGGGTATTTCGCCAGTATCAAGAGGAAGAAGACCAGGCTGTTGCTAGTGGTCACTGTCCCAGCACCAAAGAGGTTGAATACTGACATAACCAAGTCTTCATTGCTGTACATGTTCTCCGGGCTGCTCTTCTCCTGCAAGGATACAGTGGGGAGGGGATTCAGTACCATTGGGGTGATTTTCCAGGCTGCAGCCAGGACTGGAGGGCAGCCCTCACCCCCTTTGCACCACCTCTACCTTCTCTGCTTTCATAAGGAAACAGTCAATGTAGTCCCGGGGGCAGCTGGGATCCAGCGTCAGCTTGTGAATCTCCACTTTTTGTCGGATGTAGTCCTTCAGCTTCTCACACTCAGCCAGGGCTTTCCTGTGTGGCCCCGGGAGGTGGTGCATGATGTTGGGGAAGGTGTTGTAGACCTGTGGATGGAGGAGGCACAGGAGAGCTTAAGTGCCTGGATGGAGCCGCCTACACCTTCCCTCAAAGCCATGCTGTCCCATCAAAGCCAAGGAGCATCCCTTGATCGCCCCAGTGCATCGGACATGAGGGTGCTGAGCACAGCAAGGGTGCTTTAGCACAGCGAGGATGCCTACCGTGGCAATGGGGGAGAGGAAGAAGCTGGTGTAATTCCCAATCACGTTCAGTAGCTCCAGAAAGACTGTGTCGCTATAGCTGTAACGGCTCCCAAAGACAACCGAGCAGATCACGTTGGCAACTGCGTGTCTGAACATCGTAATTGGCTCGAAGGCATTTCCTGCAGCCACAGAATAGGCAAGAAAGGTAACAAAAAGTCAACATTTTACCTGCTTCAACATAGAAAATGCCCTTCCTCCCCCTTTCAGCCGCTGTCCCTTGAGCTCTGAGCCCTGGTCAGGACTGAGGCACCTCTAGGCACTTTGGGCTCCTGCTGACATGCCTTGGGGATTTGGGGGGCTGCAGAACATCTCCCTGCAGTGACCGGCCCCTCGCCAGCACCACACATCAGAGGCAGAGGAGCCAGTGTACGACTGAGCCTACATCTCCTCTTCTATTCAGGAAGCCCCAGAAGAGGTGGTGGCACTGGCAGCAGCTCAGTTTTGTCAGAGAGGAAGACATCACCCTGATAACCTCCTTGTCACCAGAGCAGTATGTTTTTCTTGTGTTCTCAATGCCATGCGCTTTAGTTTCCTATTTCTGTTCTTTGGGCATGAAATGTTCCTCGGTGGTCCCCCACTATGTGCATCACTTCAGGAGCAGGATCTCCCACCCTAGCCTTTAAGCCATGACCACACCACATCACCTCTTTGGGTGGGATGGGACTAGGTCTAAGCCCTCTCTCTGCAAGGATCATCCACACCAGCCATTGCAAACAGCTCTGGGGACCACACATCCCATGAGGCTGTTGTGTGTCCTCCACCTGCCCTGGGGACGAGGGTGGACAGGACCCATGTCACCTTTAAGTTTTGTCAGCAGCTCCACCAGGTGCTGGGCCTCCTTCTGCACCCGCTGCGACATGGAGTTCTTCCCCATCCCAAAGTCCCGCAGGGTGCTGAGCGTGAACCTCCGCAGCTCCCGCCACTTCTTCTCATTGTTGGAGATAAAACCTGGAGGGAAGCAGTGAAGACCACTCAGCTGCCCACCCCGCCGCTCCTCCCCAAGAACAGAGGACCCTGCTCTGAGCCCAGCTGAGGAGCAGTAGGGCACTGAGCCAGAAGACAACCCTGGTGTGTGCGCAACATCCTTGAAAGGCTGAGAATCTGTACAGAAACTCACAACAAAGCTGGAACTGGCTAACAGGAATTAATGTTGTCCTCGGACAAGAGGTTTAATAGATGGAGGGGTTTGCTGAGTGGGAAATGAGTACTGAGGTCTTGGGTGTTGAGTCCTTCACTAGACTTGAGCATGGCCAGCTGCAGTTGGGGACTTTCTGCTCACCCAGGTAGCAATAGTGTCTAGAAGAAATCCAGATGCCTACCATAGTCTTTTGATAGCTGCATCGCAAGGGGTATTTCAGGTCTCCCTCCAAACTCCTCGGAGTGGCCCAGCAGAGCATCCTTCACCACCTCGTACCCGCAGAGCACCACCACTGGCTTCAGCCCCAGCCAGATGGTGAAGATGGGGCCGTATGTTCTGCTCAGCTGTGGGAGGACAGGAACGCTGCGGTGAACGAGGGTCCCACACCCCAGTCATTAGTTTAATTTTAAAGTAATTTTAAAGTAAGTCTCATGGACACAACAGCGGTGAATGCACAAGCAGGGAGGGGAAGCGCCACTCCCACCCCAGCACTGTCCCCAGGGGTTTCTGATCCTGCTGCTACTTTGGGGGTTCAGGGCATCATCTCCAGGAAGCAGCTCTGGCTGGGGGCAGTGCCGCAGCCCGGAGAGGGATTAGTGTCAGCACCGTGGGTCCCTTACAGGAGCAGAAAGACTTCAATAACAGCATTGATTATGCTCCCAGTTGCAAGGATTTGGGCAATTCCAGCAGAGCAGGACAAAAGGGAGGGGGAAAAGAGAAAAGAAAGGTGGGAAAAGAGAAAAGAAAGGTGGGAAAAGAGTCGCCTGCACAATTCCTGTTTTATTTTGACTTGGGACATTCCTGCTTTCTCTCCTGCTGCCCTGCTGGGGCTGGGAGCAGGTCTGGCACCACCAGCTCCTCTCTTACCTTGTCATAGGTCCTGTAGAGGGGCAGGACATCCTTCTGCCATAGGTTGCCCAGAATGGGCCATGGGGCCGGTCCCGGAGGCAGCTGGCTTCTCTTCCTGTCAATTCTCCAGATCAGGAACCACAGGATGGAGAGGAGGAAGAGGGTAATGAGCAACCCGGCCGATCCACCATCCATCCTCACCCTGTGCCACCGAGCAGAGAAAATAAAATCAAGAAATTCCCTCTCCAAGGAGAAAATGACAACCAAGCAGTGAGCAGAGAGGAGCCAAAACCTGCTGCCTCTGCCTTTCCTTGTGCTCTATATAGGCACAGCCCTCCCCACATCCCCGGGGTCGTCCTTGCCTGTCCCCTCACTGCTCCCTGGGCGGTCAGTGACACGGAAATGCTGGTTTCTCTCGGCCAAGCGTGTACCTGGCACCGCTGTGTTGTAACACGGATCTCAAAGAGCTGACACGGGGCACTGGAAGCATTGCAAAACTCTGCGGGCGTGCAGGGGGAGGTAGCGACTCTCCCCTCGCCGCGTTGCTAAGTCACTTTTTGCTCAGTGCTCCCTTTTGGTGGCATATGATGGAAGAAGATGTCACCGTCCTGGCAAAACCTTGCATGTCACCCCTAGGTCATTGCTCCTTTTGTCGTTGCCTTGTTTACCAGTGCAGTGACCCAGGAGGAGATGGAAACCGAGGTGGCCCAGGAGCAGGGCACATGCGGCTGGTCAGGTACCTGTTGGGTTTAGGTTAGGTGACGATTTTCCATCAAACTCCTTTCTGATGGAAAATGGGTTGGCCCTGGAAAAAACAACAGTTTTATTCTGAAATATTTTGGGGTACCACTTGGGTTTTGGAGGAACATCTCAACCCAAGGTGTTGCCGTTGTTGCAGGCATAGGGTTGACTCTTCCCCGGGCTCCTCCAGCCTCCTCAGGGCTCCTCCGATGCTTTTGAACATCTCGCTCTGAACACCAGCACATCTGGCTGCACACGAGCACATCTGGCACTGGCTCAGCCACCACACCTCTGGTTGAGAGCGCTCGCAGCCGTTGGCTGAACGAGCTGGTCACTAGCCAGTTCCCAGCAAAGGGTATGAATTCTCCTGGAGGAGAGGGCTGGGGGAAAAGAGGGAGGAGGTTTGATTTCATGCCAGTCTCCGCCGTGGAAGGAGACCCTCAGCAGAGGACATTGAATGTTACTCCTCGGGAGGAGCCTGGGTGATAACACCCAGAGCAGGGCAGCATCCCCTGGCATCCATCCCTGGATGGAGGGCAGAGCCAGGACTGCGTTTGGGCTGGGCTGATGGAAACAGCCAGCACCTCTGCGCTTGCAGCTGTTTTTGGCCACGTAGCAGGGCAGTTTGCAGGTGTCAGGCCAGGGATGCTCGATGCCACCGGCCGGGCTCATCCCAGCTGGGCTCTGGGGGATGTTCTCTGTGGCCGCGGTGCGATTCCTTACACATACACACCAAATCTCTCTGAAATCACCAAAAGCAACTGGCAATGAACCTCCTGCAGCCCTGGGGTTGTTCCATTCCAATATTTTGAATTTCCGCCCCCCCTGCCCCTTGCTGTGGAGGAGCCCGAAGGGGCTCCTGCCTGCCCCAGCACCCCAAACACACTCCGCAGAAGTGGCTTTGGAGGGGGAAGAGGGTCATGGCAGCTGGAGGGGCAGCCCCACAGCCCGGTGCCAGGACCCACTCAGCTCCGTAGCTGAGACCCACTGGGGCTGAGGCCAGAAGGTTACTGTGACTCATTTGTTTACCCTGTCCCATCCTGTCCCATCCCTGCTCTTTTCACAGGATTGCTCCAAATTCTTGGCTTGGGTGCCCGCAAGTGGGGAACTTTGCTCAGGGAGGTGATGTAGTGACTGGGATTTTGGCGGGGGGGTGAACAGCCTCTCAGTGACTGACACCGTTTTTTTCCATGGCAGCCAAACAATACAAAGGAATCACGTGAACAACAGGAAAAGAAAAAGCCGTGGGGATTAATTTGAGCTGTAAAGTTTAAATCCGATGGAAAATTCCCTCTTCTGCGGGCGAGCTCAGGCAGAGCCCGTGGCCGCCTGCCTGGACACCGATGGTGTTTCAGTGTGACACTTAATGCCACAGTAGGTTTTTTTGAAACTCAAATGTCTCTAATGCAATAAAAAAAAGCATTATTAATAGAGAAAACAAACAAATCACCCTGGGCATTAGGAGCACGTGAGTCCAGGTCACGAGACGAGCAGTTTAACAAGAAAAAACTCCCAGGGATGATGAAATTTTGTATTTGTCTTCTTGAACTACATAATGGAACTTTGCTTTAAGTTTCTTTTCATAATCTACAGAATAAATTAAACCAAAAGACCCACAATGTAGTACGTCTTGTCAAATATGCAGAAAAAAAAGGGAAAGGTAGAAGTTGTTGACTAAACTTTTAGCAGCTTAATGACATTTTTCATGAAGACACCTCAGGAGGGAAGAGCATGGATGGGCTTTGGAGCGGCCACTTCTGCACTTTTTGGGGCTGGGACCTAAAGTGAGCCCAAACCGCTTCATATGAACCCAAACCCGTTGATACTTTGCCCATCTTTCTAGTGATTGTCTCATAAGGGCTTCTGCAGGGCAGAGGTCTGTAGAGAAGCAAGCTGCTGCAAGGTTTGGGATCCCTTCAGGAGCAGTCGGTGAGACCTTTCTGCCCCAAAACCTAAAATACTATGGATGGGTCAGCTAAAAACCCACATGGATGGACTCATATGACATGAACCAAAAAAGAGAGAATATTTTGACTTCTAAAAAAAATTCAAAATCCACTTGGAGATTGCCAGAGCCTTTGGATTTTAATTGAAAGTCATGGTTTGGGACGAAAATCATGCAGAAATAAAGTGTAAAAGCAATCGAGGAGCAGAGCAGCCCATGCCTGGCCCACTTTGGCTGGATGCTCCCAGGGTGCAGGGCGACATGTGGCCCCAGCCGTGCCCAGTCCCAGAGCCAGGATGGAGCCCGGCTCCTGCCTGCCACGCTGCAGCTCTGCATGGGGATGGGAGAAGCATTGCTCAATTAAATGGTCGTGTTGCTGGATCAGACCCAGAATATATCAGAGGGGTAGATTCAAGGAATTAGAAGAAATTATGCTTGTGGGGTATTTTTCAGTGTAGATGTGTATTTGGAAAAGCTGCGAGGCAAACACGGCAGCGCAGAAGTGAGAGAAGATGATTCCAGTTAAATAAAGAAGTCAATAAACTGTCTGGGTTATTAGATCTAGGAAGATCTGCTGGAGGCAATCGTAATGGTTGTTCCTGTCTCTCAGCTAGCGCTTCTCTGCAGTCGGTATCAAAAGGGGAGTGGACCCACGGCACGGCTGGGAATCGGGTCTGGCTGGGGCTCACAGCCGCAGAAACACCGAGTTGCCGAGGCTGGAGGCACCTCTGGAGGTCATCTGCTCCAAGCCCCTGCTCCAGGGCCCGCGGGAGGAGGCTGCTCCAGGCCACGTCTAGTTGGGCTTTGAATATCTCCAAGGATGGAGACTCCAGAACCTCTCTGAGCAACCTCTTCCCATGTCCAAGCACCCTCACAGTAAAATAGTATTTTTTTATGTTTAATTTATGCCTGTTGCCTCTCGTCACTTGGCAGCTCAGAGAAGAGTCTGGCCCTGTCTCCTTTACCCCTCTCCATCAAGCATTTATCTATTTATCTTATGGATAAGATCTCCCTGAGCCATCTCCTCTCCAGGCTGAACCATCCCAGCTCAGCCTCTCCTCGTCGGAGAGATGCTCCAGGTCTTTAGCCTTTGCTGAACTCTCTCTGTCTGTCTTGTACTGGGGAGCCCACTGTGGGACACGACACCCAGATGTGTCTCACCAGGGCTGAGCAGAAGGGCAGGATCACCTCCCTTGATCTGCTGGTGATGCTCTGCCTAATGCAGCACAGGAGGCTGGTGGCCTTTGCTGTTAGAGTGCATTGCTGGCCCGTGGTCAGCTTGGTGTCCTCCAGGACCCCTGGGGCCATCTCTGCCAAGCTGCTTTCCAGCTGGGTGGCCCCAGCATGTCCATGGTGCCCTCCCCAGGGGCAGGACTTGGCACTTCCCCTTGCTGACCTTCACCAGGTCTCTCTCAGCCCATTCCTCCTCCTGCCCAGGTCCCTGGGGATGGCAGCACGACCCTCTGGTCCATTAGCCACTCCTCCCAGCTTGGTGTCATCTGCCAGCTTGCTGAGGGTGCTCCCTGCCCCATCATCCGTGTCATTAATGAAGATGGCAGACAACATTTCTGGAGACTTCTGGTCCACAGGCTTTCAAACACAGCCTTCGTGGCAGCACTGCTGGGTAGCTGTTATACTGTGCATGGTTTCAGCCTGGGCTTTGTGGAGCCCACCCTACCTCCATAGCTTCCTTTCTCGCACCCTTCACGTTGAAGCCATTTTTCAAGGCTGATGCCCAGATCCCACCTTGGGTATGAAGCAAATCTATGCCCGTGGGTCCCCCTGATCTCGTGCATTGCTTCGGCTCTGCTGGCTTAGAGTAAGCTGTTACACTACACTAAGGCAATTAATTTTATCCTAATGCAATTTTCCCCAAAGCTGGGGCACTCTGGAGGTGCTCCACTCACACCGGGGCCTCGACCACGCAAAATGAAGGATGCGTAAAAATAGCTGCAAACCATTTTAATCTCTGCCCCTTTCCTCTCTGCAAGCACAGGGGTGAGACAGCCCCGGTGGCCGCTTGCTGCGTAACACGGGCCAGCTAATGACTAATCTGGGAGTATTTCTGGTTGCTCTTAATAATGCAGCAGTACTCGCTGCATTGGAGTCTGGCCGTAATTACAGGGCGACTGTCATTTGTCATCGCTGTGATCTTCTCTCACTGGGGTGTAGCTCCATGGCAGAGTGATGCTAGAGCCCTCTCACACTCCTGGGGGTTCATTTCTGGGGTTTGCTCTGGGATCCCTTGAGAAAATCCAATTTTACACCACCTACCAACCCAGACCTGCTCTGGTGTGTAGGAGAGGCATGGTTTGATTTGTCTCAGTAATAGAAATGTGTTTTATTTGGTCCCAGGGCTTTCTCCAGCGTGAGGCAGGCAAGGCCATGGAGCAGGTCCTCTTTGCCCGCTCGCCATCCTCGTGCTGTGCCTCAACTGAGGTCCTTGGCCGAGCCACCCGCCATGGTGGCTGCTCGTTGGAGATAGATAGCATCAGCATGTTGTGGTCTTAGCTCCTGGTGATAGCCCTGGGGGGATGAGCACTGAGCACGGCTTTGGGCTTTAAAATACCCTGCACCCTTTGAGGGTTCAGCACTGGAGGAGCATCGGGCTCTTCCTTCACCCATCTACATGTCACGGTTAAATCAAGCAGATGGCTTGGTCTGGTTTTCCATGGCCACAAGGAGGATGAGGCAATGAGGCTTTCTCCAGTGCCAGCACATTTCTCCTGGTCCTAAAGTCCATGAAACATCTCAAAGGTGTCTGGGAGCCCTGTGGGACACTGGGGACGGGTCCTGCTGCAAGCGCGAGAGGCAGGCAGGTGCTCCTGTTTCCATCTTGCCAAGTAATAATTCAAGCAGGAAGATGAAGTAATTCCCAATGGCATTCAATAAATGTAATCATCAGCTTGCTTCTAGTCTACCCTGGGTTTAGTTTTAACACAGTGGCAACATGCGGGGGATCTGTACAGCAGTGGCAAAGGAGAGTGGAGCGCGATCCCAGCGTTGGGAACAGCCGCAGAAAGGGTGGCGGTTAATGAAGGACTGCCAGCCTTCATTTTGATTCCTTCAGTGGTCAGAAAAATCCCAGACACAGACATTTTGCCTGTTAATCAGAGATTGCACGGAAGGCAAACGAAAGTAGACTGTGTTTGAAGTGCCTGCAGGACCAATCCTGCTCCGAAGCGACGCACATCAAAGGCGGGCATGCCCTGAAGGTCACTCAGCCCAGGAGAGCCGGGCGAGAAGACAGCCCAGATATCTGTTAATACTTGGCTGGAGACACGCACTGATAGAGCGTGGTCCATGGGTGCATGTACGCCCCTGCTGCCGCACAGTAAATCAAATAAGCCGGATGAATCACCGACGGGTGGAAATTCATCACCGCCGTAGGAAACGATCTCAAGCGCCGTGTTTGTGATTGAACCAAAAAATGTTCCTGTAATGTTTTAATTTTTAATCTTCCCCCTGCTTCCCCATGCTGCCTGTCCAATGTGTGTCGGCCACGGCCGGGCACGGGGAGCAAGGGGCAGCCGTGGCGGATTTACAGCCGCACCAGGTGCTTCCCATACGCCCTCCGCTTGCTTAATTACACAGCATTAATCCCTCCCTGTAATTCCCTGGAGAGCAAGGCCGGCTGCAGCAGGGAGGATCGGTTTGTACAGCTTGTAGCGGGTCTGGATTATGGACAAAGGGTGCAATTCTGTGCTCTGGATCACTGCTGCCCCTGAACCCTCGCCCCTAGTGGGACCAGTTTCACTAGTCCTGCTCCTGGTTCTTGGTAAACGTGCCTCTATTTTTAAAGAATGTTTGGAGAGGGCAAATCTTGCACCGTGCACATGGAAAATTAGCTGAGCCTTGCCTTGCTCCCATTTTCCCTGTTAGTGAGATGGGCATCCCAGCAGGGACATTAGTGAGTTGGGATGAAAATCATTTAAAGGATGTAAAATACATGGGATTTCTTAGAACAGCTGTACTGCCCTGAAACCATCCCGTCCTGCTGTTCACCATTCCTGCAATAATTATGGAGAGGAGATAAAAATCCCTGCTCCTCTGCCACCTTGCAAACACACCACGTCCTTATCCAGGACACGCTGTTCCTTTGCTTTGTGCGTGTGTGTATTTACCACATCTACAAACCTCGTTAAAATATGTTAATTCCAAGAAAGGGAGAAAATAGCACTTGCACTCGACGCGGCTGAGGGCGATGCTTACATCCCCCCCGCGCGCATCTGGGAGAGATGCACCCCGGGAGCCGGCTGGTGACCTGGCACCGGCACTGTGTCCCTGCAGATGGGATGGGACGTTCCCTGGGGACAGGGAGCACCTCCGCCGGGGGCTTCCCATCCTCTGTGTTTCTCTAAAAGGTAACAGGTCCTGGGATTGGGGCTCGGGGCCGCCTGCCCCTTCCTCCCCCAGCTGGGGAGGGCAGAGTGGGGCTCTGTGCCCTGCGCACCCGTACGACCGACCCGTAGGGCTTTCGGTTGGGAACAAGGGGCTCTGGCCATGTGCTCGCCTCCTGCGCCGTCGGCCAGGTCCCCTCTCCAGGATTTAACCCCTGGCATCCGTGTTGCCATCGAGGCAGGGAGGGATCCCTGCGCACTGGAAGCAGGAGGGAGCCGGGAGCTGGACCCTCCGCAGGAGCCACCGGCACGGCCCCGAGCAGCAGCATCGCTCCTTACCCATCCGAAAAGGGGCAGCTCTGGTGCCATATGCAACGCGGTGGGACAGGCGGTGCTGAGCCAGGTAAGCAGATGGCAGGTGGAGCGGAGCTGCCCTTCCCTCAGCAAGTGGCCTCAGGGCCACGGCAGCGTGCCAGGCGGCAGCGGCCAAATCGGAGCGGGCGCGGGGAAGAGAGGGCTGCAGCACAGTCGGGATTACAGCGAGGCCCGAGGAATGTGCTCCTTTGATGCTGCTTGGTGCCCGAATGGTTATTTACACTTGCACAGGAATAAACCAGAAAGCGGAGACTCCGATGCCTCCTGGTTTTTGGGGGACGGTGTCCTGCAGAGGATGAAGGCTCGTGCTCCAGCAGCAGCTCGGCCACAGGGGTTTGGTGGCCGTTGCAGGACGGCGGGTGCCAGCCAGGTTTGGCAGGTGCCCGCTAACCAAATGACAGGGGCTGGGACCCTACTGCGACCGCTCCGGCCACTTCCCCTGCTCCCCGCCTCCCTTCCCTCCTGTCGTCCTGCTGCGAGCACCGCACAGGCACCGCTTCCATCACGCCCTTCGTTATCTCCGCCTCCTGGAACAGAAAACAGGGAAATAAGATTAAAGCCCTTTCGCAGGGGAACTTATCAGCCTGCAGAAAGGACATTAGCTTCATCGCTGCTGGGAGAGAGCATCCCCGGTGCTCACGGGGCTGTCATCGACACAGCAGGGGCTATCGCCCTTCCTACAGTCACACTGTGTAGCCCAAGCACAGCCCCTGCCAAAGATGGAGAAGAGGCACGGTGGGATGTGCCATTTGCTGGTGACGTGTTTTGGGAGCAGGTCTGGTCACGGACGGATGGATGTGGGTCAGGAGGAGCCTGCACTGCACCTGTGGGTAGGGGCAACTGGGCCAGCGCCCGGTTCACGTCAGGGCTGCTAACTATCATATGGTTTTCCACTGAAATGGCTCGCTTTGATGCTAATTTGCTTTGACCCATCTGGGCCGACGCTATCTGATCTTGAAGGTTCAACGGCACTGAGATGACGGGGGGGTGGACAGGAGGCATAGCTCCGTCACCGTGTGTACAAGGCCAGAGGGTTAAAGCCAGAAGCAAGCTGGGGTGGTCAGATTGCCCT
The DNA here is from genome assembly GCF_028858705.1 of Grus americana. NCBI lineage: Eukaryota > Metazoa > Chordata > Aves > Gruiformes > Gruidae > Grus > Grus americana. The sequence goes on from NC_072869.1 coordinate 11,432,825, forward strand.
TACTGGCATCACTGCATTGGTGAAGACAGGAGGAATCAGCCCTGACATGGTGTTTTGAAGCTGCTTTTGGGCCAGGAGAAGGTGGGCACCATTACTGTGTCCTACAGGGTTTTTCCCAGGGTTGTGTCCGTGAGTTTTACCCTTCCTACTCCAATGGAAGGTTGTAAACCATCTCTCCGGCAGTGTCTCAAGACATCACACGGTGGGAACCACAGCTCTGAACTGTGCAGTTCTCTGTACCTCTTCAAAGGAGCCAGAATTCCCTGTATCCATGCCCAGACACCCCAGAAAACGTCGGCTTCGGCCATCCCATGGTAACGGTGCAACTAAGAGTGGGCAAGTAGAGAGAGGAAGCACTGAGTCTGCCCCAGCTGATGCCAGGGGAGATTCCAGGAGCTCCCTGGCTGCAAAACATTCCTGGATCCTAAGACAGGTTGTGCCCTGTGATGCACCGAAAGCCTCACAGCAGCACAGGGAGGGACAGCACCCCGGGTGCAGCCCCCCCACCCGCTGCCCAGGGGCACAGCCCCAGAGGAAGACCCCACACTGGTGCACCGTCAGAGGCTGTGGGTTGCTGCAGCGGGAGCCCGGGTCCCTCCCCCCCATCCCACTGGATGGAGATGCTCAGGAATGACCGAGCGGAGCTGGAGCTGCCACTGCGATTGCTCCTGGTGTGTCCCAGCCCAGCCGGGGAGCTCAGCCACCTTCCCCTGCATCAGAGTGAGCCCACGGTACCCGATCTCAGCCCTCCTGTGATGACAGCCAAATTTAGCGGCAGATCCCTCACCAGCAGCCTGTGAGCCCTGAAACTGGGATATTCTTCCATCAGACCATGCCCTCCTGCACCGGGGAGTCCCTGCACAACCTGCCCAGGCACAGAGGGTGACAGACCCAAACCTCATCCCTGGGGTGATGCAAAATCCCATGGACTGGGAGACACTGGGCTTGGGCTTCACCTGCTGGGGCAGCCCGGTGCAGCCCCCATCAGGTCAGGTCAGGGCAAGGAGCTGTGTTGTAGGGCAGGGGAAGTGACGGCACAAAATCGGGATGGAGCCTGGGGCTTCTGTGAGCGATGCTATTCCCACCGATATTACTCCTGCTTTGCACCTCCTGGCAGTCTCAGGGGGGTTTCAGTCACTTAAGATGCCCATCATCGCTCCTCAGTGCTGAATATTAACGGAGCGCGTCGTTGCTCTTCCCCAAACAGCTCCAGGGGGTTGTTACGGGTTTGCCCGTAACCCTGTAAGCGTTTGTAAGCCCTGTGCGTTAGACGCCCGGTAAAACGTCCCTGGGAGCTGCCTGCTTTGAGGAGCTTGTGAGAGAGGCAGTGCAGGCAGCTGCCCAAACGCTGGGACTAGGGAGGCGGGCATGGGGACCTGGTGCAGGTTTTGGAAGAAAATGGTAGCAGGGAGGAAGGACCATTATTTTGCTAATAATTAAAACCAAAAAAGCCTGGGAATGTCCTCAGATGGCACCGAGCAGAGGGGCTGCGGCATGGTCCCCAGTGCAGCACAACTTGGGGAGCGAGCACGCGCTGCCCCTAGCATGGTCCACCCAGGGCAGCTTCTGCTCCTCATTAATGCAAATTTTCTTGGCTTTTTTTCATTAGAAAAGCATTGATTTATTTATTCCCTGGGTTTTCGGAGAGCTGGAAGGAGCATGGCTGAGGCTGGATCAGTTTTTTTAAGGAACTGTGCTCCGCAAACGGCCGCGTGCCCGTGTGCATTGGCAGCCCTCCGTGTGCCTGGCGGGCAGCGTGTGCTGCCCTCTCTGAGCATCACTCTGGAGCCGGCAGGGGAAACGCTATTTTGGGGGTTTGTTTGAACTGACCGAAATAGCAGCTGCAGCATCCCATCGTCTTATTTTGGGGGATGATTGACAGCATGCCTAGAAGCTCATGGGAACTGCTGACTACCGGAAAATCGCATCAGTCCAAACAGAGGCTCTAAAAATCCTGGGAGCACCTTTCTAGCCCCATTTTGCAGATGGGAAGACTGAGGCCGAGGGCCGTGGCGCTGCGATGGAGCAGATGCTTTGCAAGGTCCAACAGTGAGCGCAGGTTTCCTGACCCCATTTTAGCAGAGCGAAACATGGACATATGGAAAAGGTCTGGGGGTAACGGGGTTTCAAAGCAGAGCTCGTAGCCTGGGGCAGGGGCCACCCAGGGCTCTGCTGCCTGAGCTGCCATGGGAGAGAGCGGCCGCTCGCACAGCCCTGCCAGTGCGGGGCCACGTCTGCAGGCAGCTCTACCCTCCGAGCACATCTCCGAGGGTTGGATCCAGATGCAGGACAGGGAGGGTGGGATGGGGAATCTGCGAGTGCCTTCAGAGGCATCATCGGGGCTTTTCCTAAGCAGGTTTCATGTCGTCACAGGAATCAGTGCCTTAAATTTTTTTTATTCCACACCAGGATGCTACAGAGAAGTTAAATCAATCAAGTGTCCTTCAAACCAGGAGCGATGCCAGCATGGGCAGAGCAGCCCTGTCGAGGCTCAGCACCGTGCAGGCCCTGGGCAGGCAGCAGGGTCATGGTGTGGTTGAGCATCACCCCACCTTCACCCCGGGATCTGCAGAGCCCAGGCAGCGCAGAGCAGCCAGCGGCAAGGTCCCCCGGCCACCCCAGCCCTGTCCCAGCTGGGACCGGCTCCTGCTGCCCTGCCCGGAGGCTCCGGATCACCTGGTGCTGCCCAGGGATGCGCAGCAACGAGATGCTGTTTAAACCTGTCACAGCCCCGAGCACCCCAAATCCCTGGGACTCCGGAGAGCAGAGATGGGGGGTGCTGGGGGGGATGCCAAGGGATGCTGAGGCCATGTCAAGGGATGCTGGGGGATGCAAAGGGATGCCAGGGGAAGCTGGGGGATGCCAGTGGGATGCCAGGGGATGCTGGGGCCGTGCCAGGGGATGCCAGAGGATGCCGGGGGGATGCCCGGGGCCAGGCCCGCTCCAAGGCCCCCCCCCCCGGCAGAGCCCGCCGGGGCGGACGGCCCCGGACTACATTTCCCAGCGCCGCCGCGGCCGGGGGCGGTGCGGGGCGGTGCGGCGCGGAGCGGAGCGGGGGGCGCGGAGCGCAGGCGGAGGCGCGGAGCCGCGCAGGGGCGGCGGGCCCGCTCGGCCCGGCTCGGCTCGGCTCGGCCCGGCCCGGCTGCGCGCCGGGCGAGGATGCGGGAGGGGCGGCCCGCGGCCCCGCGCTGCCCGCCCTGCCCGTGCTGCCCGCCCTGCCCGCGTAAGGGGCGCCCGCGCCGCCGCCACCATGAAGAAGCAATTCAACCGCATGCGCCAGCTCGCCAACCAGACCGTGGGCAGGTAGGGATGGGGACGGGCCCTGCCCGCGCCCTACCCGTCCCACAGCCCCCATCCTGCACCCTGCCTGCCTCCTGCCTGCTCCCTGCCCGCCCCACTGCCCCCATCCAGCACCCTGCCTGCCTCACTGCCCTCATCCCACGCTCTACCTGCAGTCTGCCCGCTCCCTGCCTGCCCCACTGCCTCGATCCAGCACATTGCCAGCATCCTGCCTGCTCCCTGCCTGCCCTACAGCTCCACCTGTGGCCTGCCTGCCCCACTGCCCCTGCTCCCTCCCTGCCCTGCTGCCCTGGTCCTGCACCCTACCCATGTCCTGCCTGCCCCACTGCCCCTGCATCCTGCCCCTCCCTGCCTGCCCTGCTGCCCGTGCTCCCTGCCCACTCCCTGCCTGCCCCTCTGCCTCCATCCCACACTGCCTGCATTCTGACTGCTCCCTATCCACCACACTGCCCCTGCTCCCTGCCCGCTCCCTGCCTGCCCTACTGCCCTGATCCTGCACCCACCTGTGTCTTGCCTGCCCCACTGCCACTCCACAAGGCGCACTCCCTGCCTGCCCCACTGCCCCTGCTCCCTGCCTGCTTCCTTACCTGAGCCCTGCTTGCCCCACTGCCCCATATCCCACACCTTGCCTGCTCCCCTGCCTGCACCCTGCCTGTGCCCTGCCACCCCACTGCCCAACTGCCACCTGCTCCCCTACCTGCCTCACTGCACCTGATCCTGTACCTTGCCTGCACCCTGCCTACCCCACTGCCCCTGCCCATCCCCTGCCCATCTACTTGACAGCTTCCTGCCAGCCCCACTGCTCCTGCTCCCTTCCTGTACCCTGCCTGCTCCCTGCCCTCTTCCTGTTGCCCCTGTTCCTGCCCTCGCTCTGCCCACCCTTCTGCCCCTGCTTCCAGCTTGCAACCTGCCTGCCCCCCTGCCTGTGCTCCCAGCCCTCAACCTTCCTGCTCCCTGTATGCCCCTTGCCCTGCTGCCCGCATCCTGCCTGTTCCCTGCCCGCCCCACTGCACCAGTGCCCACACCTCGCCTCCTCCCTGCCCATTCCTTGCCTCCTCCCCTGCCTGCAGCACCCTGCCTGCTGGTTAACCCCTGCTTGTCCTCCTGCATGCACCCTGTCCCCCTTGTCCCTGCCCTGCCCCCTTTATCCACTACTTCCCTGCCTGCCCCTGCCCTCACCCTGCCTGCACCTGCCATTCCCTGTGTCCCCGGGCTGGGCCACAGGGACACCCGCTGTCCGGGTACCCCAGCCCTGCTGCTGGTCCCCCCAGCACCCATGGGTGGCCCTGGCTGGCTGGGGGGCAGGGGGGCAGGCAGGGCGCAGGGGGACACATCGGGGTGCAGGCGGAGGGGCCGTGCCCGCGGGGATGCCCGCGTGTGCTGACGTGGAGCCAGGCCCAGGGTTTGGTGGTGGCTGTTGTGTAATTCCTGGAGATTTTGCAGCTGGGGGGGGATTTATTTATTTCTTCCTTCCCAGCGCGGCGCTGGGGCACCGGCACGGCCGGGGCGTCGGGTTCAGCATCCCGTCCTGGAGCCGAGGGCTCGGACTTTCGCTGGCATCCCCCGTGTCCCCCCTCGCCGCATCCCCCATGGTGACAAGGGACGCCCCGCCGGCTCTGGATCCTCGGCCGGAATGGAGGTGGCCGGTGGCTCCTGCCTCGGCCGCGGTGCTGTCACACGGCCCCGGCGTACGGGCACGGGGCTGGGATGGCCACAAGGCACTGTCACGGGTCTGCGGCGGCTGCGCGGGAGCGTGGTGCGGGAACGTGGTGCGAGAGCGAGTGCAGTGCGGGAACGTGGGGCGGGAAGGGTGTGCAGCAGCTCGGTGCGGGAGCACGGTGGCAGGAACGTGGCGCAAGAATGCGGTGCGGGAACGCAGTTTGGGAACGTGCTACAGGAATCTGGTGCGGGAGCATGGCATGGGAATCCCGTACAGGAGTGCAGCGCGGGAACGCGGCGCGGGAGCGCGGCGTGGGAGCGCGGCGTGGGAACGTGGTGCGGGAGCGCAGTGCGGGAGCGCGGTGTGGGAACACGGTGCGGGAACACGGTGCGGGAGTGTGATATAGGGAACATGGTACAGGGAACGCGGTGTGGGAACACAGTGTGGGAGCGCTGGGAGACTGGCGCTTGCCTCCCTCGGGGGAGTGGCAGGAGGAGGCTGTTTTGGGGACAGAGCGTGTGATTTTCTCCTTACATCTGTGTCGGGCCGGGTTTGCTCTCCGGATGCACCGAGGGGGTCTGACACGTCTCCCACCCGCGGCCGGGGGGCTGCAGGGCAGGGCCAGTCCCAGGTCCCACCACCACCGCGCGGGAGACGTGAGCTGGGCACCGCACACACGCTCGGCTTCAAAATGGTGCCGCCGCTGAGGCGAGCATCCTCCTTCCCGCATCCCCCGGGAGTGTGGGGCCATGCCGGGCTCCCTGCAGCGCCTGACTCGCAGCCTGCGGAGCGGGGACGGCGGCCGCGGGGCTGGGAGCCTCTAAACCCCTAATCCTCTTAGGGGCTCGCTGCGACGCCGGCTCGTGACGGGCAGCTGGGAGGCTCTGTCGGTACCCGGCACGTCTGCTGCCTGCAGAGCTGCCCATGCTGCCAGGCTCTTCGGGCTGGGTTTTAACTGGGGGGGCGGTACATGACCCCCTCTTTGCTCAGCGCTGGGATGGGGTGGCTGGAGCCTCTGCAGGGCTCGGCGGGAGCTCGGGGACCATCCTCATCCTCGGCCCAGCTCCGTGGGTCCCAGCGCGGGCTGATGTTTTATCCCTCTTCCCCACTGCAGAGCCCCGAGCAGCCCTCTCCAGCTGGCTGGAAACAGGGAGTAGGAGATGGAAACAGGGAATAATAGATGGAAATAGAGAATAATAAATGGAAATAAGGAATAATACATGGCAATGAAGAATAATACATAGAAATGAGGAATAATTAATGGCAAATATGAATAATTAATGGAAAAGAAGAGTAATTAATGGCCATAAGGAATAATAAGTGAAAATAATAATAGGAAAAAAATAAAAGGAATAATAATAGAAACCGGTGTTTTGTCTCCCCTGGGAGAGGCTCCCCGGAGTACATGCGCCGTAACCCTCCAGGGTCCCAGGGGTGTCCCCTCCTGCTCGTCACCAGAGCCCAGTGGGACACCATCACCGTGCAGTGCCAGCACCCTGAGTCCAGGGCTGGGGACCGGCGGGCCAGATGCTGCCCCGGGGCTGGGGTCAGCGCTGCGTGTGGAGGTCATCCCTCGGGGGGAGACGGGGATGTCGGGGGCAGTTTGCACGTGGTGGTGGCGGCAGCCAGCCCGTGTCCCTCCTCCCAGCAGTGCCTGGTGGCTGCACACCCCCGTGGGCATGGCGGGCTGGGCCGGGGCTACAGAGGGGACAGCGGTGACATTGCCCCAGCCACCCCACGGAGTATGTGGGGAGAAGGGTGTGGGGGGGTCCCAGCCCCTGGCGGCTTTTCCTGCTTTTGGTGGTGCGTTTTCCTTAAAAAAAGAAAGAAGGCAGCCGAAAGGAAAAAAATATCCGTGGGTCTGCCAGCAGCTGCCGGAAGTACAGGCAGGGGACAGGCAGGGGACCGGCAGGAGCAGCCCTGCGTTCTGGTGAGGTGGCCGCAGCCGGCACTCGCGAGTGTGTGGCCGTCTGCAGCCGAGGGACAGAGGGACAGGGGTTATCTGTGCGGGGACGGGTCAGGGTCAGCATTAAGGTTAAGGTCAGGATCAGGATAAGGGTCAGGGTTAGGGTCAGAGTTAGGGTCAGGATCAGGATTGGGGTTAAGGTGAGGGTCAGGATGATGGTTAAGGTTAGGGTCAGGGTTAGGTGCGGGTGCCAAGTGCATTTCCTTCCCTTTCCAAATCCGGTCTTCAGCTCCGTTTCCCGGGGGCTGCCACATTCCTTTGCTGCTCCACTTGTGATGCTGGGGGCGAGCGGGGACCCCCTGGGGAGAGCAGCAGCACCCGCAGGCGCTGGGGTCTGTGAGGGTGACGGGGCCAACCGGAGCAGACCACGCTCTTCTGTGTCCTGAGCACATTTTTTAAATTTATTTTATTTTATTTAGGCCATTTCACTAGGTAGAAGGAACTGGGGATGCTCGTCCCAGCCCAGACTCACGCTCGGTACCTGACCTTCAGGAGAATTACTGCGCCCAGTCTGTAAGGGGCCATAATATTTATCTCACGGGGTGGAAAAAGGGAAGTGAAATCAATAAGTGGCTGTAAAACATTTTGAAGACGCTCTCTGCGAAACGCTTTTATTTTTTATTTTTATTTATTTACCTGTTTCATCAGTGGCCAAGCTGGCAGGAGCTCACACCCTCACCTCGAGGTCACGGGACGATGGGCACGAGCGTGCCGTGGCGCTCGCTCCGGCGGCTGAAACAGCCCCGTGAATTTTCCAGAATTAGCTCAATATGGGTTTTTTTCCCATCAGGAATAAAACAGGCTCTTGCAGCCGTGCGCAGAATGGCACGAGGTTGGGTTGTTTTTTTTTTCCCCTCCTGGTCCTTTCTGAGCATCCCCGGGCTGTATCCCCCATCCCGGGGGACAGCGGTGGCCTTTTGGGATGGCCATCACTTTGGTGGCTCTCGGGGCAGATGTTTTTCCAAGCAGCAGGATGTCTGCACGTAAATATAAAGCCTTTAAACACCGAGGTTTTATTCTGCATGTAGCAAGAATATTCTGCAAGAAATAAGGACATTTTATTCTGTGTGTACGAAATAAGGACAGAGGGAATAAAAGCACCACCTGGGATTGTTCCGATGGGATTTGCAGGAGGGAACAACATGCTTTAAATAGCTGGGTTCCATGTCTGCGCTTTGGGGTGCCGCTGGCTCGCCATCAGCAGACCCTCCCGGGCTTTTTTGGCTTTGCCGAGTGACGCTGTGTCCCTCGGATGGTGCCGGCAGCATCCCCGCAGCCCTGGGGATATTTTTATCCTCCTCGCAAGGCGGCAGCGCTGACAAACTGAAATATTCATGGAGCGGGCTGAAGGTATCGTCCCCACGGCCAGCAGCCTCGGGGCCCTGTGCTTTACAGGGGCTTCTCTATGATTTTCAAGTCAGGACCGAAGCGTGGTCAGGATGCGACCCCGGGGCGGGTTTTCCTCTGCCGGGGATATGCCAGGGGCGAGGAGCGAAGGGCCCCGTGCATCCCGTGCCGAAGGCATGCCGACGCAGAGAGTTTGCAGCCAGGAAAGGGGCAGGAGATGACGAAAAGAGGCTTTTCTGCCTTTAAAATCTGTCGCGCGTTTTGCTTTGATTCCTTTGGTTCTCCCAGCAGTGGGCAGAAGGATGGAGGAAAGCTGGACCAGCCTCCCCTGCCCGTTTCATCCCGCTTTTCCAGCCTGGCGCGGCTGAAGGCAGGCGAGCTGCCGGGGGCTGAGCCCTGGCACCATGCCTGCTGGGGGACGTCGCTGCCTGTAGCTGCGGGTTTGGGACAAGGCACTGTCACTCCGGGTCACCCGCCGGGGCAGGACGAGCCCGGGATGCGCTGGAGGAGGCGCCGGCGGGGCCGTCTCACCGCGTCTCGCTGGATGTTGCAGCTCGGAGTCGTCTCCCTGGGGAATTTGAGCAGCGATTTGAGGATATAAATATTTGATGTTTCGCTTCTCGCCTACTAAAAAGGCACCGGGAAAAATCCGCAGCTCTGTTTGGCCTCGGCTGGATCCTGGTTACGAGCCGTCGGGCTGCTTGTCCCCGGGGGTGCAGTGGTGAGGAGAGCTCAGACACGGCCGAAGCTGGGGACGGCACGGTCCTGGGACCAGCACCCAGCCTGGACCGTGATGCCCGGCGCTTCCAGGGGTTGCCTGGATGAGACCCGAGGGGCTTTCTCCTCCCTCTGGCACACGCGAGAGATGCTCAGTGCCTTACCCGCGTTGTGTGGTTGAACCTCACCGTACCAACCTCACATCTGAGCTTTGGGGGACTTGAGGACCTTGAGTTTTCCCACGGGTACCAGCCCCTGGCATGTGCAGCGCCTCCGGAGGGAGGTGGGGGCAGGACCGGGATGGAGCCGGGCACCGTCCCCAAGCCCGCGTGGGAAGGCAGGGCAGACCCATCCGTGGGAGCGAACGCTCCCGGCGCGGGACGGCCTTGGCCGGGTTTTTGTGCCTCCCTCTGCCTGCACTCACGCACGAGGCTGTTTTTAGGCTGGAGCAAACAGAACCGGAGAACCGGCCGGCATCAGTAATTAAATAGCCATGAAATATTTACGGGCATACTGCAGCGAGGGGGTGGCCAGGAATGGGGGCAAAAGGGGTATTTTGGGCAGGAGGTGTGGGCAAGGGGGTCCTCGGGGCATCAGGGGCACGCTCTGCCTCCGGAGACACATCCTCACTCCTGCCCGTCCCCGCGCCGGGTGAAGTCCTGCCTGCCAGCTGGGTGCGATGGCTTTCCCATTCAGAGGGAACATCTTCCCAAAATCCCCGTCGTGCCTTGAGTTTTGCTGGCTCAGGGTCAAATCCGAGGCTGGGGGCTCCTTGTCTTGGGTGGTTTGAGCATCAGAGGGGGACAGTGTCAGGGGCACGGGGCGGGCGATGGATGGTGCCGCCAGCCAGAGATGTCTGGCATCGGGAGATGCTCCAGGGAAGCACCAGCTTTGCTGTAACTCCCCAGGTCAAGGCACTGGAAGCTCATGTAGTATTTATTTGGAAATCAACTTAATTTGCTTGATTGGTGTTGATTTCTGCTGGCAGCAATTAGTTTTTGCAGAAGTGAACGCCTGACCAAATTGTAGCTGCGTCCTCCGCTCGTTTGCTTTTAACTCTCCATATTAATTGTCCCTTTTCTCCCAGCTGTTTGCAGGGACGTGAGTGTCTGGGCGCTGCCTGGGGCTGAGGATTGCCTGAGTCGTGCTGAGAAAAACAGCTCTGGGGTGGAAATCTGGAGGGGAAGGGGAGGAGCAGGCTTTTATTTGCCTAAAGGAAAGACGAAAGAAAGCGTTGAAAGCCGGTAATCCTGGCTGCCTCTCCGAGGGATGCTCTCGCAGGATGCGTGTAACTTGTAAAGCGTGAAGTTTTGGGGCATTAGGGACCAGCCAGGGAAATTGGGGGGTCCCTGCACCCCTCTTTTGGGTGCTGCTCTTTACTGAGGCCACCTTGCATGAGCAAAACCCACCATCTCCAGCTCCCTGGAGGAGGTTGGGTCCCAGCGCGGGAGCCCTGGCTGCATCCTCCTTGGACGACCTGGGGATGGAAATACCCACATAAAAATGAACGCGTGAAAAGAATTGCCCAGAGCCGATACTGGCTTAAACTGGTGCGTAGAGATGTTTTGCTGGTGCCACCAGTTGCCTGCCCTGATGGTTGGGCCGTGGGATGCCGCTCTGCTGCACGGGTCAGACCCTTGAGCGTCATTCGTGGGTCCGGGGTGATGGGGTAGGCACAGATGGGCCCTGAACCCTGCCAGGGCGCGAGGAAGGGGAGGTCTGATGTAGCCCCCTTAGTTGCCCCAGGATGTGGGAGCCTGTGTCCCTCTGCCCCCCCGCCGCGGGGGCCCTGGCACCCCCAGGAATTCCTTCGGGTGCGATAGCGATTTAGGAAGGAGACGGGTTTGTGCAGGCAGGAGCTGGGCTGCCTCCTGCGCGTGGCTGCAGCAGCACGGGCAGGGAGCAGGACCCGGGGTCCCCTGGGCTCGGGGCAGCCGTCACCGCCACGGCAGAGGCTGAATTCGGGGGTCTGCGCGACCCCTCGGGCAGCTTCAGCCCCGCTTGGCTCTGGCTGCTTGTACGGAGCCAGCACCGGGGCACAGGGGGGCTGGGGGGGGCTGGGGAGGAACCGGAGGGTGCTGGTGATGGGCTGGGGTGTACCTGGAGGGGCTGGGGGATTCCTTGGATGCCTGGCTGGAACAGGGAGAGCATCTCTGCTGGAGCCAAACACGTTTCCCAGCATTGGTCGCATCCAAACTGGTTCCTCTTGACGCTGTTAATGGGTTCCTGTAGGGTTGTGGTTTCGGAAGCACCTTTGTGGTTTGGGCTCCAAAGTCCCACGTGCTCTGAACTGAACACTTGAGAGCAAACTGGGAGCTGGGGCTCCTGAATCCTGGGGCGGGGATCGGTGAGCGGTTCTCCCTGGGGATGGGAAGCCAAGGTGAGAGCCTGGGGGAGGCACGGGGACCCACACCGGCCCCAAGTGGGACGCTGCTTGGAGCGTGAGATGGGGAGGGAGAGGAGGGCACAAACCAGAGAGGTTTGCTGAAGAGGAAGAGCTGAGCGGAGATGCTCAGGGCTGAGCCAAGATCCTCGGAGAGGTGCTGCCAGCCAGCCTCCCCGCAGAAGAGGCACTGGGATATTTCTGCATCCCCGCTGGGTGCCCTGGGGAAATCCCTGGGTACCAGGGAGGTGGTGCTGGGGCAGCGGGGTTTCCTTGAGCATCTCTGAGTGCTGGCCAGGGCTCGGCACCCCAAAAATACCCCCCCAGGCAGGATGGAGCCCGGGGTGTGCAGGAGAGTCTCCATCTCCCCAGCTGCTCCCTGGCAGGGCGTGCGTTTTGCCACCGAGCATCACTTGCTGCAGGTTCACAGGATGGCTCATAAAACCGTATAAGCTCCCGTAAAACCGTATTAACTTTAGGCTGAGACTTCAGAAACATAACGGCTATAATGGGATTTTTCCCGGTGGCATTAGCAGCACGGAGCTGTAATGCAATGCGATGTCAGTGGAGTAAGACGATGTTATATTTTAGTCTTTAGACGTAAAATGGCCACGCGGAGCGGCTTGGGCTGGGCTCTCCGTGGGTTTGGAGGCGCTGCTCGGTTCTCACACTCCTGGGTATAATTTGCAGGTTCTGGAGTGCTGGAGCAGGAGCAAGTACAGAGACAAGAGGAATTATTTGTATTTTTATAGAAAATTAATAAGGAGCTCTAGGTGGGGTGGCCAGACATCAGCAGAGTCATGTTGTCAGCAGGACTGTGCACATGTACGGGAGCAGGATCCGTCCCGCTTGCAGCTGCTAAACCGCATTTGATGGAGCTGCAGCCGGGTTGCTGTCCCCGTACATCCGCGGGGCCGGGCTCTTTACCCGCCTGCCGGCAGCATCACCCTGCTTTGGCTGTGCAGAACCCCCCCGGGGGGGTGGCTTCTGGGGCCACGCTTTACCCCGTTCTGCAAGACGAGGCGCGGGAGCAGGGTGATGCCTGGCTCCGGATGCCAGCGCTCGGCACTGGCGGGACACGGTACCCGGCTCCCGCGGCCACGAGCGCCGCCGATCCGCCGCAGCCCTGCCGCATGCCCGTGCCCCCCGCGGTGGCTGAGCAGAGACCCTCACCCCCGTCGCAAGCCCGAGGGGAGGAGAAAGCATCCCGGCTCCTGCAGATGCCGAAGCCAGGCGGGGAAACCTGCTGTCCCGCGGCGTGCCCAGCGCTCTGCCACGCCGCCCCGCAGCTGCATCGAGCGGCTCCAACAGCCTCTTGGGTTATTCAGACCTGTAAAATGCTGCAGCCTTTTTCCCCTCCCTTTTTAAAGCCAAATTAATCGCTGGCAGGCTCCCCAACCTGCCTGAGCATCCCAGGATGTGGCAGGGCTGGCGCGGGTGTCTGCGCCGGGGCTGTGGCTGGAGGATGCTCTCCGTTAAAGCCGCTGAGGTTTCTCACGCTGAGGATGTGCTTGAAAGCAGAGCGAGGCCAGATTTTTCTTAGCCTGTATGAAACGTCATTTTCGGCTTCCAAAAACGCATGTCGGAGCGTAACGCATGTTGGTTTGTGGCTGCTGGGACAGAGACCTGCTGGTACGGGACCGTCCTGCAGCCGAGGGCATGCAAAACCCGACCAGCAGCTGGAAGAGGAGGAAAACCACCAAAAGCATCCCTGGATTTTCCCAGTGGTGCCGGGGCAGGCGGCTCTCCTTCCTCCCCCCCAGCCCGTTCAAAGTTAGGAAATGATTTCCGGGGTGCAGAGCGCGCGGCAGGGATGCGCACCGGCGGTGCCTGCACGTGGGTGCGCGATGCTCGCCTGCATCCCTGCCACCTCCTACTCCTTCGGGATGCTAAATATATCCTGAGCCGGGGCGGGGAAGCGGGGACGGCCGTTGTGTCTGTGCCGGGGAATATTTGCTGCTTTCTTCCCCTGTTGGTGCTAATTCTGCGGCGTTTCCAGCCCTGTCCGTAAATGATAGCGAAGGGGGTTTGCAGAAGAGGAGAACCTGAGCAGCCCTTGCTCCCGGGCGGCCAGCGCATCGCTTGCGTTTCCTATAGAAGACATTATAATGTGTTCATTTAAATCTCTTTTTTAAAAAAAATTGAAATAAATAAGGTTTTGTAGGTTGGGGGTTTTTTTTTCATTTTTAAAACCAACTTAAATCAAACACTGGGACAAATTTCATACATGAACCAGATTTAATGCAGTTAATTTACACTGTTTAAGTGTCTTTGGCCGTGGTGTATTTGCGGCTGAGCCCGTAGCCCAAGCCCTGCCCCGGCTGGCGCTGCTGCCGTGCCAGGCTCGCTCTCTGAACCTTGCTCTGCCGGTGCTTAGTCCTTACTGCCACTTTTTCAACACTTCACTCAGTCTCTCAAAGCTGGGAAAATGGCTTGGATAGCTGAAAGCAACCAGGGCTCAGGTTGGTTGTTCAATAAAGGTTTTTTTTTTTTTTAAGAAGGATGAGAGCGCTAAGCTTTCGTTGCTCGTTAATGAACCTTTAGGGTCTAATTGGCTAAATCACAGCTCTGCCCAAGCGCATCTCAACGGAGGTCATTTTTTTGAAGAGAGATGATGCACTGAAGTTGTAAAAAAAAAAACCCATAAGAAAGTGAATAAATCATCCAGAGTGTGATGGTTTAAATAAGCCTGAGCAGATCCAGTGAGGAGCAGCCGCGGGGGCTTTGCAGGCAGGATGCTGGGGCCGAAGAGGGTCTGCAGCGGGGCCGTGTCTCCTCCATCCCCGGCGCTCTTCTCTAGCAAATCCAGGGGATGACACGAGTTCCGGAGCGGTAACTCCGGCTCCGACGAGCAGCGGGGAGTGTTACGGCAAAGCTCCAGGCAGCAGCTGCCGCCGCAGATTCAGTCGGCTGCGTCAGACCGAAGAGGCTCAGTCGTGCGGACGGGTTGCGTCCTTGAAATCCGCGGCGCTGAGGATGTGCCAGAGCCCGAAACAGCCCCGGGAGCTGCTTTCGTGCGTAGACACACGGCCTCCCTCTGCAGCACTGGCCGCATCCTCCTGGGAATTTAACATCCCTGTTTTGCTGGGAATAATGGAAAAATAAGGGGGAGATCAGGGGAGGACCCCGACTTGGCCTGGGACGTGGCACGCTCGCAGTGAGCCGTGGAGATGCTCCATCTTTTGCTTATTTAGGAGATGAGGCAATGGCTGGTGGGGCCAGAGAGCCTTAAATCGCTGCCTGCATCCCGATGGAAAAGCACGTTTGGCCGTGGCCGGTACCGCGGCGTGCAGCTCCGGCGCTGCCACGTGTGCCGGCCCCTTCGCCAACGCTTTGTCTTCTTTCTTGTCTTGCAGGGCTGAGAAGACGGAGGTTTTGAGTGAAGATCTCCTGCAGGTGAGGTCCTCTGCAGCTGGTCCGACCCGCACCCAGGGCACCCGTGGGTGCCCAGGCACCCACCTGTGGGCGCTGGATGTGGCAGCAGCTCCGTGCCGGTCGGTGCTGCGGTGTCCTGTGGCAGTGAGATGGGCTGGGAGGAGGAGGAGGGTGTTGAGAGCGCGGGAAGCAGCATCGTCTCCCTCCCCGTGCCCTCCCAGCCCTTTCCCAGCCTGGTTTTCAGGTCAGCTGGAATCGGATCCAGTCTCGCCTCCGCCGGGACGGCAACCTGAGACGGCCGGCAGGATTGCGGGCGCCTGCGTCTCCCCTCTCTGCTGCAAAACCTGCCCTGGGGACGGGCCACGTGGCAGCAGGGGACAGTCCCCAGAGCTGATGAGTTTGGCGACTTCAGCAAAACGGCTCGAGCCAAAAACCTCACATGGTGCCTTGGAGCGTCGGCCGTGACGCTCAGGTCGCGGTCCCTCGGGGACATCTCATCTCACTGCTTTTTGCTCCAGGGGCGCAGGGCTGCCTGCACACCCCGGGGAGGGAAAGGGCCGGGAAAGGGATGTGAATTCACAAATCCATCACTGAATTCACAAATCCATCACTGAATTCCTGAGGTTTCTAACGCACGCGTTCTCTAAACCGTCGCTCATAACTCGGGTGCCGACGAGCCAAACCGTGTCCCAGCCGTCGGGGAGGGTGCTCACCCCTCCTCCAGCACGGCGCGGGCATCCCCTGGCACCGGCCGGTCCGGCTGCTGTTGGATCCGCTTCCAAACCGGTTTGGGGACTAAGCTGATGTATTTATACCTCCCAGCTTGGGAATTTGCTCCGTGCCATTGCTGTCAGGTAGCGGATTCTGCAGAAACAGCCAGACGGCCGGTGTACGAGGATGCCGGTGGCGGGAGGCAGCGACCCGCAGGTGACAGGGGCTGCAGGGCGACCTTCGGCTCTCGCTGGCCACCCCGTCCTGCCTACGCGTTGCCCTCGCGTGGACCTAATGGCGCTGCTGCCTGCACACATCAGGCTTTAGCAAGAGCCGTGTAGTAGCTAAAAGTGTGAGCAGGGTCAGAGCCGTCCCTAAAGGGCGAGGGTGAAACCGTGCTGCACGAGGGTGAAGCGAAGCTGTTCGCAAACGTGCCGGCCGGGCGCAGAGGGCAGCTGCCCGCGTCGCTTAATCCCCCCCGCGGCCTCTTGCTGCTTTACCGGGGATTTATCGGCCGTTTCCATCGCGTCTGGGACCAGCCCGACCCGTGCAGGGGGGACTGAGGTCGGTCTCCGGTTGCACCAGCCCCGGTGAGAAATCACTGGTGGAAGTGGGTGCGCAGGCTCCCGGGGTGTTGGTTTGCTGTCCCCGCGGTACGCACCCCTGCGAGTCGCTCCCCAGCCTTGGAGATTTGGGGGTTTTTTCCCTTCCTTCCCCGGCAGTGCCGGTGGCCGGGATGGGCAGGGTGCGGCGGTGACGTGCCCCGTTGTCCCCAGGGATTGCCAGCCCCAGTGGGACGGAGCGGAGGGGAGCGCTCAGCTCCCCGCCACCAGCAGCCAGAGGGAACATCAATAACGAACATTTTTATTTCTGTATTAATTTTTGCCGTTTCTTCTTGCAAGCTCTGAGGTCTCCATGGCCCCTGGGCACGGCTCTCACAGCCCTCCGGTGACATCTGTGCCGGCACCGGCGAGGGCACGCCTGGCTTCGGCGACATTGCACAGGGGATTTTTACACTTTTTGGAGATAATTCGGTGGGGAGGGTGATGGGTGCTGCCGTGTCTGGGGGACTCCCGAAGAGTCAGTCATGTTTGGGGGGGGTCTGTCTCCAGGGATGGTCAGGAACCCAAACCCTTCTGGGCGTTGTATCTAATTACCTCATCTGGAGGGGTGCGCACCCACATGCGTGTCCTTCTGAACATCATACCCCTTCCTTGCAACACAGACATGGACACAGACATATAAATATCATTTCTATCATATTTTTATATATAATTTATATATATATATACACCCAAACATGTCCATGCAGATGTTGAAAAGAACACATCTATGTTGCAGGGACGGCAGAGCCTGCTCTACCTCAGCTGCGCATCGTGGAGATCTATTAATTTTTAATAAATATATAATATTTTAACATATTATTATATATAGTATATATATTATTAGTGATAT
This sequence comes from Grus americana, assembly GCF_028858705.1. NCBI lineage: Eukaryota > Metazoa > Chordata > Aves > Gruiformes > Gruidae > Grus > Grus americana. The sequence continues at coordinate 11,449,739 of NC_072869.1, forward strand.
ATATTATTATAGTGGTGGAGAGCAGCTCAGCTCGAGTGCCAGGCTCCCATGAGAGCCTCGCTGGACTTGTCGCAGGCTCAGCACTTCTCCCGGGCAGGAAGTATTTCTTTTTGGGTTTTTTTTTTTTTCCCCCAAAATCATTTCCCAGGATTTTGAGCTTTAGAGAATACTTCTCTTTTTCCGTATTAATTCCCAAATTTTTGAGATTTTCATGTTTTCCCTGAGTCTCTCTCAGCTACGGTTTTCAGTGGCTCTTGTTTGCCTACATTTAGTGACTCATCTCGCTGAGTTTTGGAATGAAATTCTTCATTTAATCAATGCAGAGGCAAATAAGGCAATTTGCAGCCCTGGCTCGGAGCTGCAGGCAGTTTGGTTCGTGGCAGGGCTCGGCTGGGGACAGACACCTCCTGCCCTCGCCCTGGGACACGGGGGCTTTGGAGACTGCTCTGGATCCGGCCCCCAGCCCTGCCCGGGGGGGGGTTTAAGATGGGGCAGCATCAGCCCGGTGAAACCTTCTCCCGCTTACAGCATCCCTCCCTGGGAAGCGGTTGGGCTCCGGGGCTGTCGCACCCGATGCAGCAGCAATTAAAATCGCTTTGATTGAAAAGCAAAAAAGTCCCTTACGGTCCTTGAACGACGGGAGAGGGACCAGGCGGGATACCCCGGTGATGGGCACCGCTGCATCCGCAGGTGGAGAAGCGCCTGGAGCTGGTGAAGCAGGTCTCCCACAGCACCCACAAGAAGCTGACGGCATGTCTGCAGGGCCAGCAAGGCGTGGATGCCGACAAGCGCTCGGTGAGGCTTTGGCGGGGCTCTGAGGATGCCCGGGGGGAGCTGCCGGCGGGGTGGGAAACGCAGCGCTGTCTTTGCAGAAGAAGCTGCCGCTGACGACGCTGGCGCAGTGCTTGATGGAGGGATCGGCCGTGCTGGGCGACGACTCCCTGCTGGGGTAAGGGGGGGCCGGGTCTCCCCCCGGTGCTCTGCCGCTGCCGGGATGCCGCTGCTGGGAATCGCTGTAGTTCCTTGCCCGTGATGGCGGATAACGGGGAGGGGGTTTCACAGCGGTGGTGGGGGGTGGGGGTGCTTGTTTGATCTTGGTAGTCCAGGGGTTTCCTTCGTCCTTCTCCTTGTGATGAGCTGGGGCCCTTTAGCCGTGCCGTATACGATGTAAACCATATATATTGCTATCTGTGTATCTATGTATCTCAAGCAAGTCCGTACAACTCCCGACTCTAACTGGGACAGCGGTTAGGGCATGAGATGTTCCTAACAGCACGGTCCCCGAGCTGCCGCCCTCCCTCCAGCCCTCTGCCGAGACCCCCGGGGGCTTTGGGTGACCACCGTCCCCCGCCATGGGCGCAGGCTGGCTGCCCATCGCCCCCCCCCCCGGTGCCCTTGCAGGAAGATGCTGCGGCTGTGCGGGGAGGCGGAGGACAAGCTGGCTCAGGAGCTGATCCACTTCGAGCTGCAGGTGGAAAGGGACGTCATCGAGCCCCTCTTCGTGCTGGCTGAGGTGAGCGGGCCGGGGGGGACGTCATCGGGTCGGGGTGTCACCGTGCCGGGGGACTCGCATCTGAAACGAGCCTGGGGGAAGCAGGTTTCACTGCTTCGGTGGCACGTTTGGTTCCCGGCCCCCGCGAGAGACCGCTGGTCTTTGAGGTGTTTGCTAATTGCTTTAATTGGCCGGCGATATTTGCACCTTCAGCTGGGCTGGCAGCGGGGGCCGTGGTCCTGCCGGGCTCCTTCGCCCGCTCTCGCTGCTCTGGCTCTTTTCTGCCGTCCCTGAGGGCAGAGCCATTCACACTCTTATTTCTGACCCATTTTTCAAGCTCCAAACACATACCACTGTTGTTTGGGATTTTTTTTTATCCTCCTTTTCCCCCTTGCTGCCAACTTTTTTTGATTTTTTCAATTTTACCCAATGCTTTTTCCCCCCTTTTTTTTACATCTAGCAAAATGTCCTGAGCTTGGCTCTGATTTTATTTTCCCCAGCAGAAACAAGAGCTCTATCGCAGTGCTGGTGCTGGGGGCTCTCAGCCGTTACCAAGTCCTCGGCGCACGGGAGCTGTGCGTTGCCGTCCCCAAAAGCCCTTTTCCTGCCTTCATCCAGCTCCCCACCGCGGGAAGCTTTGGTCCCCCAAGGATGCTCCTCCCAGGGATGCGGGTTCTGCGGGTCAGGGCTGTTGGCGGGGGGGTGGCACAGCCCAGGTGGGGACACGGAGGAGGGACGAGCTCTGCCATCACCCTAATAATGTTAAAATAAGCCCAAACTCCCAGCGTCGCAGCCAGGTATGAGCTACCCCAGGCCCCTCTCCGCGGGTGTTTATCTCCTCCCATTCCTGCCTGTTGCTGCAGGTGGAAATCCCGAACATCCAAAAGCAGAGGAAGCACTTGGCGAAGCTCGTGCTGGACATGGACTCCTCCAGGACGCGGTAGGAAGCAGCTTCAAAGCTGCTTTATAAAAAATAGAAATTCCCAAGCGATTGGTAACACCAAGCAGGGCACGTCCCGGAGCCCTGGCACCGCAGCTCCCTTGGGACGAGAAGTCTCCGACGTGTCACCGTGTGCCTTGAAGTCAAGCTCTGCAGCCAGCCACGATTTCTGCTCCTGTCTGCAGAATCCACAGATCCCTTTTCCTTGCCACCCCTCTGCAGAAAAGAGTATTTTTTTCTGGCACAAATCTTTATCTTTTTCCTCTTTTCCTTATCTTGGTGAGTTCTTACGTGATGGCAAAGAGCTGGGCGCTCCTGCCGCCGGAGAGTAGCGCTGGGGTGGATGTGGGATGTCCTTTGGGATCGTCCCGTGTCCCAGAGGCTGCGGTGCGACCCGGCAGGCTGCGCTTTGGGTTTTTCCCAGGGCCATTTGCAACCGTTTAAAAAATAACTGGGGTTGGCCAAACCCTGCACGACATCACGGCGTGCCGCAGGGAAACGTCTGGGAGGTGTCTGTAGTCCCCAGTGCCATGTCCTGGCTCTCCCATTGCCTCCCTCTCTCCTCCACCAGAATGAAACTCGTTCTCCTGCTGAAAATAATCGCTTAATTAGAGCCCCGTTGGGGGACTGGGGGTATTTGGGGGTGGGAGTGGATGCTGCATCCCAGCCGGGGTTGGGCCCATCCCCACAGTGCTCAGCCCTGGGGACCGTGGTGGCTTTGGCCGAGGGGGTTCCCTGGGCTTCCCTCCAAGTCCACTGGGATTCACTGGTCCCTGTCCCCCCGTGACAGCTCTGCCCTCTCTCCGCAGGTGGCAGCAGTCGGCAAAGTCCTCGGGTTTGGCCAGCAACCTGCAGCCCTCGGGCGCCAAGGCCGACGCTCTCAGGGAGGAGATGGAGGAGGCAGCCAACAGAGTGGAGATTTGCAGGGTACCTGGGGGTCCCAGGGGGATCCCTCCTTGCGGGGCTGGGGGGAACCTCGGCATCCCAGGCACTGCGGAAAACCCGCAGCCTCCTCTCTTAGCCCGTTCTTCACCCTCTTCTTACCCCATTGCCCGTGATAAACCCTCCTCCGGCTGGTCCCCGTGCCCAAATGCAGCCTGGGGGCAGTGGCGATGCTCACCAGCCAAGCGGGACGTCCCCGGTTCCTCTGTCCCCATCCCCATATCCTGCTGGAGCTGGAGAGCATCCCATTCCCAGGGGACCCATCCCGGCAGGAGCCAGCGAGCTCAGCACCGAGTACGCTCAGCCCTGGCACAGAGACCTGCAGACAGCTCTGACACGTGCCAAGCCCACGCGTGTCACCCGGGCATGTCACCCGTGCCATCCCTCGGGAGCACGACCCACCCCGTTGGTCATGTCCGGTGGAAAGAGCGTCCAAGCGAGGGGGGACGCTGCCGCCAGCGCCTTCGTCACGGGCTGCGGGATTTGGCAATAAAACCCACAGGCAACTTTGTGTGGCTTTAAATTCCCCTGGGGCAGAAAACGCCAAGGGCCGGGCAAACCTGTGTTCTGGGTTTTGGGCAGGAGCTGGGTGAGTGGCTCCAATCCTGGCTCTTTGCTCCAGGGGCACGGCCAGAACCCACGTAGCCTTTAAACTCCAACCCCAGACTCCTGCTCTCTTCCCCCCAGCTTAGAGCATCACAGCCGCACGCACCCAGCGATTTCCAGCAAACCAGCTCGACCAGGAGCTGCCCCCCAGTACCTTCCCCGTACCGATGGGGGACGTTGCAGCCGGGACGTGCTCGCGGTGTTTTAAACCCCCGATGGTTTTCCTCCAGTTGAGTTACCCAAGGGGATTCTCAGAAAGGAGCAATTCGGGAAGTGGCACGGTCGATTTTGCGAGTGCGAGGACAGAGATGCGCGTCCCCGTGGCAAGGGGCTCGTTGCAATTTGGAGCAAGAAGCCCCCGATGCCCTGTCGGTCTGGTCCACACCGAGCGGTTGGGGTTCCACCTGCAGCAGCCAAGCCGTGCGCGCTGCTTCACTGCGCAGCAATTAGCCCTGTGGTTAATGAGCCGCTTGCACGCGAGGAGCGATGCGGCGAGGTGCTGGGATGGGGTTGGATTTGTGCCGTTCAGCCGGCGGTGCTGTGCCGCCTGTGGCTGATGGGGGTTTCCAGGTAACTCTCGCTTCCAGAGAGCTCGTTACATGGCGCCAGCTAATTGTGGGCTCTGGAAGGGGCAGGGGGGGGGGGTGTGTGCGCGCGAAGTTGGAGCCGTTTGCACAGCAGCAGAAAGCAACACGTTGCACGTTGGCTCCCGGTGTGACCGAGCTGGTCCCTCCCGGTGGCCTCTGACAGGGCCATCGCGGTGGCATCAGGGCAGCACGAGTGGGACGGCGACTAATTCTCTGCTCTCCGCAGGACCAGCTCTCGGCTGACATGTACAATTTTGTGGCCAAAGAAGTAGACTATGCAAACTATTTTCAAACCGTAAGTGCCGCCCGTCCCCACGGGACTCCTCTGGCCCCGGCCCCGGCCGTAGGGGTGACAGTCGGTGCCGTCTCTCCCTCCCCAGCTGATCGAGGTGCAGGCAGAGTACCATCGGAAATCCTTAGCGCTTTTGCAGAATGTCCTGCCTCAAATTAAAGCCCAGCAGGGTAAGTGCCCCGGGGGTCCCCGTGCCTCTGCGTCACGCCGGAGCCGTGCAAGGCTTTGCCGTGGCGATGAGCCGGGCTGCGGCGTGACCCCGCGGCGTGGCGTGGTGCTGGGTTTGTGGCTGAGCATCCTCCCTTTGCTTGCCCCGTCCGCATCCCGCCTGCCCCGGCGCTGGAGGGGGCATCCCCATCCCACTTGGTTGCCAGGGAGGGGGGGGCAGGATCCAGCCACCTTCATGGAGGGGGGCGAGAAACCTGCCCGAATATCCCCATCGAGCGCAGCACCGGAGGTGGGAACCCAGCGCCGAGGGGGGGGGTCTTGGGGCTTCGCTTTGCGCTGTGCAACCTCCATAGGAGCTGGGCTGGGAGACCGAGGTGGGGGACAGCCCCACGCGATGGCCCCGAGAGCAGCGCATCCCCCGGGGCAGGGCTCGGGGTGCTGCCGTCGCTGCAGCGGGGCAGGGAGTGATTTGTATTTTATTTTTTTCTCTTGATCCCACAAAATATTCCTGCCTCAAACTGTGATGGAAGAAGGGGGAATATATTGCAAAGGTTTGCCCGTGATTGCTCCCCCCGGAAAACGTTATCCAGCCCCTTTGAAATGTCCCGTGTGATGATTGGAAAACATTTTGTTTGGATTTCATCTTTAAAAAGCACTTCCCGAGCCGCCCAGGACAGAGGTGCGGGGTCCTGTTGTTTTAGCAACACCCAAACGGAATATTTTGCTGCCGACACGCTGTGATCCGAGGGCCTTTTGGGGAGGGGATGCCGGATCCGGCACCGTCCCCGCCGTGTCCTCCCTCTCCTCTCACCCCCTCTGCCCGTCACAGAGGCGTGGATGGAGAAGCCCTCCTTCGGGAAGCCCTTGGAGGAGCACCTGGCCGTCAGCGGGCGGGAGATCGCCTTCCCCGTGGAGGCGTGCGTGACGATGCTGCTGGAGTGCGGCATGCAGGAGGAGGTGGGTCCCGCGTCCTGCCACCCTCAGTTGGGCAGGATGGAAGGGGACATGGGTGCTTCCAGAGCAGGGACAAGGAACCGTGGGGCTCTGGGGACATCCCTGGCCCCAAAGCTTGTCCGACGCTCTCCTGTGTCCTCTGCGAAGGGTCTCTTCCGAGTGGCTCCCTCTGCCTCCAAGCTGAAGAAGCTGAAGGCTGCCCTGGACTGCTGCGTGGTGGACGTGCAGGAGTACTCGGCCGACCCACACGCCATCGCAGGTAGAGGCTGCCCCGGGGTGGGGAGGTTGGGGGTGAGCAGAGTGGCCCGGCCAGCCCCCCAGCGCCAGCCATGGGCACCCAGAGGGTGGTCATCAGTGGCGTGAAGTCTGGTTGGAGGCCAGTAACTAGTGGTGTAGTCCAGGGGTTGATACTGGGTCTGGTCCTGGTTAACATCTTCATTAATGACCTGGTGATGGGGCAGGGAGCACCGTTGGCAAGGTTGCAGATGACACCAAGCTAATGGACCAGAGGGTCGTGCTGCCATCCCCAGGGACCTGGGCAGGAGGAGGAATGGGCTGAGAGACCTGGTGAAGGTCAGCAAGGGGAAGTGCCAAGTCCTGCCCCTGGGGAGGGCACCATGGACATGCTGGGGCCACCCAGCTTGAAAGCAGCTTGGCAGAGATGGCCCCAGGGGTCCTGGAGGACACCAAGCTGACCATGGGCTGGCAACGTGAAGGCGAATGGTGTCCTGCACTGCACTGGAGAGGTGATGCCAGCAGGTCAAGGGAGGTGATCCTGCCCCTCTGCTCAGCACGGGTGAGGCCACCCCTGGAGTGCTGGGTCCAATGCTGGGTGCTGCAAGAGAGACCACGGACGTATGGAGAGTCTGCAGTGAAAGGCCATGAAGATGCTGAAGGGCCTGGAGCATCTCCCTCTGGAGGAAGGGCTGAAGGAGCTGGGACTGTTTGGCCTGGAGCAGAGGAGGCTCGGGGGGGTCTCACTGATGGGTATAAATAACCGCAGGGAGGGTGCAAAGGGGACACAGCTCTTTCCAGTGGTGCCAGGACCAGAGGCGATGGGCACCAACAGAACCTCTGAACATCAGGAGACACTTTGTCACTGTGTGGGTGACCAAGCACTGATACAAGTTGCCCTCTCCAAGCACAGATCCGGGCCCACAGGGCTGCTATTAAGCGTTAATTGAGTTTAAATGCCAATCAGCTGCCCCCCTCCTGGGCTGGGCTCTATGGAGGGTGCAGGATTGGACCCTGGCTTCCTACTGACTGCAATGGGAACCTTTTCCCAGCAAAAACAAGTGACGGAGAGTTGGGTGAACGCCTGGTGGAGACAAAAATGGTGGAGGGAATCAGGGAGGTGCTAGGAGGGACTAGGCGGAGGTGGCAAGGGGGTGGCAGGGGGTCAGGGGATGCTATGGGCTCCACCAAGCCTCAGGGACTGACGGGTGCTTTGGGACACATCGGTGGGGAGTTTGGGAGAGATGCGAGTCGAAGTGCCGAGGAGCGAAACCACTCAGTGCCTGGCGGGCAGTGCCACCGCGGCACATCCTGCGGTGCTGAGCCCCATGTCCCTTGTGCGCCACAGGAGCCCTCAAGTCCTACCTGCGAGAGCTGCCGGAGCCCCTCATGACGTTCGAGCTGTATGAGGAGTGGATCCAGGCCTCCAAGTGAGTCTGGGGCATCTGCCCGTGACATGGGTGGTGGCACCTTGCATCGCCATGGATGGTTAGGGGGTCATGAGTTATTTCTGACATGGCTCACAGCATTCGTTTCCCCCGGGGTCAGACAGCCAGGAGGGTTCCTGTGATGCTCCTTGAGCATCATGGGTCCCAGCAGCAAGGGTGGCCTGGATGTCCTCCAACCCTGATGTCCCCACCGTGGTCCAGAGCACCCTGGCCAAGGTGCTCTCCCAGCATCTTTTGGCAAGCCCTTGGATGCCGGGTGCTGGTGCCATTTCTGGATGGGTGTGCAACCCCTGGGGGCCAGCTGGACGAGGGAGCCCCCGCCTGCTTTGCTGAGGTGCTCTGCACCATGAAACTCCCAAACCCAGCAGGATTGGGCCAGCTGAGGTGGCACCAGCGTGCCTGCTCCACCGTGGGAGGTGTTTGGGGAAGGGGGTGAGGGGCAGAGGGAGGTGGGAGAAGGAAGATCTCCATTTAGGGTGGGAACCACCTCAGTGGTGCCTGAATATGGGTCTGACCACGTCCCCCACCTGCCCTGGGAGCGCTGGAGCACGGCAGGGACATGGCGGTGACTCGGCAGAGGGGACAGTCCCCAAGGGTGGCACGAGCGGGAGCGGGCTGTCGTTTTGGGGGGCTATTTGCAGTTATTTCCCCTTCCAAGGCGAACACATCCCCAAAACCCAAACCTCGGGGGGGCTGCACAGAGGTGGGGAGGGGACCAGCATCCAGCCTGCAGCCAAAAGGTTTCCTTCTCATTTTGGATGGAGTTTTTGGTTTGATTTATTTATATAATTTTGGCAGCAGCCCGAGGGTCTCACAGGGTCCCCGAGGGCAGGGCTGGGGGGGACAAAAGCCCCGGGGTGGGGTGGGGGTGGGGATGACCCTCTCACCCACCTCCCCGCAGCATCCTGGAGCAGGAGAAGCGGCTGCAGGCTCTCTGGGGCGCCTGCGAGAAGCTGCCCAAAGCCAACTACAACAACATCAGGTGAGCGTGGGGCCAGCGGGGAGGGGACGCAGAGGGGGTGACCCTGATAGCCCCACGGCTTGGCTCTGCTTTCCAGGTACCTGATTAAATTCCTGGCCAAGCTGACCGAGTACCAGGATACAAATAAGATGACACCGAGCAACGTGGCCATTGTGCTGGGGCCCAACCTCCTCTGGCCGCAGGCGGACAGGTAAGGTCTCCGGGTGGAAAGGGGTGCTGGGGAAGGGGGTGAGGGAGGGTCCTGGGCCAAAAATCCCACCAGGAATAAGGTTGGGCTGTGGTGGGGTTGCTGAGCTGCTGCCCGCTGCCTTGCAGGAACATGACGGAGATGATGACGACCGTCTCGCTGCAGATCGTGGGCATCATCGAGCCGCTCATCCAGCACGCCGACTGGTTCTTCCCCGGAGGTAGGCAGTGCCTCGTGGCTGCGGCGGGGTGGGATGGGCTTTGTGGGACCCCCCGGCCCTCCTTGGGGAGGGGGTGCTGGGCTCCCAGCTTTATTTTTGCTCCACTAGCCTTGGCTTGCGGGGGGGTGGGGCTCAGGCAGAGATCTGGCAAGACTCATCACAGCAGTGGACCCAATCCAGCTGTTTCAGGACCCCCCCGAAGCATTCCAGCAGTGCCGCTACCTCCCATCCCTGCCTGAGGACACACAACCCAACATCCCCCCCCCCCCCTTTCCCCCCTCCAGACATCGAGTTCAACGTGACGGGCAACTACGGCAGCCCCATGCACGTCAACCACAACGCCAACTACAGCTCTATGCCCTCCCCGGACATGGACCACGCAGACCGCCGGCAGCACGACCAGGCGCGGCGGCCCCTCAGCGTGGCCACGGACAACATGATGCTGGAGTTTTACAAGAAGGATGGGTAGGGTCTGTGCGGTGCCAGGGTTTGGGGAGAGGGAGGCGGTGGCGTCGCCACCACGCTGGCAGGGGGTGGCACTGAGCTGGGTGGAGGTTGGGTGGTCCTGGGGTGGGAGGACCCCCTGCTCTCCATGCTGGGCTCCTGGGGATGCTCAGGTGAGCCCGGGGCGTGACGCCTGCCCCCAGCCCACTGGGGATGAGAGTGGGGTGGCCTGTGGGGTGGCCCCAAGGCACCATGATGGGGTTGCATACCCTGATGTCCCCAAGGTCTGTGGGCTCTGCTCCTGGCCAAAGCTGCCCACTCCCACCCTGGGCTCTGCTCCTGGCCAAAGCTGCCCACTCCCACCCTCCCCACCTGGGGACCGCAGCCAGCCGGGAGGGCTCCAGAAAACATCCCCAGGGCTCCCCCATCTCCAAAAAATGTCCTGAGCTCTCCCATCACCGGCATAGCCTGGTGCCTGCCGTGCCCCTCCTGCCTCGTCTCTCGAAGCCCCCTGACCTCACAGCTCCTTTTCCGAGCAGCAGGCTCTCACCCGCCCTGTGCACTGTTCAGTTTTAGGTTTGGTTTTTTGTTTTTGTTTTTTTTTTTTTTACACACTAATAATCGTGTGTTTCTGCCCACGCAGCCTTAGGAAAATCCAAAGGTACTGTATCCTCCGCAGCGGTGCCGGGAAGGTGCTGGGAGGATGCTGGGAGGATGCGGGGAAGGTGCTGGGAGGATACTGGTGCCTACTGGTACCTGGGGAAGGGAGAGGTGGCCGGTGGGTGACAAGCACGTCCCACACTGCCAGCCCTGCCCTCTTGCCGTGGAGGTTCTTTCCCAGCAGCTTCCTGGCGGAAGAGGCGTTCTGAGGGACGGGGCACCCCGAAGGAGCCACACCGCGGTGCTGGCACTCCCCTCCCGTCGGGTGGGTGCTGACAGCCCGTCTCTGTGTCCCCCCCAGCATGGGCGTCAGGGTGATGGACACCTCATGGGTGGCTCGCCGAGGCACCGCAGCGGTGCGCAAGGTGTCCTCCACCCCGCCGGCCTCTCAGCCCCCCGCGCCGCCCGCCGATCTTCCCACCACCCCCCACTCGCCCATTCCCGAGCAAGCGCTGGATATTTCAGCTACCCCTTCCCCGCCTCCCACCAGCTTTGGCTTCCCCCCAGGAGCCGAGCGGTCAAGGTAAGGTGACCGGCACCCCCGTGTCCCCAACCTGGGCGTCCTCCTCGTGTCTGAATCCAGCAGCAAAATAACCCCATGGCCGCGTTGGAGGCAGCGGGAGAGGATGCTCAGCATCCCTGGGAGGGGAGCGACAGCCGGGGCACAGCGGGAGGAGAGGATGCTCAGCATCCCTGCAGCCCCCACAAGGTCCCCATCCTGCCGGCCCCACGGGACTGTGCTGCCTGCAGGGATTTTCCTGCCCGTCCCTTGCCCAGCTCGCAGTGGGTGTTGCTGGGCTGTAGTGAAAGTTGGGCTGGAGGTGCAAAGCCCAAAGGAGCCCAGCGTCCCCGAAGCCGCCCTTCTGCCCGAGGTCTGTGCCTGACTTTAATTGGCACGGGCCAGATGGGAGAAAGCACCTAAATTTCACTTTTCTGCCCCAAAAAGAGGAGCCAAGATTTGCAGCCATCTATGAGCCACTCTGCCCGGGACGCACCCATGGGTGGGGGTGGCAGCCCCGGGTGGGTCATGCCGTGGGGCTGGATCCTGGCATGGTGGGATGAGGTGGGGGGGCTTTGGCACCCCGAGGGCTCCACTGCTGCTCTCCCCTGTACCCCCCCCGCCGCCAGCGCTTCTGCTCTTTTATTATTTTTGTTCCTCCTTTTTTGTTTTTTTGGGGTTGTTTTTTTTTGCTCTTTATGGTGTTTCTGGACATTTTGCAGCAGGGGTGACCCGGCATCTGCCTGGCTGGCTGGCGGCTCCAGCCCCCCCCGCCCCGAGGACGAGCGGGTCCCCCTGGCCCCCGGTTCCTGGCCCCGTCCCCACCCCTGGGCGCAGTCCCTCTGGCCGGGCTGCAGCTGGAGCCTTCCTCCCCCCTCCTCCTCCTCGCTGCCCGCCCCTCACCCTGGCGCCAAGCCTTGCTCCCTTCGCCGCTCCTCCACCCCGTGGCACTGCCCCCAAAACGGGGTGCCCCCCGCTGCCCCCCCCCGCCCCGCAGCCCTGCCCTTCCCCCGGGGCAGCCGCCCGCCCGCCCGAGCCGCAGGATCCGGCCCGGCGAGGTAACCACGGGGAGCCCGAAACGGGGGGGCTGGGGGGGGGGGGGCTCGGTGGGCCCTGTCACCGCTGTCCCGGGGGGTGCCGTGGGTCCCGCAAGTAGGCTGGGGGCTGGAGTTAACCCCCGGCCCCCCCCCGGGACCCCCCAGCCCTGCCCGGGGGCTGCGCTCCGCACCTCTGCCTGCCGGGGGGGGCGGGGGGGCGGCGGGAGGAGCGGGGGGGAGGCGGGAAGGACCTCACGGCTCTCCTTCTTCTGCCTTCATTTTTATGTTTATTTTTTATTATTGTTAATTTTAATTTTTATTATTGATTTATTTTTAATATATTTCTATTTTATTTTAAAATTTTTTTAAAATATTTTATTTTTTATTTCATCCTGGTTCTTTATTTTTTATTTTTGTTCTTAATTTTTTTTGTTTTTATTCTTAAATGTTTTTATTTTTCATTTTTATTATTTTTCGATTTCATTTTTATTCGGCTATTCATGATTAGTTTCTTTTTCCTTACTTTTTTCCTTTTTTCTTTCCTTTTTATTTCACCTCTCTTCCCGTGTGTCCCCCCCTCCCCAGCACTTTAAAGCCGAAGGAGCTCCCCCCCGGGCCGGGCAGCGGGCAGCAGCCGCCCCCCGAGCAGAGCCCGCACGCCCTGCGCAAAGGTAGGAGCGGGGCCGGGGATGGCGGGGGGGGGGGGGGTCCCCGCTCGGTGTGACACCCCCCCGGGGGTCCCCGCTCGGTGTGACACCCCGCCTCCTCCCAGCCCCCTGACCCCCCCCTTCCCCTTGTCTCTGTCTCGCAGTGGCCAAGAAGCTGGCGCCCATCCCGCCCCGGGCGGCCGTGGGGGAGCAGGGGGGGGGGCAGCCCTCCCCCGCCAGCCTCTCCCCCACCCCCCCCAGCACCCCCTCTCCCTACGGCCCCGCCGCCCCCCCGGGCCCGGGCCCCTGCCTGCCCGCCGGCCAGCCCTCCTCCCCGCCGCCTCCTCCTCCTCCTCCTCCTCCTCCTCCCCCCCCGCTCCTGCCCCCCCCCGCCAGCGCCGCCCCCAAATCCCGCCCCACGCCCAAGCCGCGGCCACGCCCCGCGCTGCCCCCCCCGCCCCAGCCCCCCCCGGCCGCCCCCGGGCCCCCCCAGCCCCCCGAGCTGCCCCGCCTGGACGCCGCGGGCCCCGGGGACGGCGCGTTGGCAGGTAACGGCGGGACGGAGCTGGTGGCACCGGGGGGGGACAGCTGCTGGTGTCCCAGGGTCTGGGGGGGGGGTGGCCCCGGGGGGGGTGGCGATGGCCCCGGGGAGGCAGAATTGTCCCCGGGAAGGTGGTGACGTCCCCGGGAAGGTGGCAGCGTTCCTGGAAAGGTGGAAGAGTCACTGGGAAGGTGGCAGCGTCCTCAGGAAGGTGGTGATGTACCCAGAAAGGTGGCAATGTCTCTGGGAAAGTGGCAGCATCCTCGGGAAGGTGGTGATGTCCCTGGGAAGGTGGAACTGTCCCCAGGAAGGTGGCATTGTCCCTTGGAGGCACCACGAGGCCGTGCCGCTGTTCCTGCTGTCCTGACCTCCCTGTCCCTGGGTTGTGTTGGTGTCCCCCCACCCCGGTGTCTCTGCAGCAGTGAGGGCTGCAGGGTTTGAGGGGGACAGTCAGGGCGATGCTTTGGAAGTGCCAGGTGGCACCGGGGACACCTGGGGACACAGAGACCGGAGGAGCGTGGGGTCGGGCGCAGCTGGGACCCCCCTGGCTCTGGCTCAGCTGGCCATGGGGACCCGCAGAGGCCGGGCGCTGCCCCTCGGGTGCCCATCCTGCCTGAGAGGGGCTGGGACCGGGGGTGGCAGCGGGTCCCTGGGCACCCTGCAGAGCCAGGGCCGGGCGTTCCCGGCGGGCAGCCTGCCTTTGGTGCGGCACCGCACCGTGTGTGTGCGATGGGTGTGGCATTGCACACTGGCATCGCATGCCAGCATTGCACCCAGGCGTGACTGCAGCCCCGGCATCGTGCCCTGGCATGGGTGCAGTCCCGGCATTGCACCCTGGCATGGGTGCAGCCCCGTCATGGGTGCAGCCCCGGCATTGCACCCTGGCATGGGTGCAGCTCCGTCATGGGTGCAGCCCCGGCATTGCACCCTGGCATGGGTGCAGCTCCCCTGCCATGTGCCCGTGGGAGCTGCTGCCCGTTGCGGGGTCCCCGAGCCGGCAGCAGGCAGCAGAGCCTGGCAGGCGCAGGCAGAAGTGCTTTTTCTATCCGGGAGTGGGTTGCTCTGCTCTCAGCAAGGGACAGCGGTGACACCGCCTGTCTCGGGCTGTGGGTCACCCTCTGTCACTTCACTCGTGCTGTCTCGCCCTGCGGGTCCCTCTGTCCCATGGGAGGGGGGACAGCGGTGTCACCTGCGCTCGGTGGGAGGAGAGCAGAGCAGAGCGTCGTGGGGGACAGGCAGCGTGCGGGAACAGCGGGGCCATCGGGGCTGGTGCCACAGGCTCTGGCCAGGGTGGGGTGGCACAGAGCGGGGACCGGTGGCGATATCTCCAGTGGTGGCACTAACACGGCACCAGCCCCAGCAAGGTGTCCTGCCACCAAGCCCCTGCCGCAGTGTCCCCCAACGCTCTGCCCTCCCGCAGGTCTGCTCCGTTTTGAGGTCCCCTCCCTTCACGTCTCCCCGGATGCCGCCCTGTGCCGGGACCTGCCGGAGGCACCGCAGAGACTCTCGGGGCCGGGCCCGGCCGCCCGGCAGGAGGAGGAGGAGGAATCAGAGAGCACAGCCCTATGACAGTGTCCCTGTCCCCAAGCTCATCCTTGCGGCACCCACGGCCAGCACCGGGCACTGGCACCAAGGGCCACTGGCACGCCAGTTTTGGGTGGCAAAGCGCCCAGGTTGGGGGCGGTCGCTGTTCTTTATTTCATTTTTTTTCGCCTTATCCAGACTTTGCCTTTCGACCGGGTGCCTACGCCCCCCCCCCCCACCCTGCCGCACCCACGGTCCTGGGGCGATGCCACCATCTCCTCCGTGCCCCGACGGCGGGTGCCACCGGGTACCGGCCAGGTGACAACGAGCTCGCCGGCGCTTTGCAGCGGGATTTAATTTCTTTGGCTTCTCCCCCCTCCGCTTGTTCGCCGGAGCAGGATGGGACCTGACCAGCAATAACCCGGGGACGCAGGATGCGGCCCCCCCGGGCTCTCGGGGTGCCAGTGGGCAAGGGCGCGCGTCCCTCGGCACCTGTTGTCCCCGTGGGTTGGTGGCTTTGGTCGTGCATGCAAAGACAAATTAACCTTTTATCCTTTCCAGAGAGATAAGATATATATATATATCAGCAGAGATATATATATATTATATATTTGTATATATATATAGAAAAAATATATAGAGATTTGTTTTATTTGGAGCCATTCCCGCCCACCCGGTGCACAGAGGGAGGATGGACATGGCAGCGCTTCGCCCCCTGCCCCGCTCGCCCCGTGCCCCTCGCCCCAGGTGGGCACCGGGGGCACCAGCACCCCAAAGCAATCAATAAATCCGTGTGCCACTCGCTGTGAACTGCCCGGCAGCGCTGGCGTTTGGTTAATGCCTGTCGGCACCGGCAGCACCGTGCCCGGCCGTGCCGGCGGCGGTGGAGGGGGGGGTGTTTGGAAGGAGGGTGTGGGGGCGGATGAGGGTTGGGGTGGTAAAATGGTGGGGTGGGGTCTGTGCGGGATGTTGGGGTTCTGGTCCTGTGGGATGGGGCAGTGCCAGGCGTGGGGTGGACCCAGCCTGGATTTGGGGTCATCCCAGCCCAGATTTGGGGTGGTCTGAGCCCAGATTTGGGGTGGTCCCAGGCTCGATTTGGGGTGGTCCCATCCCATATTGGTGCCCACTGATGGCTTTAGGACACAGGCTCTTGGAAGGTGCTTTCCTGGAAGAAACGGGGCTTTATGAGGGTTTTGGTGATAAGATGATGGTTTTTTGCTCTCTGTGAGCTGCCGTGGTCCCAAGGGATGGGGCAGCGTCCAGCCTGGGGTGGTCTCAGCCCAGATTTGGGATGGTCCAGAACCCGAGGTGGGCACCAACCCAGTTGTGGCAGGTCCTTGCCTGTGTTTTGGGACCGAGCAGCGCGTGTGCGGAGGGGAATACCGCTCGGCGTTGGAGGACAGGCAGCGGAGGGGTTGTGTGGCCCCAGGGGCTCCCCCAGCCTGGTGGGATGGGGTGGGTGCTGGGACCCCACTTTGCAGGGTACGGAGGGGCATGTCCATGGGGCACGGGGAGGGGAAGCTCTGGGGGATGCTGCTCCCTGGGGAGGAGCAAGGTGGTGTGGAGGCACCTCCGGGCCATCACACCTGCAGGCAGGTGCCCGGGAAGGTAAGGTGCTCTGCCCATGCTGGGCACATCATTGCGGGGGGGGTCCCCAGCCCAGGGGCTTCTCTGTTGGAGAGGAGATTGGAAATCCCCCACTCCTAAAAGAGTTGCCCGGCTGGGAAGGGTTGCACATCCCAAGCAGCCCCCCCCCCCACCCCTGGGCTCAGCACCGCCCCCTCGGCACCCCAAAGCTGGTGCAACGCACCTGAGCTGAGGCTGGGTGCAGGGGGGGGCTAGTGGGGTGCAGGCGTTTTTGGGGGTGCAGAAGCTGCTGGGGCTCTGCAATGCATGAACCAGAAGGTCTCAGCTGTTCAGGCTGGGTCAGAAGGGTCAACCCACCACCCTCCAAATCCAACAGCCTTTGGCAATGGTGGCAAAGCACTGGGCAGCACGGCCTTCCCTCCCGTCCCCATGGACACCGGCATCCCATGGCTCTGCGTGGCTGGTGACATCCCATAGTTGGGGACATCCCATGGCCAGCCACACGCTGTGGCCAGTGGCATCCCATGGTCAGTGCCCTGGGGAACCTGCAGTGCCCAGGGCTGCCGCTTGCCTGGGTGACACATGGGTGCCAAAGCCAGGTTTGTCCCCTGCAGCAAAGCGAGGTCACAGCCACGGCACCAGCAGTGGCACAGCAAGGGCCATAGCCTGGAGCAGCCCTCCGGCAAGGGATGATCTCCTCCACCTCCATCCCCTCCTCCTCCTCTTCCTCCTCAACCCAGTCCTACTTCCTACTTCCTCCATCTCTACTTCCATCTCCACCTCCATCTCCTCCAGTTCTCCCTCCATCTCTGTCCCTGTCTCCTCTATCACCTCCACCTCCATCCCACCTCATCCACCCCATTTCCTCCACGTCCACCTTCATCTCCTCCACCTCCATCCCAAGCCCACCTCCTCCACACCGATCTCCACCCACCTCCATCTCCAGCACCCTCTTCCTCTCCTCCACTTACACCTCCATCTCTTTTTGATCCTACCTCCTCCACCTGTCTCCTCCACTTCCATCTCCTCTTTGATCCCTCCTCCTCCACATCCATCCCTGCCTCCTGATGTGGCAGCACCATGCTTCTCCAGACATCTTCCTCTGCCTTGGTGGGCACAGCCACATGGTACCATGACCCTGGTGCTCTTGGTGCTGCCACCACCCCCGGGACCTCCCACCAGGCACACAGCCACCACCCAGGGGCAGGATCCGACCAGCACTGACCCCACCAAGCCCCACTCTCAGGCTGATCCCCACCACCCCAACCCACAGCACTGGGACCACCACTGATGGGACATGGTGTCCTTCCCACCCCCGGACACGTCCCCTGGGACGGAAGCTGCCCCCGGCACCGCACCGGGCTCCTTTCAGGTGTCTTTAATAGAAACCGCCTGCGATGGGGCCGCAGCCCCCGCGTACAAAAGCTGGCTGGAGGAATCGCGTATTGCATAGACCTTGGTGTGGGGGACCGGCCTGCCCCCCAAAATAGTCGCCTTTTAGAAAACAAAAAGCGTCTCAGTAAAACTCTCCTGGTACAATAAATACTCTCGCGTCTTACAGCTGGCAGAGCCGGGGAGCCCACGCCTGCCTGCCCGTCTGCCTGCCCGTCTGCCTGCTCCCTGGGAAGGGGCATGGGGAGGTGAGCGGGCGATGCCCCTGGTTTGGGATGCCCCTGCGTTCAGAGCCACCCGTTCGGGATGACCCTGGTTTGGAATGTCCCTGGGGCAGGATGCCCTGATTTAGGAGCCTCTGGCTTGGGGTGCTCCCGGTTTGGGATGGCTCCAGTTTGGGATGCCCCCAGTTTGGGATGCCTCAGCTTTGGGATACCTGAATGCCTCTGGTTTGGGGGTGCTCTGGTTCAGGAGCCCCCGGGCTGGGATGCTCCTGGTTCAGGATGACCCTGCTTTGGGGTGCCCTTGTTTGGGACCCTCTCGTTCGGGACTCCTCAGGTTGAGACACCCCCAGTTCAGGAGCCCCTGGCCCGGGATGTCCGAGGTGGGGATGCCCGGGGTGGGGATGCCCCGGGTGGGGATGCCCACCGGCCGTGGCTCAGAAGCTGGACTCAGGCACGGCCGGGCGGCACAGCGAGCCCGTGGGCTGCCGTCCTCGCTGCAGCGTGGCCCCGGGGGCACCCCGGGGGGGCAGGGGGAGCAGGGGGGGCCCCCCCGCGCCCCTGCCCAGCGAGGCCGAGCGCCGCAGGGCCCCGTCGGGGCGCGGGGGGAGGCTGGCCGAGCTCTGCGAGCGGGCCATGGCCGCCGTGCCGGGGGACGGCCGTGCCGGGGGGACACCCGCCCGCCCCTCCGGCCGCGGCAGCCCCGAGCAGCGGAGCCCGCCCGGCCCCTCCCCGCCCCGCCCCGGGCTGCTCTGACTTTTGGGGGGCGGGCGCGGGGACCCCTCGGCGCTGGCAGCCCGGCGCGGCGCGGGCAGGCGGAGGGGCCGGCGGGGGGTGCGGGGGGTGCCCGGCTCCTGCTGCCCCTTGCCGGGCTGGTTGGGGGGCCCGGCCGGCGCGGGGCTGGGGGCCGGGGGGGTGTCGGGGCCGCTCTCCCCACCCGTGCCGAGCGGGAGGAGGGAGCGTCGGGTGCAGCGGGGCCGGCGCCCCGACTCCAGGTAGGCCACCAGCCCCCCCGGGCCCCCCGGCCGGCCCCGCTCCTTGCAGGCGAAGGACCAGCGGGGCGGCCCGGCCCGGGGGGGGGCACCGGCGGGACACAGCTTCACGCTGAGGCTGCGGCCCTGCACGCCCCGCACCATGGGTCTGGCCTCGAAGCCACCTGGAATTAAATAAAAAAAGTTGGGAGGGTCCGGGAGCCACCCTGGGGTGCTGGGGCGGGGGGCTGGTGCTCAGCATCACCTTTCTCCGGGGCGGCGGTGGCATCGGGGGTGCCGGGCGGGGAGGGCCCCACGGTGTCCGGCGTGCTGCCGCCCAGGCGGGCCAGCCAGTGCTCCGGCAGCGAGCGGGCCGGGGAGCCTGCGGGCAGCGGGGTGCTCAGCAATGGGGGCGCAGGGGGCTGCAGCCAGCTGCGCGTGCACGTGCATCCAGCTGCGCGCACAAGCACGTGGCGAGCGTGAGCACGCCAGCGGGGTGTGCCCGTGCACACGCTTGCTGTGCCACACGTGCCAGCGGTGCTGTGTCACAGCACGTGCCCCACACAGCGTGTAGCTCCGTGCACACCCGCGTGCGTGCGTGCGCTGGGCTGGGCTGTGACAGGCACGCGTGCACGTCCACACACGTGCACATAAGGGTGTGCGTTAGGCTGTACTGTGTGTGCACAACGCTGCATGCCCGTGTGCAAGGCATGCGTCTGCACGCTTGGCTATGCTGTGTCTGTGTATGTGCACACACGCCTGCAGTACTGCACGTGCACAGGTGTGCACACGTCTGTGTGTGCATGCAGTCGTGCTGTGTGTGTGTGAATGCATCAGGCTGTGCATCATTTCGCTGTGCTGTATGTGCACGTATGATACTCCATGTGCACGTGTGCATGTTTGACCATGCCACCCGACTGCGGGTGCGCACGTACCACACTGTTTACGTGTGTGTGCAAGGGCATGCACGTGGCTGTGCTGTGTGCACACACCATGCCGTGTGTGCATGTGCTGAATGCATACGCATTTGGCTCTGCTGCATATGCACATACCATACTGTGGATGCACGTGCACTCAGCTGTGCTGTGACTGACAGTGCACGTGCACCACCACGCTGCTCACGCACGTGTCTGCAAGCGTGTGTGTTTGGCTGTGCTGTGTACGCACAACACTATGCGTGCTAGTGTGCACAGGCATGTGCGTGCATGTGTGCACGCTTAGCTATGCTGAGTGCATATGTGCCTGCCATGCTGTCCATGCACAGGTGTGCATGTGTGTCCGTGTGTGCACGCACCTGTGCTCTGTGTATGTGCGTACGTGCCTGCCTGCTGTACTGTCCGTGCACGGGTGTGCATCTATGCACGCGTGCACATGCAGTGGTGCTCTGTGTGTGTGTGTGTGTGTACACCATACTGCGCATACGCACAGCCGTGCTCTGTGCACACCCCCCCCAGCGTGCGCACGTGCTGAATGCACACGCGTTTGGCTCTGCTGCACGTGCACATACTGCACTCTGGGTGCACAGACGTGCACTCGCCTGTGCCACGCGTGCCCGGGGCGGTGGCCGCGGGTGCTGTTGGGGCGCAGGCGGGGAGGGAGGTGGGGGTGCTCACCCCTGACGGAGCTGCCGGCCGACCACGCAGGCACAGCGTTGCGGCGCTGGTAGAAGAGGATGTAGGCGCTGCGGGTGCTCACCTCCGCCTCCTGCACCCCCTCTACCCTGCTGTCGTCATAGCTGTACCACCGCCCGTCCAGGGCGTTGCAGCAATAGGCTGGGGACAGGGGGTGAGGGGGGACGCAGGGGGTGAGGGGGGGACGCAGGCTCTGCCCTGGCCCCCCCCAGCCCCCCCCCCCGGCCCCAGGGTGCCATGAGGAGCACGAGCCCCACGGTGCAGGGACAGCCTGGGGGTGCAGGACGGTGCTGGGGGGCACGTCGCAGTGCCAGGCCAGCCCTGGCGTGGCTGCAGCACCATCCTGTGTGTCCCTGTGCTGTGCCCCACAGCAGATACCCCTGAGGTGCCCCCCCCCAAACCCACTCTGTACCCCACAGCACGTCCTCCTGAGCTGCCCCCCAACCCCATGTTGTGCCCCACAGCACAAGCCCTGCAGTGCTCCCCACCCTGCTGCCGTGCCCCATGCCACATTCCTTGCAGTGCCCCCCAACCTCATGGCACACCCCCCCGCATTGCCCCCCCAAACCCCACACCTTGCCCCCCCAGCATATCCCCTGCAGTGCCCCCCCAAACCTTGCCCCCCCAGCACACCCCCTGCAGTGCCCCCCCAAGCCCCACACCTTGCCATCCCAGCACACCCCCTGCAGCGCCCCCCCCCCCCACTTCCAAGCCCCCCCGCCCCCCGCCGCTCACCAGTGTAGTGGCCGCCCTGCATGGTGCCGTGGTGGTTGCAGACCGCGTACAGGTCGTAGAGGTAGTCGCGGGGGCAGCTCGGGGGCAGGCAGAGGGGGGGCTGCCAGGGCGCCCAGCGCCCCAACAGCTGCCCGCCGGCCTGGCCCCGCTGCGCCATGTGGGGGGCCATGTCGAGACCCCGCAGGGGGAACCTCACCAGTGTGGTGAGTTTGTGCCGGTGCTCAGCCACCTGCCGAAAGCGCTTGAGGTGGATGATGAGGATGTCGGGCAGCGTCCAGAGGCTCAGCTTCACCGTGCCCTGCTGGGGCACCTTGCAGTGCGGGCAGCGCCAGGCATCGTCCGGGGCCAGCTGGGGACACCACATGCCATGGCCACCTCCCTCCCCAACCCCCCCCCCCCGCCACCTCCAAAGCCACCCCGGCACCACAAACGCCGACGGCCGCCGTGCCGTGAGCGGGACTAGCCCTCAGCGGCGGCTCTGCCGGGTGCAGGCAGGGTGCGGGCAGGGTGCCTGCTGCCCGCGCGGCTGGTGAGGTGCCGGTACCTGCTCCTCCTTGGTGTAGAGCTGGAAGCACTCGTCCAGAGTGCAGCTGTGCTGCTGCCGGTGCGCTTGCTGCTGCAGCTGCACGCTCTCTGCGTCCTGCACCACCTCCTCCTGGATGTTGCCGAAAAGGCTGGGGGCGAGGGGGGTGTGTGTGTGACGTGACATGACGCTGGCAGGTGCATCAGGGAGGGTGACTTGGGTGCTGGGGTGTCCCCCCACCCTGGGTGCAAGGGACTCACCGCTCTTTGGTGCTCATGTCCCACTCCACCGTCAGCTTCACGTGGGGAGGGCCACCTGCCCCGCTCAGCTGCAGGGCTCTGGGGGGCGAGGATGAGGTGAGATGTCCCCCCAGACCCCTTGTCCCCGTGGGGCCACCTCCTTGCCAGCCCGTGGCGGCAGGCGGGGACGGCCACTGCCTCCCTGCGCAGCACCCACAGTGGGGACGTGGGGCGGGAGTGGGGTGACCACCGCTATGGCCGCCCATGGTGCCACCACTGGCCACCCCTGGGGAGTGAGCAGACATCCCGGGGACAATCCTGTCCTGCAGCGCCCTTACCTGTCGACGGCAGGGTGGCAGAGAGGGCGGGGGTCCTGCGGGGACAGGTAGGCGCAGGGGGCCGAGCCCCCGGCCAGGCGGATGCGGAAGAGAGCTCCCGCGCCCTGCAAGGGGACAGGGGGCTGTGGGGCTGGGTGGGGGGCAGAGCACCCCCTGCCCTCCAGCGGCACCGGGGGGAGCCGTGCTCTGTGACATGGGACAGAAAAAGCCCCCAAAATCAGACTTCTTTGGCTGGACTGGCAGGGGACACCTGTGGGGATGGGGACACAGAGCTGGGGGATGACCCATCCCGCTGGCTGCGGTGTGGCTGGGGGGCAAAGGGGCAGCGTGGGGACACCAGCGCCCCTGGGGTGGTGGCACCTGAGGGCTGGGGCGGCTCTGCTGTGGGAGCTGGGTGGCACTGTGGCCACCCATGGTGGTGCTGTGGCCACCCATGGTGACACCACTGGCCACCTGCAGTGACACTGTGACCACCCACAGGGCCACCAGGGCCACCCACAGGGACATGCCACCCATGGTGACAACATGACCTCCCATAGGGACACCACTGCAACCCACGGTGACCCCGTGGCCACCCACTGTGACACCACTGGCTACCTGCAGTGCGAGTATGACCACCCACAGGGACAGCACGGCCACCCACAGTGACCATCACCCAGCAGGGTCAACAACACAGCCACCCCCAAGGCCACCCCAGCCACCCACGGTGACACTCTCGGCCACTCACAGCGACCCTGCAGCCAAGCACAGCTCCGCCATGGGCACCCATGGTGACACCACAGCCAGCGACGGTGCCACCGCGGTCACCCACAGAGGCACCATGGGCACCCACGCCTCCACTGCAGCCACCCATGGAGGCACCACGGCCACCCACGGCTCCGTATCCCCCCACGGCCGCGGTGCCAGCAGGTGCCAGCAGCCCCGGGAGGGGACAGCGGTGTCCCCCCGCTCCAGCTCACCTGCGCCCGCACCTCTGCCCGCAGCAGGGCCCGCAGCTGGGCCAGGATGCTCTGCTGGAGCTGCTCCCAGGAGACGCCCCGCTCCTCCCACAGCACCAGCGGTGGCCCGAACCTGGGGACAGCGGGGGACACCGACCCGGCTGAGGGGGGACAGCCCCGCGCCCCCTCCCACGGGGGGGAAGGGAGGGAGGGCGGCGCGCAGGCAAAGCGCAGGCAGGGCGGGCAGGTACCTGGCGAGCTGGGTGCCGGTGCCCGCCGTGTTGCAGAGCAGCAGCAGGATGCGGCCGCCCGCCCCGCGGTGCAGGCAGTCGGAGGAGCGGGCAGCGGCGGGCAGCAGGCGCTGCCCCTCCGGCTGGGCCGCCCCGGGGGAGGCGGGCAGGCTGCGGGGACACCCTGCGGGCAGGGCAGGGCAGGGCAGGGTGAGCCCCCCAGCCCTCCGGGAGGGGCGGTGCAGGGGCTCTCGGTTAGCACCGCCGGGCGCAGCCAGTGCCCGCGCCCCTCTCCCGCAGCCACGTCCCCGCGGGGAGCCCCCGCCAGGCCCGTGCTTTCCACCAATCACAGCCCCGGGGAGCGTGGTCTCCGCCAATCACAGCAGAGCACTCCTGCCTCTCACCAATCACGGGCAGGAGGGGAGAGGGGAAAACAAGACTACCGCCAATCACAGCGGAGCACACCTGCCTCCTACCAACCACACCACGGGTGCCAGGACTCCTCCCACCAACCGCAGCGGAGCACACCTCTCAGTCACCAATCACAGCGAGCGGAACCACCACCTCCCACCAATCCCGGGGACGGCCCCGCCCTCCCCGGCACAGCTCCCACCCCGCCACCCCCCCAAGCACCGCCCAGGCCGCTCCCAACCAATCAGAGCGGCGCGGGCAGGCAGCCGCCCACCAATGGCAGGGCAGGGGGAGCGGTACCTGCGGGGCGGGCGGGGGGCGGCTGGAAGGCGTAGAGCGGGGCCCTCGCCCCCGCCGTGCCCAGCTCCTCCGCGTCGCCCAGGGAGCGCAGGAAGCCCCGCGGGGACACCTCGGCCAGGATCACCTGCGGGCGGCACCCAGCACCCTCAGCGGCCCTGCGGGGTCGGGGCAGTGGGACACACCCCCGCACCCCCACACCCCGCACCCCGTTACCTGCTCCGGCGGGATGCGTCCCTCCCGCGCCACCATGTCGCGCAGCTCGGCCACGGTGCCCAGCAGGGGCACGGCCAGCCCCACCCGCACGAACCGCCGGCGCTCGCACTGCAGCACCAGGGTGACGTTGAGAGCCCTGGGGACACCGGGACACGGACACGGACAGACACCCCCTCAGCGGGGACAGCCACCGCGCGCCGCGCTGAGACCCGACGCCACTCGTGACCGCGCCGCGTGGACCCGTGTCCTGACTCTGGGATGGCTAACACCCGCCGGACACGGCTCCTGTGGCGGTGGCCGTCGCCCGTCCCAGCGCCGCTGCCACCTCCCGCGTTAATTATTTACCCCCAAATAGGCAAATTACTCCGGCTGGAGCGGACACCCCGCCAGGCCGGGGATGCGCCTCTCACCCCACCGGCGAGCGGCCGGGGAGGCGCGGGGCCCAGCTCACCTGGTCTGGCGCAGCGGGATGGGCAGGGAGATGCACAGGAAGGGGTCGAAGGTGTTGCTCTGCTTCAGGCAGTGAGGGCACGTCAGGGAGGACCTGTGAAACGTGGCTGGGGCGCGTCACCAGTGCGGGGACAGCACCCCTGGAGTCCTCACCCTGGGGCTGCAGTGCCCCGCCACCAGTACTGCATCCCGGGCACCACATCCCAGGTACCGCACCCTGCATCCACCGCATCCCGGGTACTGCATCGTGGGTACCGCACCCCAGGTACCGCACCCTGCATCCACCGCATCCCGGGTACTGCATCGTGGGTACCGCACCCCAGGTACCACACCCTGCATCCACCGCATCCCGGGCACCACATCCCGGGTACTGCATCCTGGGTACCACACCCCAGGTACCGCACCCTGCATACACCGCATCCCAGGTACCGCATCGTGGGTACCACACCCTGCATACACCGCGTCCTGGGGACCACATCCTGGGGACCACATCCCAGGCACCACACCCTGCATACACCGCATCCCGGGCACCACATCCCAGGTACCGCATCCTGGGTACCACACCCCAGGTACCACACCCCATGTACTGCACCCTGGGTACCGTATCCCGGGTACAACGTCCTGGGTACCACACGCCGTGTACCGCACCCTGGGTACCACATCCCACAGGGCTCGGATGGTCTCAGCATCCCGCAGGGTCTGCACAACTTCCTGCCAGGGTGAGGCACTGCTGCCCGTACACGCCCGCCCAGCCCAACAGTCCGTTCACTCTGAAACCTACCAACGGCGCCTGCAGCACCTGGTGCTAGAGAAGCCAGAGTAAAATCCCAGGGCTGGGGTTTGGGGGTCTCCCACTCCCACGCGTGGCTGTGGCCCCAAACCCCCCCCAGATCCTGCTCCCCCTGCTGAGGGCTCGCAGAGCCCAGGGTGGATTCTGGCTCCTGGAGGCTTTGGGGTGATCCCAGCCTGCCCAGGTGGGGGCTAAGTGGGGACAACACCTTGGGGTGCTGGAAGGGGACAGGACCATTCCTGTAAAGCAGGGAGGAGGCGGTGATGGGCAGCAAAAGGGCAGCTGCCTGCAGCCCTGTGACAAACCCCCCTGCGTTCCCTGGGGGTACTGCTGGCCCCTCACCCGCCCTGGCACCCATGGCCAGAGGTGGGGGCGGTGGTGGCACCGGCTGGGGACCGTCCCACCAGCAAACTGCACCCAGGGGATACTGCGGTCCTGCCACGCTCCCCATCCACCTGCTGGGAACCAGCCGCCTGCCACCTCCGCAGGGCCAGATCCTGCACCCAACAGGGTGGTATCCCCATCCGCACCACAGGGCCAGATCCTGCACCCACTGGGGTCACATCCCCATCCCCACCGCGGGGCCGGATCCTGCACCCGCCGTGGCTGCACGCCCAGCACTCCCGTTCCCAGCCTGCCGGCGTGGGGCGGTGGCAGTATCCAGCCCTGCCGCAGGGACACGGGCTGTGCTGCACAGACGCTGCCAGCTTCCCCGGGGCCGCCGGCTCAGCCTGCCAGGTCCCTGCCGTGGCACAGTCGCCGGCTCCAGGGGAGCCCTGGGGACAGTGAGGGGACCCGTCCGCTCTGCCGGGGGACATGGGGCCACCGGGAAGGACCAGGTTCCCCCGCCAGCGGGAGGCTTCCCTGTCTCCCACAGCATCTTGCAGGAGATGCTCCACCAAAGCCTGGCTTCAATGAGCCTTCAATGCCAACAACCACCTTACCCTCTATTTCTTTTCAATTCTTTTTTATTTCTTTTCCCCCCTCCTTCTTATTTAGCAAAAAGGGGAAAATAAATTAAAAACCAAATCAAAATCCTGCGCCCTTGTTATCCGTCACCTCAAAGAGCCACCGAACTCTGCGAAGCAGCTGCACAAATTAATAAATCCTTTTGCACACAGACGGGCTCTGGCACACGGGAGGGGGTGGATAATTAAAGTGCCTTTTTTCATACAGGGCGAGGGATTAATTGAGAGAGGAGGAAGGACTTGTGGTGCCAGATGTGTCCCCTCACGCCTGCAGTGGCATGGGGACAGGGTGGCCAGATGCTGGCCCAGCTGAGCATCCCGTGAGTCTCAGGCAGATGAACATGCGGGGTGTCCCATCACCCACAGGCAGGCGCATCCCCACGCTGGTCCTCTGGGACAGGCCTGGGACAACCCCGATGCTGAGTCCTCTGAGAGAACCGCAGAACGGTTTGGGGTGGGAGAGACCTTCAAAGAGCACCCTGTCCCACCCCTGCCATGGGCAGGGACACCCTCCACTAGCCCAAGTTGCCCAAAGCCCCATCCAGCCTGGCCTTGAACACTGCCAGGGAGCCAGGGGCAGCCACAGCTTCTCTGGGCAACCTGTGCCAGGGCCTCAGCACCCTCACAGGGAAGGATTTCTGCCTGATATCTGATCTAACCCCACCCTCTTGCAGTTTGAAACAGTCCCTTGGCCTGTCACTACAGGCCCTGGTAAAAAGTCTTTCTCCATCTCTTACAAGTCTCCTTTCTACACTGAAAAGCTGCAATTAGATCTCCCCAGAGCCTTCTCTTCTCCAGGCTGAACAACCCCAACTCTCTCAACCTGTCTCCATAGCAGAGGTGCTCCAGCCCTCTGATCATCTCTGTGGCCTCCTCTGGACTCGCTCCAACAGCTCCATGTCCTTCTTGTCCTGGGGACCCCCGAGCTGGATGCAGCACTGCAGGGGGGTCTCACCAGAGCGGAGCAGAGGGGCAGAATCCCCTCCCTCGAGCTGCTGGTCACGCTGCTGGGGATGCAGCCCAGGACACGGTTGGCTTTCTGGGCTGCTAGCACACATTGCTGGCTCATGTCCATTTTTTCACCCACCAGTATCCCCAAGTCCTTCTCCATTCACCACCCAGTCTGTACTGGTACTGGGGACTGCCCCAACCCACGTGCAGGACCTTGCACTTGGCCTGGATGAACTTTGTGAGGTTCACACGGGCCAACTCCTCCAGCCCATCGGGGTCCCTCTGGGCAGCACCCCCTCCTTCTAGTGCCCAACGGCACGAGGCAGCTCGGTGTCACCTGCCACCTCGCTGAGGCTGCGCTCAATCCCACCACGTCAATGATGAAGATGTTAAATTGTACTGGTCCCAGTATGGACCCTTGAGGGACACTACGCCTTACAGGGTTGCTCTACCACCTGCCACCACCTACCCAGCAGCGCTGACGGAGGACAACCAGGGCATCCCCTGCCCATCCCCTGCCTGCAGCCCTGCCCGTCTCCCCAGGCTGAGCCCCCCCAGCTCAGCAGCCGCATTGCTATCGCCAGGGAACTGCTGTCGCGGTGCGCAAGCAGCTGTCCCGGCAAAAGCCATCTCCTGGTGGCTCTGCCCACCCTGGGGCGGTGATAATGAAGGGAACAGCTCAAGGCTTCGTTAGGGCCAAGGCGAGGCGGGCAGCGGGGTCTCCGAAGGCAGGGGGTATGAAATGCCCAGGGAAGGTGCGTGGCGGGTGGAAGCAGGGGCAGGGCTGGGTCTGCCCGTGTCCAGGAGGTGACACTGGATGTGGCTGATGTCACCCTCCGTGCCCTCACTCCCAGGACCAGGCATCCACACGCACCAAAAACCGCCCCTGGGATGCGGTTCAGACCCTGCTCTGGATCAGGCCTTAATAAAACACTTCAGCCCCTCCAGCCAAGAGCTGCCCGGCCCCTCACCCCCACCCTGCTGCACCCGCGCAGCCCGGGCACTGCTGCCAGCGTTGCACCGTGCAGACAAAACACCGCTCCATCCTAATTCTGCTGCTCCCGGAGCTTCCCAGCTCACCACCGGCACAGGGCAGGAGCCCCAGGGCTGCGGCAGGGGTGGGGAGTGGGCAGGACACACCGCTCACTGCCGCAGGGATTCGGGCTCTGACCCTCCCCGTGTCTTTCTTGACACTTACAAAAATATTTGCTGGCATTGAAGCGGACTAAGAAATGTCCTGAAACCCCTCGCTCGGTGTTTTGCCCTCAGCCGTGGCTGCACCGCTCATGGGGGAGGCAGCTCCGGTGCCTGGGCTGGGTGGGATGGATGGAGGGAGGGATGGAGGGAGGGATGGAGGGATGGAGGGATGGATGGAGGGATGGACGGAGGGAGGGATGGATGGAGGGATGGACGGAGGGAGGGATGGATGGAGGGATGGATGGAGGGAGGGATGGAGGGAGGGATGGAGGGAGGGAGGGATGGATGGAGGGATGGAGGGATGATGGATGGAGGCATGGATGGAGGGAGGGATGGAGGGATGGAGGGATGATTGGATGGAGGGATGTATGGAGGGATGTATGGAGGGAGCCTCTCTGCAGAGCTGAGCACTCCCCAACTCATCCCTTCCCTGGGCTCACAGAGTCCGGCCACCCACAGCAAAGCCCCTCCAGCACAGGGAGCCTGCCCCTGGCCGGGCAGGATCCGTCCCTCCCCACTCACCTGTACTGCGCCTGGAAGTGGCTCTGCACGAAGCTCTGCCCGCGGGGATGCTGGGCGGCTGGCAGGGAGCTGCTGGCACGGGCACTGCCGTCCTCGCCAGGCTGCGGGGCAAGAGACAAGCGGGGTGAGAGAGGTGCTGGGTGACCCTTGAGGGGTTGGGGACACGTCCCAGTGAACCAAGCCCGGCTTTGGTGTCCCCACGGGATGAGGACAGGCTGAAGGTGATGCCAAAGTGACCCCTGCCCAGCACCCGCCAGCCCGGCACTGCCATGCCCTCCAGCTCCCTGCGTGCCTTCTCCTGGAGAGATGCTGGGGTATGTCCCATCCCACCAGCCGCAGCCCCGCTGTCCGCAGCTTCCGGACTCCACATTTGAGCCCGGCTGAAACGCTCCGGGAGGGACATCCTGGGTGAGTTGGCTGGGCTGGCTTATCCACGCCGCAGCACGGGCACCTCCGGCAAGGGAAAGCTGGTGTCCCCCCAGTGTCACCCCGGAAGGAGCCCCAGCACCCATGGGCACACGCCTGCAGGGTTGGCAGCCTGGGCAGGGAGGTGCCACAGCACCCACCGTACCAGCAAACGCACCCTTGGGTGCTGGGACCGGCCGTGCTGCGGGGAGCTGTGGCGTGGGTGGGCAAGACGGTGGGATGCTGCAGCAGGCAGGCGTGCGTGTGTCTGTGTGCGTGTCCGTGTGTCTGCGAGATGAGCTCCTGGAGCGGGTGGGTGTGCACCTTCCTGAGCACGCACCCACCTGAGGCAAACACGGCTGGGCATGAATTAACCACATGCAAATCACCAGAATTGGGGAGATAAGAAAAGCCCCGGCTGGTGCGATGCCCTCCCGGGCAGGTGTGCCAGCGCGGGGCTGCAGTGCCGCCCAGCAAAGCAGCTCCACTGCTGCGTGTTTCCCCAGCGCCTTTCCCAGCAGCAAGCCCAGGCGTGGCACCGGCGCGGCACCCGCTATGTCAAGCCCTGGCACAGCAGCCCAGCACGGCACCCCAAGCCCAGGCACGGCACCCGGCACCCCGACCCAACACCGCAGAGCGGGGCTTTCGGGGGCCACGTGTCCGGCGCAGGCGGTGGGAGCGGTGCGATTCCAGCTGCGCGCCCAGAGCTGGCAGGGGAGGCAGCCACGGGCAGCGCTTGCTCCGCTGCCGACCCATCCCTCAGCCACCTCCCCGCGTCCCCCGGCCTGGCCCCAGCCGGTGGGGCGACCGCCTCTCCCCCCACACCGCAGACACCTGAGCTCCCTCCGGGCCTGATGCACCAGCTCCCGGCACCCTGAGCCCCCGCAGCCAGCCGTGCTCCCCGCTGGGCGCCCACACCCATTGCCCCCAGCAAGCCCATGGCACGTCCCTGAGCAACAGCAACACCGGGCCCCCTTCCCGGAGAGAACCCAGCTCTTCCGTGGGCCGGACGCTGCCTCAGGAGCCCTGCACGAGGGAGCCTGCTCTCCATCCCCCCTGCCTGGTGCTGGGGAAACTGAGGCACGGCCTCTGCTCTCCCTGCTCTCGGCAGGGACTGACGCCGCAGACGGTGCTGGTGGCTGCCTGCGTCCCTGCCGCTTGCTCCCAGGGCGGCGCAGGATCCTCTCCTCCGTCCTGAGGAAAGGCCGGCTGCCCGCCCAGGGAGGCAGCTGCCTTTGCCAAATTCCCTGGCTTGGGCAGGCGAGATGTTCCCCGTGCCCAGGGGACCCCGAGAAGAGCTGGGTCCTCTGCTCCGCTCCGTAGGGAATGGGGATGTTGGGATGTGACCATGTTACACAGCCAAACTGGCCTGGCTGGGAGACATCTCCCTGCCTGCATCCTGCCTACCATGTCCCTGCCTGCCCACTGCCCGGGGAACCGCAGGGAGCCCCATCCCCGCACACAGGGGCCAGGAGCCCCCGGCTTCACCCCCTGCTAGGGGCACACGGAGCCTGATGGCAGGAGACATCGCAGAAAGGAGCCTCAGTAGCCTGGGAAAGGACTGGGCCGTTTTGGGGTAAGATGAGTAGGTTTTGGTGTTGCGATGAGCAAGACTGAAAATCAATGAGGTATTTGGCCGGGAGCTGGATTCTCCTCGTGCCATCTGCTGGCACCGGGTCCTGCTGAGCCCGACGTGTCCTGACGGTCTGCCCGGGGCCAGGGTCCATCTGGTGTGGCAGAGAGGGGACCCGGAGGGTGTCTGTGCCCCGCGTGGCCCCCCCACATCCCCCCAAAACCCAAGGGGACGGACGCCTCATGGGCACCCATCAAACAGCCAGGACAGTATCTGCACCCTGCCCGACTCCGTGCCCGGGACCACTGACCTCCTCGTCTTCTGCTCCCCACCAGCTGAGCTCCCCCGGCCCCTGAGCCCCCGCACGGGCTTGGCCAGGAGCGAACCATCCCCCCATCCCCAGCCTGCAGTACCTGCGCAAACCCTCCTCCCCCCGCCCGTGCGACCCACAACCAGGACGGGCACACGCGTGTGTGCATGCCGAGCTCCATCCAGACGCGTCACGGCCGTTTACTCAGGCTCACGACCCGGGCACACGGGTGTCACTTGGGTGGCACCACCCGAAAGGGGCTGAGACTGCGGTGAGGGGCTGGGGGGGTGCTGAGCCAAACCAGGGTGCTGGGGGGATACGAAGGGTCCCGTCCCCAGAGCCAGACAGGCGCCCCGGGCTTTGCCACGGCACGGCCGCCGGCGCGGGCAGCCGAGGGCACGGCCAGCGTCACGCCACAGCCCGCGGCACACGTTGGCACCTCGTGTTTAACAGGGCAGCGAGGGGAGCTGCCCGCTGCCGGGCTCTCCCAAACGGCCCGGGGCGTCCGAATGCCCCCAGGGAAAGGGGCGCAGGGCTGAGGACAGCTCAGCTCGGTGCAGGGATGGCTGCAGCCCGCACCCCTGGCCAAGAAGGGCTGGAAGCCACGGGGCTGCCCCGGCCAGAGGCTTTGGAGATGGGCACCGCAGCGCAGCTTTCCCACGTGGGATGGAGCCGTGCCCGGCGAGGCTGAAGGCCAGGCAGGGCCCCCCGACCCGCACCCCTCGGCCACAGCCACGATGGCCCAAGCTGGGCACGGGGAGGACAAAGCTGCTCCCAGGACCCCCGTGCCCGAGACGGACACCCCCCCAAAGCAGGGGCAGCACGCTGCCGAGCCGCGGCAAACACCAGCGGCACAAATCCATCCGCTGCAACGGGCAGCGCCCCGGCAGGCAGGCAGGCAGGCAGGCAGGCAGCAGGCAGGGCCAGGGCGATGCCATGAGCGCAGATGGATGGAAGGAGACTTAATTACTCGTTTTGCCAGCAGCAAAGCCGCCGAGCGCTGTAATTACAGCAGGCTTAGCTGGAGGGGGGAGGGGTGGGGGGCTGGATCTCCTCCTGACCAAGCACCCCAAGAACTGGGGTGCCCACCAGAACTGGGGTGCTCAGCTGGATGGGCTCCTGCCGACACCCCCACGGTCTCCCAGCACCCCAACCACCCTGCCCAGCCCCCGCACGCACCGGCCAAACCACGTCGTCCACATCCCCATCCCATACCGGGGTGGGGGGGGACATCTCCGGTCTGCCCCCTCCCAGGACATCTCGGCTGCCCTGGTCCCACACCCGGTGTGGATAGAGTCCCCCCGCAAGCCAGGGTGTGCGGCCACCCTGGTGGGGGCCACCCACCTCCTCGGGGACGCGGGTCTGCTGGGCGGGGGAGGCGGCACCCAGGTCCTCGTGCATGCGGTCCAGCAGCCAGAGCAGGAACTCGAGGGCGTCGTGCTGCGCGTTGCCGCGAAACTGCGAGCTGTGCTTGGAGACGATGTTCTGCAAGAGACGGGCAGGGAGGGTGCTGAGCCTCGGGCCACGCTGCCCGGCACTAATGAACAGTCGGTTCGTTAGCACCTGTCACAAAATCCCATCCCTGCTTCCTGCCTGCAACAGCGTCTGTCCTCGTCCTGCCTCTGCAGGGACGCCACGGCCCCCCTGGGGACAGCAGAGCAGAGGGGACACCGGCACACATGGCCAAGAGAGCAGTTCCGTGGCCCATCACCGTGGTGTCCTGGCTTTCAGCTGCCAGGATGAAGCCGGGAGGGGACAGCTTGCACACCCCAACAAACCCATACAGGCAAGTCCAGCCCTCGGGGACCCACCGGCGTCACCTGCCCCATGCGCTCTGACGGCATCAACTCGGTGTAACAGCCAGGAGAAGGCAATTCCCAGCACTGGGATGCTCCAGCAGGCAGCAGCTCTCCCACGGACCCTGCCTGCTCCTGCCTGCCCCTGCCTGCACATGCCGCCCCATCACCAGCAGCCAGCCCCGTGCGTTCTGTGCCTCAGTCTCCGCGGGAAGGCGATGCCGGCGGTGCCAGCCCAGCCCCCCGCAGCACCAGAGGAGACAAGGGCTGTTCGTACAGTCAAGCCAAAGTGTGGCCCGCGGGCAGGGGAGCTGCCAGCCCTGCCCGCACAGGCAGGAGGGAAGCGCCCGAGCAAACCTCCTGCATCCCAAAACTGGGGATGCTCGGCCCATCGGAGCCTGGCGCTCAGCACCCCCCGCCTGAAGCAGAGCAGGTGAGACCAGGGAGAGACCAGAGATCCCCGATGGAGCCACGTGCCAGGAGGCTCCCGCCAGCCCCCCCAAAGGCCGTGCTGGGGAGGGGGTGCTGTGGGCCCTGCCAGCCTCTGCACCTCCACCCAAAGTCCTGCCAGCTCCCCCTGCCCAGGGCTGCCCTCCCCTCGCCCCGCTCCTCCTTCCCCCCAGCCCCACAGGGGTCCCCTGGAGGCGCTGACAGGGCTCCCCAGAGCATCCCCCCATCTCCCCCTTCCCAGAGCATCCCCCCGGAGCAGCCACAGGGACAATGACACCCCCGTGACGCTCCCTCTGGGCACCCTGCCCCAAAAACCACCAACAGCAGCATCCCCCTGCCCTGCAACACCCGTGCCCGGATCAGGCCCTAACGCTGTGCACTCTCTCTCCCTGCCCCCCCACGCCACCAGTACTCCACAGCATTTTGGCTAATTAGCATTAATTTTGCTGGCAGGCAAGCAGCACGATGCCTTTATGGGGGGTTCCCCCCCTGCCGGATGCCGCGGTGGGAAGAACGGGGCTGGGAACGCCGTGGGGCCGAGGCGGTGCCCGGGGAGGGTGAGCCCATCGGGGTGCTGTTAGGTCACCGAGCCAGCGCCGAAGCCGGCTCCCTCACTGAGCCAGCCGAGGTCCCAGCGGTGCTACATGCCCCAGTTTCGGGTGCCCCCCAGGGCTTGGCCGGGGTACGTGCCGCCAGCAGATGCCAGGGTGCCACCAGCCCATGAGAGCCGCGTTAGCAGCTCCCGCGAGAGCGGCGTGAGCCAGGATAGGTGCCTGACCCCAAAAAAGCAGGATGCGTGGGGCTAGGAATCCAACTCCCTGCAGGGAGCCCAGGGAGGGGGCCCAGGGAGCACCCCAAAAGGCAGAGCTAGGGGTCCCCAAGGACTCATCTCCAAGCCTGGGCTGGCAGGGGCTGCTCAGAGCCAGGAAAGGACAATTTTAGGAGCTCAGCCCCAAAACCAGCACCAGGAGGGAGAAACCCCAACTATCTGTGTGGATTTTAACCAGCTGATGCAGTTAAACCCCAACCAACCATCCAAGCTGATTTTAACCAGCATGCCGGGACCTGCCAGGACGGGGATCAGACCTCCAGCATCACCGGGAAACACCCCGAGCCAAGACCCTCTGCGGCCACCCGCCACGCTGGCCCCGCTTGCCCCGGCCCCGCTTGCCCCTGGCCCCACTCTCAGCGGTACAAGCATCCCAGTACAAGCAGAGGGAGCAAGGCCACCACGGATGGGCTTCAAGCAAAATGAGTCGCAGACTCAGCTCTTATTTAAAAATCTTATTTAGGCAGATTTTTTAAAAAAAAAAAAAAAAAGGTGGAAATTCATGGAAGATGCAGATAACCACCCGGAGGGAGGAAATTCA
This sequence comes from Grus americana, assembly GCF_028858705.1. Classification (NCBI taxonomy): domain Eukaryota; kingdom Metazoa; phylum Chordata; class Aves; order Gruiformes; family Gruidae; genus Grus; species Grus americana. Next base: position 11,484,654 of record NC_072869.1, read on the forward strand.
AAGCAAAGGCTGGAAGTCTTGGGTTTGTCTTTGCTCTGTGCGTAGGGAACGCATGTGGGAGCAGAGGGCATGGAAATGCCCAGCACTGCAAGAGCTGGTTACTTTGCTACAAGGAAATTAGAGGCAATGAGCTCCCGCAGGAGCACCCGTTCCACCCCGGCAGTCCCGGCGGGGTTCCCTGGAGAGGCAGGGAAGGGAGGCAGGCAGGTCCCCCTGGGAAAGTGGGGGCAGAGCAGGGGGTACCCCAGCCCCTGCCCACGCAGGACCAGCCTGGTTGCTGCCACAGGAGCCGGCAGTGCTGCCAGAATCCCCGACCCGGGAAGGAGCCCGGCTTCCCAGCAGCTTCTCCGTGCTCACAGCACTTTGCAAAGTTTAATTGCGACACCAGATCCCTGCTGAAATGTCACCCGCTGGCACGTGTCCCTGAGCACGGGGGGCTGCTGTGCCGGGCTCCAAGCACTGCCTTGTGCCCGACGCCCCGTCCCCAAGCCGTGCGCAGGCCTGCCGCGTGCCCAGCGGGGACGTGACACGCACTCAGTGATGGGGCCTGAGGCCGCTGAATTGGGCTCTGGTGGCACCATCCTGCCTCACCCCACCATCACGGCCACCATCGCGCTCACCCTTCTGGCTCCATGGGGTGGCCAGGGCTGGGAGCTCGCCCGCCCAAGGGAGGTCAGAGCTCAGGTGAAGGCAGCCCGGCTGGAAGTGGGTGATGGCAGCGGGTTGGGGGGCATCGGGCAGGGCAGGGCAAGGTCCAGGGGGAGGATGAGACAGGGAGGTGGGTGCTGTGAGCAGGGGGTGCCGGTAGATGCTGAGAATGGGGGGATGCTGGCGGGTGCTGGGAGTCAGAGATGCAAGTGGGTGCTGGGAGCAGGGGGTGCCAGCGAGTGCTGGGAGTGGGAGACGCAGGTCGGTGCTGTAAGCAGGGGGGCCTGGCGGGTGCTGTGAGCAGGAGATGCTGGTGGGTCCTGGGAGCTGGGGATGCCGGTGGGAGTCAGAGATGCAGGTGGGTGGGTGCTGAGAGGGGGGGAAATGCCAGTGGGTGCCGTGAGCAGGGGATGCCGGTGGGTGCTGGGAGCGGGGGGATGCCGGTGGGTGCTGGGAGCGGGGGGATGCCGGCGGGTGCTGGGAGCCGGGGGTGCCGTCGGGCTGCGCAGGGCGTGCCTTACCTTGAACTCGGCGGAGAGCTGCGGCGTGTAGTCGCGGGTCCAGAGGGCGCGGACCAGGGCGGCCAGCCGGTGGGTCACCTCGGCGCGGGCCCCGCGGGCGCGGTAGCGGCCCAGCGCCAGGAACTCGGCCAGCGGCGCGGTGTTGCTCAGGCACTGCACCACGGCGTTCATGAAGCAGGTGTTCCCGTGGTTCCGCAGCCCCTGCGCGCCCGGCGGCCGCTCCCCGCCGCCCCCCGCCGTTCCCCCGGGCCGCGGCCGCCGCCGCCGCCGTTCCCCGCCGGGGCCGCCCCCCCGGAACCCGCCCTCGTCGTCCTCCGGCGCGGCGCGGCGCCTCCCGCGGCCCCCGGCCAGGCGCGCCCAGGTGCGGAGCAGCCGCCCGGCCAGGCTGCCCAGGGAGCGCAGGGCTCGCCGCCGCCGCCCGCCCCCCGCCCGCCGCCCCGACGGGCTCCCCCCGCCGCCCCGCCGCCGGCCCGGGCCGCCGCCGCCGCCTCCCCCCTCTGCCGCCGCCGCGCTCATGGCCCCGGGCGGCCGCCGCCCTCCCCCGGCCCCGCCGGCCCCGGCCCCGCCGCGGCGCGCATGGCCCCGGGCGGGCGCTGGGCGCCCCCCGCCGCCGGTGCCGGTGCCGGTGCGGGGGCCGGAGGGGCCGGGCGGGCGGTTTTGTGCGCGGCCGGCTCCTCCCCCGGCCGGGCTGGCTCTGGGAGAAGGGAGAGGGAAGGGAGCCGGGAGGAGGAGGAGGAGGAGGAGGGAGCGGGGAGCGGGGAGCGGGGAGTGGGGAGCTGCTGCCGCCGCTGGCTGCAGGCGGCCGAGCCCCGGCGGCCCCAGCATCACCCCGGGGTACCCCAGCCCCCTCCATGGCTTCAGGGCTTTCCCAGGAATCCCAGACATGGCCCCCCTCGCCCCAGCATCACCCCCAGCATCGCCCCGGGGTACCCCAGCCCCCTCCACGGCCCCAGGGCTTTCCCTGGAGTCCCAGACGTGTCCCGCCGACGTCCCGCACCGTCCCCAGCGTCCCCTCGGGGCTTTCCCTGGAGTCCCAGCTATATCCCCTCAGTGTCCCCCACCACTCCCAACATCACCCCCAGCACCACCCAGCCCGCTGCCCCCTCCACAGCCCCAGGGCTTTCCCAGGAGTCCCAGCCATGTCCCTCCAGCACCCCCACAACCCCCAGCATCACCCCAGGGTTTCCCTGGGAGTCCCAGCCATGCCCCACCGGTGCTGCCCCCAGCATCACCCCAGGGTGTCACAGCATCACTATGAGGTGACCCAATCCTGCCACTCTCCCAGGTGCTCTTACCTGGGACCGTGGGACAAGGGCCACCTCTGTGCCCACCACACTGAGGTTTTGGGACCTAATGGGGGCTTCCCTCCACACAGAGCCACAAAATCAGGTTTTGCCAACCCAGCTCCGGCAGAACTTTGGCCACCTCCTGCCCACCCTGTGCCCGCTGGCACCACGTGCGGGTGGTCGTTTGGGATCTGGCAGAGCTTGGCTGGGGAGGGACGGTGCCACCTTCCCCCGCCGCAGGGATCAGCACCTGAGCCCTCCCTGCGTGGCCGAGGGGACACACAGGATGATCAGGGACCAGCAGGTCAGCTCCCCACTCTCCACCTGCAGCACCGCCGGCAGAGGAAACCCACTGTGGTTTTGACAGGCGGTTTTCAGACGGATCGGTCCCCTGGTCTGGCTGGATCCACCCCAGGGCACCACGCCGGCACAAGGAGGGGGATTGCAACCGGACTGGCTGTTTCTGCAGCAACTCGCCCTCTGCTGAACTGCAACCTGGCGGTAGCGCGTTGCTCTTCAGACAGCTGTAGGACACTCAAATCCCCCAACCAAGTCCGGCCACGTGAGGCTGGGAGCCACTCGCCTCTGCAAAGAACCCCGAGATTAACTCTGGCCCGGGACTGCTTTGACAGCTCCCACCAAACCGCTGCGGTAACAGCCCCGAGTGGAGACGGGGGCTGCCCCGTGTGCCGATGAGCCCGGGCACATCTCGGGCAGCTGCTGTCCTTAACCAGGGCCAAGGGGCTGGGGAGGGATGGGGCAGGAAGGAGGTCACTTTGCCAGGCAGGGGTGCCACTAAGTGTCACCTTGCTGCAGGGCAGGGGGTGTTGCAGTGGCCCCATTGCGGCCGCGTGGCTCTCCTCTCCCTGGGGAGCTGCCGGGGCTGATGCTGAGCCAGGGAGGGGGTCCCTGGGGAGCTGAGCCCGGCTGTGGGTGCTGCGGGCTCTCTTCCATCCCTGCAGGTCTCAGCAGCATCCAGCAGCATCTCCCTTTCCCTCAGGGAAGGGTCTGCTGGGCCAGGCAGCTTCCCCCCCACCTTCCCTGCCCCCCCAGCACCCCGCATGGGGATGTGCTGCAAGCCCTGCCTTGGAGGCAGCTGGAGGTGCCACAGGTTCAGAAGAGATGGGGCAAAATGACGGAGGAAGGGCCAGGACGTGCTGTTGGATGTCGTGTTCCCTCCTCCCTGTGGGGCAGGGCGTCCCTGCGCCATGGGTGTGAGTTCAGGCGAGGTGGTGGCAGGGAGATGGTGCCTCCCCGGAGGACGCCAGACTGGCGGCATTCAGCATGGTGGGCACAGAGGAGGGCAGAGAGGCAGCAGGCAGGCGCAGGCAGAGGGCTGTGTGCTGCCACCGGGGCCAGACATGATCTCAGACAAAATCCATCATGGCTCGGTGATGCTGAGCAGATGGAGGGGGATCAGCCACTCACGGATCCTCCGGGGACGGCTCTACGGTGGGTGGCCCCAGGGTGCCAGCAAGCTCAGGAGCTGCTTATCCAGAGAGGAGGGAGGATTGAGCCTGGCTGAAGTTGTCTTCCCCACCACAGCCAGCCTTGATGGGTGCGGGATGTCCCTTGAGAGCCTGGTGCTGGTGGGGGGCACCCCCTGCCCCCCTGCCAGGCCTCCCGGGGAAGCAGCCCCCTTCTAGGGGCCGTCCAGATCTCTGTCCCCAGGGGCTGACGCCAGCCTGGGCATTTGGTCTTTCCTCTCCCCGCAGCGAGATGGGACTGAAGGTGGGCAGCAGCCCGGAGCCCCTCACCGAGCCGCCCCTCCTGTGACCTGGGGGTGTCCTGGGCTCGGCAGCGCTCGGACCGGGCAGGCTGGTGGGATGCGGTTGGGGCGGCTCCGTGCAGGGTCTGGCCATGGAGAAACACCCTGGCACCGCGTTGGCTCGCTGCTGCCAGCCTGGCTGAGGAAAGGTGCCGGCACTGCGGGAGGGACTCGCTGTCTCAGGCAGTCAGGGAACGGCATCAAGGCTGACCCGAAACTCTGGCTACAAACACCTCCAAGCTTGGAGGTTTGACTCTCAAACTGTCTCTGCACCCACAGGTAAAGCTCATTTCTCAGCATCCTCCTGGCCAGAGAGCTGTGAAGTCCATCTTCACAAAGCCAATCCATAAAATGGTCCTTTTGGAAAGGCATCCTTAAAATCAGGTTCCCTTCTCCTGTACAAAGGTCACAATCCATAAAGCAAAGTCCTGAGCGTTCCCTGGGACTCCCGGCAGCTCCACGGCCCTGCTTCCAGCACCGTCCTGCTACAAACCATGTGCAAACCCCTAGGAGATGGAAACCGGAATCTACCGGAGCATCTGCATGAGGATACAGGGATTTTTTCTATCTGAATTATTTAACCAAGGCAGGTTATGCTTCACGTACTGTGGGAAGAATGGAGTTTATCGAATCTAGAAAGCTCCTGGATTGTTGAAAATAAAAGTACTTGTTTGTCTGTAGCTGGTTCTGGCTGGACACTCAAGCCCAGCAGCATCCCACCCGAGCCAGAACAGCAGTGGTGGGAGCGAGAGAGGGAACCCGAGCAAGGCTTAATGCTGAGTTAAGAGGAACCAGAAAGTCAAGGCAATTTGATAATGAAAGCAAGGAGAAGCCTCAAGAAAAGGCGAGGGGAGCCAGAAAGTCAGAGGAGCAGGAGCCGGACTGAGAGTCAGGTCAGAACCCAACGTTTGTTAGCAGGGGATGGATAGAAAGCGAGACCTGATGAACACATGAAAAGGAAATAGTCTAAAATGCGACAGTGAAACAGTTGAGTCAAAACCCCCCAAGCCTGCCAGAATTAGAAAGTATTAGATAATGAAAGTGTCTCTCCTGGGGTCCGCAGCAGCCTGCGACAGACACAGTGCAGCAGTGAAATAGCACCGAGAGTCCCTGGTTCCCGGCTGCCCCCCCGTGATGCCAACATGGGGAACATCAACAGCTCCCGTCAGCCAACGACTTAAAACTCTGCTCGGGTTTTTATTTAGCAGCATCATTCCAAGCCCCGGGGAGCAGGCATCCTGCGGGCTGGCAGCGCAGCCCGCCCAGCTCCCGGCGCAGGCAGGCAGCAGGCAGCGATACCTTTCTGACAGGTAACACCACTTTATTCCAATCCAAAGCTATCTGCACGCCGGCATGAGCGCCAGGAACGCTCGCTATGCTAATCTTCCTTTCAATAATATCGTATTTGCAATCTTGCCTCTTCTTCAAATGGCTCCGAACGCGATGCCTTCCTATTCGGGCTAAATCAAATATTTATCGGCGCTGCAGCACGCTGGCAGCGCTGGGTTGCGTCAGCAGTTTCTCTCTAAAAGGCCTTTTTCGGGAGCTCCTGGCTCTCGCCAGCTTCTGCCTTTCAAGCTGCCGTTTTCCACGCACCAGACTTAGACTTCAGAGCAAATTTGGGGTGGGGAAAATCTAAACATCAACTGCAAAGAGAGGGGGGGAAATGCCTGCCTCGCTGTTATGGAAAATTCCTTGTTGTTATGGCATGAACTGTCCCGGTGCCTTGGACACCAGACTGCTGGGATGAATATAAAAACATGGATAGCTTTGGTTTGATTAGGGGGACGCGGAGACAGGACAGGGTTTGAAATGTCTCCTCTGGCTGGGCAAGAGTCTCTGTGCCAGGGAGGCACTTGGATGTTAGGATGAGTGCAGGAAAAAAATCCTGAATAAATCCGAGCTGAGCTGATTCAGGCCCAGCAGAAATCCATTTTCATGCTGCCAAATCACAATAATAATAAATAAAAAAAAAGACAAATCTTCGTACATGCTCACTGGGCTTTGCCATAGGACAATGTTTTCTTTATTTAAGCCTCTCCCGCTCTCTTGGCACGGGCTGGGAACATCTGTGCGGCGGAGTGGAAATGTGCTTTCAACAACCCCCGTGCCGCTGCTGGGGCCTCGCACCCCGCGGGCAGGTGAGGGTGAGCTGGGGGAGACGAAGTGGGGCTGGGACAACCAGCGTGGTCCAGCCGCTGCCTGTCTCGCTGCCCGCACCGCTGCCCATCTCGCTGCCCGCACCGCTGCCTGAGCACCGGGCAGATTGGGGCGGTGATGTTGGCGCAGGGTTTTGCAGACTTCGGTAGTGGCTGGGTGCGAGCAAGGGCAATTGAAGCCTGCGATGGTTTTGAAGAGGTTCTTTAAGTACCAAGGAAATTCGTAAAGCTGGTCTGCTGGCAAAATAGGCCTGATAATGTGATCGCATCGTTATTGGGGGGATGATTACAGAATCACCAGCAACCCCCCCGCCTGCGGTGACATCCGATTTTATGGCTCAAGGCAGACAGAGAAAGCTTCACCCTGCAGAAGACACCTCCTTATTCAGCCTCTCCAACTATAATTAAATTATAGATAGCAAACTAAGTTATTTAGTACCCCTATTAAAGATGCATGGGTCCTGCCTTTTTTTGGCGTACGTCTGAGGAGGAACAGCATCGAGGCAGGTAAATGCTGCTTTTCTTGGGATCTTGCATCACGCTGATGAATAGTGATGAACACGCTCTGTCGGTTTTGGACATGAAAGGCCAGCAGATAACCCTGAGCTGCAGGAACTTATGCGCTTTGTTTGCAGCAATTTTGCTTTGTTTTTAATGCATATGTATGGTCCCTGGCTGCTTCGCTGAGTGGGTATCTCCGGGCTATTTTCACCCATTATCCCCTCTGAACTAAGATGATGTGATCTCTGCGGCCCGCACTGAAACTGGGGGTGGGAAGGGAGAGCCGAGCCCCGATACACCAGCGACGAGCCGGGCTTGTGCTGCGGAAACTGCCCGGGGCTCTCCCAGGTTTCACGGCCAGGCTGGGGGAGATCGGAGGGTTTGGGTGGGAACCGGCCTCGCACCTTGGGTATCTCCAGGATAAACAAAACCAGCCCGCAGAGCTGCGTACATTCAACTCCATGTTTGCTCCAACTAGGAACTTCATTTTTTGCTGGAGGACTGGGAAAGCACCAGTTTGGTGCTGCGAGACAGGACCCCTCTGCTCATCTTGCCCCTCTAGCAGGATCACGGCTCCGTGGGATGGGGCAGACCGGGGAGCACCAGCAGAAACCCGGCTTGATGCCAGGGGAGGTATGTTTGTGAGGGGGGACGAGGACCTGATTCGAGTCCGAGGTTAAATGGGTCTCCGGGAACTCGGCCAAGGGCCAGTGGCCAGGGAGGGTTTGTCCGGGTGGAGGAGGCAGCTGTAGGTGCTCGACGTTGTGACAGGCTGTGGCAGTTTCCCTCTGTCCCAGGGGAGCTCACACAACCCCGGCCACCCGCACGGGGCAGGGTACGGACACAGCGATCAGCGAGGATCTCCATAAAGCCATCGCTTGTGGTGTGGTGCCACTGGTATTCCCGGCAGGCATCCACAGCCTGAAGAGCTGGAGATGTCAAGGTGTACCTGAAAAGGACTGCCTTCTCTTTGGTCACCTCTGTTCTGCCCCAGGCTCTGCCAACCTTCCCCTCCCAGCCCAGCTGCCCTGGGAACTGCTGGAGGAGAGCCGAGCCAAACGCCATCAGTCCCTCGCTGCCCCGCTGCCTGGCAGAGAGGAACGCCCGGGTAAAAGCCTGGCTAATGGGGGAAGCGGTCTCAGGATGCACACAAACGAGCCCTGAAGGGACTTGCAAAGTCCAGGCTGATTAGAAATAGCACAGGGCAGCGGTCAAAGCCCCTGAGAGCGAGCGGAGATGCCTTGCTCATTGCCAACAGGTCGAGGGGATGTCTCTGCTAACCTTTGCCCAAAATCCCGTTGTTTACAGCTGTGGCACTACGATGTCTTTGACTTGCAATCTCCAGCAAGATGTCCATGCTGGGACCTTTCTTGGCAAGGTCCAGGTAAGCTGAATTCCCTGGGGACTCGTTGCCCACGTTGAGCCCAGAGCTGAGCTCCCCTTCCCAGGGTGGCCACCCAGCCCAGCCCAGCCCAGCCCTGCTGGGACGAGCACCAGGGTATCCATTTCCACACAAGCAGATGCCCCGAGGTGCTGAGGGATGTGCAAATAAACAACAAAAAAATTTAACTTCAGATGCTACTGTGTTAAAAACCCTTGCTATGAAGTTTTTGGGCTGAGGATAGGAAGACAAGAAGGGTGATGCAAGCCTTTCCGCAGGGCTGTACGTCAGCGGTGTCCGTGGCCCAAGCCCAGCAGAAAGCAGTTCAGAGAGGGGAGATGGCAGCCAGGGGCTTGGAAGCCAAATCCTTGGGGGTAAGGGGCTCTGCTCCCAGCATTGTGCTGCGAACTGATGGTGCAGCTGGCCCAGCGCTGTAAAGCCGATGCCTGCTTTCACCAAGAGTCAGACATCACTGAAGTCTGTTTAACATAACTTTCTTCTTTTTCCCCTAACAATTAAGACTATAAAGCCATTTCCAAACCCCAGTGCATGCCTGATTCCCACTGACATTCCCCTCGTACCCCCTCCCCGGGCCCCCAGGGACCAGAATTTAACTCCGCTTTATCATCACTGGAGTCGATCCAGCCAGCGTAAGGGGGCTTGGTGCCACCACGGTGCCCGTGCACTTCTGCCCGGGGCCGCTCCTCCTCCCGATGAGAATTCAGCTAGCCGTGGGGGCAGAGATGGCAGGAGCGTACGCAATGGGTATGCAAACACGCCGTCTGCCAGCGACGCATCTTTACTTTTGCTGATGTGACCAGAGCAACATTCGCTCCTCTTGCCTAGGCGAAGAGGGGGGCACCGAAACTCCCCAGCACTTCATGATAACAGCGCATTCGTTATGGCCGATTCCACGGACCAGTGTTATAGATCTCCCTTATTAACCAGGCTGTTCCTCAGGACTAATGATAGCGTAATGAATACATTCACGCTGTAAAGTACAATGTGCCTGCCGTCAGGCAAATGCATAATGGGGAAATTTGTGACTGCAGTTCATGTTTTCCAAACACAACCTGACTTCTGGCGGAAAAGCAGCACAGGTTGCTCTGCATGTCTGCTTCTTGGCGTTATTCATGTAGGTCACATCCATTTGTAAAGCTCCGGGGGCTCCCTGGGGACCCTGGCCGTGCTGGTGAGGAGCATGTACGGCTTTTAGCAGTGTGTGAGATGTGCTGGGAGGGGCCAGACTGTGCTGGGGGAACGAGTGCCGCCGAGCCGACGTGTAGCTGAGCACTGCTTGGAAAGTAGATGAGCTTGGCAGCGCCTGGCTCAGCCACGGGGGCTCATCTTTTCCAAACACACCAACAGACTGGAAGGTCACACAGCTACTTGCTGTCACAGCCCACGTGGTTATTGTCTCTATTTCCTATACAGTATGTGGGGCCAAATCATCTACCCCTCCAGCTGCAAGGATACGATGGCACAGCTTTGTGCATGGACACGGGGTGGGGGTCTAGCAGAGGCAGCAGGCACACTGTGCCCTGACAGGGAGGTGCTGTGCTGCTGCCACAGCGTACCGACCACTGCCCTGGGCAGTGACCCACATCAGCTGGCCACGCTGGAGCAAGGGAATTCAGCCAGCATCCATTCTTGAAGTTTGGGCTGATTTTGATCAAGTGATGCTGCTTCAGACTGAAAAGAAAGATGGGCAGGGCAGGGCTTCTCCAAAGAGTCTGCGTGCTCAGTTTTCAAATCTGTAAGGCGACAGACACAGGGCCTGAGCCTCCTGGCCTGCTGTCACAAACAGAAAGCGTGGTTTACCAGGCTTTGCTCTTAGCGTGCCAGCTCCTGTCCTCCACAGAGTCAGCGGGTGACTGCAGCCAGGTGAGTCAGGACAGCCTGTCTCGCTTTGCTGCCTCCGAGCCGTGAAAAACCAGCTGGTGCAGGAGCAGCGCGCAGGGCTGTGGTCCTTACACCCCGGGAACAGCCACACGGAAACAGGACTTGGATTCTCCTCCCACCTGTAATGACAGGTTTGGCGTGATCCGATGGGAATGGAATCGCTTTGCGGGACAGTTATCTGCATCTCAAACCCATGCACCTCGAGAGCACAGGGAGCTGGCGGTGACGTGGGTCTTCGGGACGTTCGCTCTCACAGGCTCCGCTTCTGTTTTCATTCCCCTAGCACGAGCACAAATGTTTTGCCTGTCTGTCCCACATTCCAGCGGTTTGATCCTGCCTTCCAAACCACAGCGAGCATTGCTGCAGAGCTTGTAAAACCTGCTGGAGTGTTTATCGCTGCATAGCATCAAGGCTTGACTCCAAAGGAAAAGAGGAAGGAATGGCTGAATTCCTTCGCTCAAGACTCCATTAATAAGAGCAGAGATATTTCAACCAGAAGGAATATGACTTGCATGGTGTTTGATGAACAACAGAGGTGCACAGATACCCTGCAAGCCAGTCCAAAAGGATCTACCCACACTGTGCTATGAGCAGTAAATGTTTTTAGTGGCACATAATGAATAATAAGCAATCATACCTTTAAATTCCTATTCCCCGTTGCCTACCAGAACAGCTAATGCCATCAATCCAGGTATGACTGTATGTAGCTGACACTGCCTTTAAATCATCGTCTTAGTTAACTAAAATGTCTGTAAGCCTTAACATTAAGGAATGCAACATTTTGCTACCGTTTGAGTATATGGCAGAATTCTCACAGGCCTTCAATGCTCTAAAAGAAATATTTACTTCACTTGCATCCCTTCAGTGCCTACACCGATCTTTAAACAGACAGCATCTTGAGAGCAGTTGGGTTTAATACCAGATACAATACCGGGTACTCATTCTCAAACTAAATACATATTTCATGCAAATTTGGAGCCCGTTTGAAAAATTAGGCCAGTGACCAGGAATTTGAGTGTGTCTAGCTGGAAACATCCAGGCATTTTTAGAAATGACTGCACTCTCACTCTCGAAAACCAGGCCCCTGAAGAGAGTTTTAAATTGGACACCGCAAATGAAGAAGCCCTGACATCCTTGTATTCCTCTGAGAACACTGATTTAAAAGCTTGACTCAAAAGAGCTTCCCAGTTAAACGCCTGAGTTGGAGCTGAGGGCTTTTTCCTTAATCAGGACCAGACAAATTAAAATGAACACAGAAGACTGAATTTACACAACAAGTTATTCATTAAAGGAAGGGACGACAGAAGGGGGTAGGGAAGAGAAAGAGAGACCACGTGACAGCAAGAGAGAGCCCGCAAAAATGAGCAGACATACAAGTAAGACTATGCTAAGACACTATCAGGAAAGGTGCCAGTAACAACATGCAAGTGTTATAACAGCCAAGATGATTTTCAGAAGTGATGAATCCTTTCACACCAATCTGAAAGGAACAGCAAATACTTAGCCCCTCTGAAAAAAATCAGACCTATTTATTCAGTGCTAGAAAGGATATCTGAAGGATCTGGTAAATGCATAGCAGAGAGTATAAAAATAGCATCTCCTCTAATAGTACAAATGCTTTAAAACAACCTCAGTGGTAAGAGAAAAGGATTGCTAGGACTGGCCAAGGGAGTAGCAGCCTAGCAGCTCCTGTGCCAGCTGTTAGTGCAAGTCTGGGTATTTCCAGAGCAGGATGGCACCGTCTGCACTCACACTCACGATGTACTTCTTCCCAGGGCAGATCTTGAGGCAGGTGATGTGGCCACCATGGCCCACTCCAACGTGAGTCACTGCACCCTCGTTATAGTCCCACAGTTTCACCAGATGGTCATCACCACCTGCATTGGGCACAAAGGAAGAACAAACCATTATCTGGAGTTCTGTTTGTTCCCAGATCGCAGGCGGGGGAATACTTAGGCATTCGTTTGATTTGAGAAGAGTGGGGTACATTGTCTTGGGCGTTATGGCAAAAACTACTTCTTTTCAACTGAAGTAGAGAGTCAGTGTCCAGAAAATTGTTCAGAACCTCCACCAGCAGATCCCAGTGAGCTATGGCCAGCAATTGGTACGAATAATATTGAGTGTCTTCAAAAGGCTCTTAACCAATACTTGTTTAACCAGGTTAATCTAAAACAACTGGTGCTGACACCAAATCTGTGGTTTTTAACTGTAGCCAAGATATACAGTACCATGGCTCCTCTGTGCTAGTGCTAGGCTCCCAGAAGAGATGTCACGATGGTGGGGAACATGTGAGCCTGAGGCTGGATGGAGCCTGAAGCCATTCCCGCTTGCAAACCGACAGAGACTGCCAGGCTTCTGTTGTAGGACACTTGAACAAATCATTCAAGTGCACAGTGAACACCACTGAACTAAATGAGGGGCAGGGCAAGGTGAAACCCTGTATTCTTCTCTTGGAGACATCCGAACCTTGTCTTTACCTTTACATTACATCTTGCAAGACTGAACCATAGTATCTTCCAAGTCTGAACCACAGCCTTTTTCTAAGCATTTTTCTTCAGTCATTAATTTTATTTTCCCCTTTAGCGGACCCCTCCTTCTAGTTTTTCCTTTCTTTACTGAGACCCTTGGTTCAATGCCTTCCTTTTCCTGCTCTTAGTATGACCTCTTTTCTAGTTTTCTCCACCCACTCACCTGTGACAAAGTACGCCCCATCTGATGTGATGTCCATCCCATTGATAGAACCTGATACAGACCCTTCCACTTCTCTGATTGCAGAGCCATCAAACACTTCCCAGTATCCAATCTAGAGAACAGACCAGAGAGGAGAGCTCAGTCGTGCATCCACAGCACGCACATTTCAGCACTGCCCTGTAACACAACCTTCTGTGGAAGTTCAGAAGCTTCACCACGTAACAAGCCTCAGACTTTGTGTTTTGGAATTATTGCAAACAGAATTCCTGCAGTTTTGCTTACCTGTCTGTCTGTTCCACTGGTGATTATCTGGTACTCTTCAGGATGGTAACACACACATTTGAACAACGTGTTGGCTAGAATCATTTGTTTTCTTGTAAAACGCCTGCAAAACACCTCCCCAACAGGATAGAGCAATAGGGTCAAAAACCAGACTTTGACTGCCTGAACTATCTCTGCCTGTGCTATGCATCAGATCTCTCTTTCTACTTGGCTATTTTCAGGTACTGGTCTGAGTTCAGGGTTTCAGGAAGCCATCAGTTCTGTTCCCCACCACAGCTGCCTTGTAAGACTTTTGATCTGCTGTCATATGAAATGAATTTTTTTAATCCAGAACGCTTTCTAGGTGCTATTTACTACGCAAAAATTTCCTTATCCTTACCACAATGCAGAATGTCTGCAGATCTGCGATAGCTCGACAAGAGTCATCAAGTGCTGGAAAACGGAACTAATGGGAAACTTTGGGAATCATCTGCTCTACCTCCTTGGCCAAGCAGGATCCAATACAAGAAAACAACTTGAGATGAACATTTGTCTAAACTTTTCTGAAAAGTTTCTAGCATTGGAGGTTCTACATTCCCTGACTTGATTGTACTTTCTAGTATTTTTTTGTTTCCCAATGCTCTTTTTCCCCTCCTCCTCACTCTGTGGTGTCCCAAATAGGACGCAGTGACCCAACAGAGACATTACCAGCACTTTCAGTGCCTTGCAATACTTATCTGTCTCCTTACACAATATCCCAGATGATGCACGTTCCGTCAAGGCTGGCTGTGACACATTCTCGGTCGTCCTTCTTAATCTTAATGCAGGACACAGCAGCTACGTGCTCCTTCAGAACCTCCTCCAGCTTCTGAGTCTTTTTGCCAATCTCCCAGACCCTCACCTGAAAATCAGTGACAAATATCTGCTCTTGTACGACCTGGTCCTGACTGAGCTCAGGAGCCTGCCTACAGCTTTCCTGAACTCTGCCTTTCTCTTATAACACATACTGAATCTCAACAGACCATCTCCGTTTTCCTCTGGGTTATTCATGCAGCTGACTTGTAAAACTAAACGGAGTTCTTGAGTTGAACCACTTGGTTCAGGAATTCCTGACCATTAACCCCAGACCTTGTTTTTGCCAAGTTCCCACTCTCCCATGCTTCAGTTTACTCATCTCTTGATCAGGAAAAAGCATCCAGTCCATGATATATTTCCAGTGGTGCTTTTAAGATCAAAGAGCAAGGCTTCTGAAATGGAATATAAAACAGCTACCTGCTATTTGTGCTACATATCATGTCAGTAAGTAAATACAAACCAGCTCTTTAAATCTTTGATGTGAAATATGTGCCTGAAAGCACCTCTTTTCCCAGTAGTGGTAACAGCAAAAATCAATCTGCTTTGAGGACTTGATCCTTCACATCTCGCATTTACTGTCCCACTAGTGCCAAACTTCATGATATCTATTTGCTTTTACATTCTGCTAGGGTCAAATCCTGGTGAAAATTTAGAAATGTAGACACTGACATCAATAACAGAGAGCTGACCTTCCATGTTTTCAAGTCTGATGCCAAGTTACCTATGGGATCTGGATGTCCAATTCCCACTTGCTAAATGATCAGAGCATCCAGATCCCTTAAACAACCCCGAAAGTCACAGCTTTCAGATGATTGATTTTGACAGAACCATTAGCATTTCAGAACACCTTTTTTTGTGTTCGGAATGAATACTGCAAGTGCTACCCTGCAGTTCTCATTTCTACTTAACCAACCTTTAGCTTTAATCCTGTCTCAGGTGTATTTTTCAATTCAGAGATTGACTAACCAGAGCCTGTGCCATTCTCTGTGTGTTGATACAGAATCTAGGTCCTTCATCTTCTGCATCCCCTAGCTAATCATCCAAGGCACTTAACTGTTCTTTTATTAGCGAAGGGTTGAAGTGGCTCATCATGTCTAATGTCTTCATGCAGCAAGATAAGGCAGTGCTGCCAGTACTGCTCTACAGGAGGGCTGCAGTGCAGAATGATTCAGAAATTCAACGATTAGGACATTAGCCTGAGATTTAGAAGACCTAAGTTCAGTTCCTCACTCTTCTAGACTTCCCGTGCAATCTCCAGCATGGCATGCTGAACACTTGAGATCAGGGTACACAAACAGAGTGGTTAAATCACAGTCAGGAATCCACGCACACGTCCTGTCTGGTTCAGAGTGCTTGCCAGACTGCAGAGAGGAAGTCCAAAACAAGGCAAGAAACCGAACACGAGCCTTCCAAGTCTAATGATTTATTTTTAATATAAATAACCCCCCCTGTATTTAAATTATATAAACCTTAGGAGTGTCACTTTTACAGATTGAAAAGGGCCACAACTATATGAAGTGCATGGAGTAGCTAAAGTACATGGGGTTTGTTTTGTATGCCAGAAAAGAATTGTTGAACTGCACAGGTATGATGCCTACAATGTGTTTTCTGATTTTTATTGTTCCTTCTATTGGAATGTTTCCATAATTGTATTAGAAACTGAGTTATTATTAGAGTCTTTCATTAACACCATCACCTAAACCAGATAGTACCATCCCAGAAAAGGAGGAAGTTACCCCATAGACACTATAGCGCTATGAGGAGAACTTTGTGCTATTAAATGAATTCATACAGGTCCATTTGGCTTCCAAAGCAATGACAGAAAGATCTGTGCTAGAGACTGTTAGACAGAAGCTTGCAAACAATGACTAATGCAGATAAGCCAAATACAGGGGAGAGACAAACGAACAAAAAGGATTAAGAGCATATTCTGCATTAGAAGGATTTCCAAGCCTACCATGCCAGAAGAAATCGGGGCATTGTTTTACATTATGCCCTCTGAGAGCAAGAGATTTGCCTGTATCAAAGGGTAATATTTTCGAACTCAGCCCTTTGCTCAAGTGAAAGCTAAGAATAGCTCACTTTCTGACTAAGCAATTGCAGACAATTCGCAGGCCCCGTGATGAGAGCACAGAGCTGCTCCAGGTTTTTAAGCAAAAATTACCTGCCCTTCACCTCCTCCACTAATAATCCGTTTACAGTCACTTGTAGCAGCAATTGCCGTCACTCCCAAGCTATGGGCATGGTTAATGACATACATTAGCCGTCCAGTCTCTGGCGTGAAGGCACGGATTTTCCCGTCATTCCAAGCTGGTGAATATAAAAAAACATTACCCAGGCGCACAGATTTTCCTCATATTATTGTCTCTCTTTCCTTTCCAAATGAACCCGTTTTTTATTAAGTTCCTATATAAGCCCCACCCTGTTGGATCACCTATATACACGTGAAAACTGCTGTACTTTAGATGAGTCCGGAGAGCTATAGTCCCAAAGAAACTATTAAAATTTAATTCCTTTTTGATTCTGGCTATGGACAAATTGGTTTGGTTACAACAGAGGGACTGCACCACTGCTCTAGGACTGCAGTTGTTCCTGTGTAAGCAATTTGCATATGGTGACGGGTAGCAGCTTTATGCAAAAGGTGCTTTACATACAGCACATGTTAAGCTGTTGCATACAACAGGGCTAATATTTTAGAATTAGGTCTTTTGAATAAGACTGAACCACATTCTGAATTGCTGGAATTCACATCCAAAGCCAGGTCTCCCAACCTTGCCTTCCACATACACCGTAAGTACAGCACCAGGACACTGGGGGCTGTGGGCAAAGTTCATCGGACCAGCTGCAAGTAAAGAGGCCTTTGGGTCAAGCGATGAACTGAATTTAAACTTAATCCTCTCTTCATTCTAACATACTGATGTTTATTAAATATGACAATACCTGAAGACTGGTCTCAACCATGGGTCTGGGCTGACCGTTACCTGAAATGATGCTCCTGCCATCCCTCATAAACTCTATGGCATGGCAGGTCACGTTGGGGATGACGATTCGTAGGAGCTCCCTGTTCTCTGGGGTGTGCCACACTCGAATATCATTTTTGGAGCAGGTAGCGAACAAGTTGGAAGTTTCCCTGGAGAATTCAAAGAGGAGAGATAATGAGGAGGGGGCACACAGAAAATGCCTCTTTCTTTGTCAAATCTCATCCTTTGACGCTTAGCTGTTTCTAATGTGTAATCTTCCCAATTGGGATCACCGTGGTTAAGACAAAGGATCACCTTTCTCACATAAATTTCCCCTGGGCTGGTTTCTACTCAAGGATTCATTTTAAGGAACATTGAAAGTGAAACTAAAAGAATTCTTTCTACTTTTTGGAAGTTGTGACATTTATTTCCCATATTCAATCTCTAAACAACTTCACGTGTTTTATATAATAGACACCAAAGTGAGTGTAGAGGTGCTGACTGCCCAGATTTAACACTGGGGACTAACAGCAGCCTTATATTGTAAAGATGTCATTTTTTATCTTGCTTACTGGATGATTCCTATTCAACAGTGCCAAAGGCAACAGAAATGATGGCAAAAGCCTGTTCATCATACACTTGTTATACATGTTTGAATAAAAAAAGACCTGCAGCATTTCAAAGGCTATGGGACTGAAGGCTTTGAAACAAGCTCTAAACCATACATCCTAGGGATATGACAGCTAGCGAAATCTAGAAAGGTACCACAGGCTTTTGTTCAGCATCACCATCAATGCCCGGAAAGATGAACCAGGACAGAGAAAACTGGCACAACAAAAGCATGGCCCCTTTCAAGCCCAGCTTGCACGAGTGCTTTATAAAGCAGGATAACATCAGCAACTGAAGTGTTCTGAAATAAGCCAGAACAGGGGAATTAAGCCTGTATTTCCCAATCAGTGATATGCTCTGTTCAAGAGCAGTTAACGTGTAAGAAGTTTAAACATATATGCAAGGATGTAGTCCTGTAGTTCTTGCAATCATCACTAAATCCAGCTCATCCAAATACCTGTGACGCAGATGTGTCAGGCAGGTCTATTAGCATGAGATTACCCTAAAGCTCCAAATGATTTTCTCATTAAATTAGAAGGATGTGGATTTTTCAGGCTGGTGACAAGCAGGGAGCAGGGCTTTGTGCATTGTGCACTTCGCTGTACCTCGATAAGATTTGGTCCTTTGTGACGTGTCAAGAAGCGGTGCAATAACAACACGCCAAAAATAAAAATTTTCATCGGGATCACACTCCCATTCTCTATTTGGAGAGGAAAGAAACCATCCATTGTGGGTTGTTTAAAAACTAATGTGTCACGATCCTGCTGTACAGGAAGAGGGACTATTTGCTGTCTGTTCACAAGACAAAAGCAGACAGAAGACACACCAGTATATCCAGCATCTCTCGACACAATCCTAGAATTTAATATAACATGCCATGCTGTCAAACATGAAATGATGTGAGGCTGAGAGACCCAAAAAGCCTCTTTGAACGACTCTGTTAGTCAAGTTTCAGGTGATGTTACAGGTGGGTAGAAAAGCAGACGCCTCTACAAGCTCTAGCTGCAACAAAAGCAGACTTTCAGGATTTGCACTGCTGGCAGACTACGTGGCCCGAGTCTCGTAGCACCAGCCCTAGGAGAAAAGGAGGAGGTTGCCATCACTGCTGTCACCCAAACATAAATAATTTGAGTCTTTTTTTTTCAAATTCTTGCTGTAGATCGATGATTTTTTCCAATTCTCAAACTGAACTGCCGCCTTCTGCTTTCAAGCAGCTGCTCCCCGTCACCCTTGCATTTCAGTGGTAGATGACAGCATTGCCTGTATAAATCATCCCGTAAGGACGTTCATAGGGTTTGGGTTCCTGTTGGTTAAAAGGTGTTTACGTAGGTATCCTGACCTTACTGGCAGCTTACTCAAACTTCTTCACCAGCCAAAAGCATTCCAGCCAGTTATACTCACAAAGGAAAAATGATGTCGTGGACGGCTTCATTATGACAGGTGGTGATCAGCTCCTCTTTAAACGCAGTGTAGTTAATTCGATAAATCTGGCACTCATTTGTCCCGACAAAGAACTGGTGACCATGACCTCTACATGTCAGGGATGTGACAGCACCTTGAACTTGAATTTTCCTGTTAAGAGAAAGCAGAGGTTTGGCCTGACAGTGACCTCGAGGTACTTATTTTCCAGCTTCTTTTTTCCCCGACTTTATAAAGTCATGACTTTCCCTGCTTCCCCAAAAAAGCTCCATTTTAGGCTGTGATATCAATATGCAAGAACGCGGTCAGGGCTAACCTTTCATTCTCAGTCTCACGCTAATACTTCATATGATCTTGCCTGTCCCACCTGCTACTCTGCCAGGGCTTGCAGAGGCAATGCTTTGGAGACTTTGTTTTCTGGACCAGGGCCTAAGGTAACAGCATCTTTGTTGATATTCTTGCTCAAGTGCACTTAAATATCCCATATTCAAGAATATTTCCAGACGGTTTAGATCTTCTGGGAATAGATTCAGTTGCACAAAGCTAAGTTTGCAGAACCGTACACTTAGGTTGGCTACTCAAACAATGCAAAAGGAATAACTGCGAGCCTGATTTTCAAATCACATACGGGGAAATGACGCCTACAGCTTTCTATTTTGTATGCAGAAAAAAGCTTTACATGTACTCTGGCACTTCCAAACACGTGTCTATAAAATTAGCGGAGACCTCCTTTACAATCCCATGTCCTCCAACAAACCCTTTTTTAGATGGCATATACTACTCTTTCTCAGCTGGTGTAAATAAGCATAATTTTACTGCCTTCAACAGATCTGTCTCACTTTCCATCAATTTAGGATCTGACTCCTAATGCTTCAAAGGAAACAATGGTCATTTAAAATGAATGATGAGTAGGGGAATTCGCTTCTGTGCAAATGCACACAGTAATTTTCAGCCTGCTTCAACTTCATTATGCTGGAACCATACCATCTACTTTGTCTGCAGGATTGAAAAACTGAGATTTATTTGGATTATGCCTTTACGTAGAAGTGATTTCTTCTTCTACTGTGACCCTCTGGGGGAATTATCACCTCTCCCCTCCTGATTCTCCCATCTACAAACTCACTTCATTACTTTGTAGTTTGAGCCTTTACAGAGAGCTACAATCCCTCCTCCGGTGCCGACTATTAAATCTCCTCTCTTCAGCAAAAGCAAAGCTGTGACTCCCTAGGAGAAAACAGGATTAAACCACAATTGGATGGAAGCAGAGTCTCTTTATTGCTGCAGTCATGTTGAATAGCACAACGGAGTCTGTATCGTGCTCCCAACGGCAGTGCTTATGTCACTGAAATATGGTTTATCAGTTTTCTTTGACTGACCTAGGCTAAAGAGTGACTCTCTAGAGGGAGAAAAGAGAAAAGAGTTATTAATTGCAGGTATATATGAACTAGTACAGTATGAGGAGCAAGCAAACAGCATCTTCATGGATCCTTCAGAGCAGCTGGGAACACATATGAGCCTACATATCCTTACCTCATTCCAGCAAGCAACACAGACATTTTGTATTAGTGCCTCCGCTTTTCCTTCCACTGGTTCTTCATCTATCAGACATGAAAACAACAGAGGATAAAACTCAGCCTAAGCATCCTTTCCTACAGCTGCTTTTAGGACAGATCTCCGTGTCCGAGGCCTGTCTCTCCATCTGAAAGATGGAAACTCATCTCCCACCTATTAGTAATAAAAGACAGTTGTCACAGAAAAGCTTTGGAAATTAGTCAGCTCATCATCAGCATGGGTTTTGCTATTTACTAAGATGAGTAGAGCAACAGGTCAGCCATTAGAAAAAGGAGAAATGGTTTTCCATGGGTAAAGTACCAGACTACAGTAAAAACACCCAACACCAACACACAACCAAACAAAACCAGCAAACAAAACCAGTCCTTAGCCTTGCCACAAAACGTCAAGAAAAGTCAGTCTCTGCTTCAGTTCTGCTACCTGTGAAGTAATACTGCACTCCTGTACACAACACAACAGATCAATTCTTGAGAATCTGAGACACCCCAAAATAGGCTGCAAGAGTGGTGAAACTACTTCTACAGGGTTAAATCCTCATATTTTTACTCAGAAAAAGATTCCTACTAGCTTCGGGGAACATAGGCATGAGTGAAATGGAAAGAAAAAAAAAGGAAATAAAGGAGCTTTATGCCATCAAAACTTGGACTGAAAAGTCAGCTCAGTCACAAAGCCAGCGTGTACAAGAGACACTTCCACCCTCACCAGGAGAGCAGACACCCATCGCCATCCACGGTTCCATGTCAGACAGGCCAGCCGGAACTCATAAACGTGGAGCTCAACGGAGTCCTTACGTTGCAATACAGACACCAGCGACATTTCCCACCACCTAGGTTAATAAGTGGTATTGCCATCTGGTGTGATAGTACCAGCAGTTTCACAATATTATGATTCCCTTTTCTTTAAGCCTGAGCTCACAGAGCCATTATGTGACAACAACAATTTCTATTTGGTGGAGTTTTTTCTGGAAAACAAAAAAAGCCCCAAACACCTCTAGCACAATCTACTGTTGTGAATGCCTGAAGAAGTGAATTCCCAAAGAATAATAACCAAGAGGGAAATCAGAATAATTCTGCATTTATTCTTTAGGAAGAAATGACTGTCACGTGCTTGTCTTGTGATTTTTTACCAAATATAGGTGTCAGCACTTTATGATGAAGTTTGACATCCAAGCTGCACCACCCAGCATTCCTGTTCTTTTCAAGCATTAATCTGGCCTAACCCCAGTAACTTTTCAGAATTAAACACTTTCAGAGTGTTTAAAAGAATGAAAGATGGAAAGTGTTGATTTTCTGTTTGGAAAGGAAGGAGAGAGAGGAAGTGAAGAAGAGAAAATGGACATTTGAGATATTTAGATCTGGAAAGGATGTTGCAAAAGCCACAAAGTCTGGTGAATTTGGAAAAATTACTTTGGTTCAATTATCCAACAATATAGAAGCAATCGATTGCTTTTAAAAGTCTTGCTTATACTTTTTGAATTAAAAACCCAATGAAAATCACTGCATATGTAACTGGCCATTCCAGGGCTGGCACTCCAAGCAGCCTTGCACCCACCAACACATTAACTGAAGGACTGTTTAACTTCAGGATCAAATAAGCGTGGATTGCTGTGAAAAAAAAAGGAAAAAAAAAATCCTTGATTTCTAATTTAATTGCACTAATTTCTTCATTAGTCTGTTTCCACCAGTAGCATATCCAGAGTCTCCTGTAACATCAGGACTGATCACTGTGAAAAACACAACCTCCAGAGAGGATTTTCTGCCACACTATCACAACACTACCAGGCAGGAAGCCAGGTTTCATGCAAATATTCTTAGCAAAAGCACAAGAACAAAGGGATTCTTTTTAATTAGAAATACGATCCACAAGCAGAACTGTTTCTGAACAACGTTTTAAAAAATTTCCTATGAGATGATGGCAGCATTTTGCAAGTCCCCTGTTATCACAGGCCCATCAACTGTCTTTTGATCTACTGTTTTGCAGTTTTTCCTGTAAAAGACTTCCACCTCAGATGCCCTTTGGGTTTAGCATTATGGCAGGTGGCGGCATTAGAAATCAAACCTATGACTACGTAGTTTATCTGATTACAGCTCCCTGCTACTTGCTAATAAATTAAAGTTTTTGCAGCACTGCCAAGACTGTTTTGATTTTTCCAAGGTATTCTCTTCAGTTCTTCGATTTGAGAGGGAAACAGGTATTATTAAGATGGAAAAAAACCCCTTAAAGTGGCCAGAATTCATTGCCAGGCTCTCAAAATCATCAGAGTTTGATTTCAACCTTAACTTGACAATTGTGCTTCTTTCTTGCCCAGTCTGTTCTTTGAATCACTGTGAGTAAACAGATAAGCTTTATAAGTTGCACTTGGTAATCATGGAGTCAAACAGTTCACATTAACGATGCCATGAATATTCTATTTTATATACTGGCGGTCCTCTTGTAGATGAAATGTGGAGTCTAATGTAGGAGGTTAAAAATATGACTATTCATTATTTACTTCTTACAAAAAGAAACCACTGCTTTGAAGTGTGATTGTAAATAAAAATACCAGCAAAAATCCAGCATGCCCATTCCCTTCCCTGCAGGGATACTTGCTCTTTGTCCCATTCTGATCTCTTGCAAAGTTCTTGAGCACTCTATGAACTCTTCCAGTGCACTTCCTTTAAATATTTTATTTTTTTACAATGCAAATCACTCCAGCTATTTCTGAAGATGCATTTGCAGTTGTACATCCCACTTTGCATCTGAGCGGGTGCCTTAGAGATCCTCAAGCCCATGACGGGGATAAAAATTAATTTTGCTGTTTATTCCCGTATTTATAGATGTTACAGAAATGCACTTAAACGTAATTCCATGTAGATGGAAAACAAGTTGCTTCATCGTAGCAGTGAACTATTCTGCCACTCCTCTTCAAAAGAGAAACAAAGAAATCTTCAGATCATGTCTATATAATAAACACAGTCTTATATATCTAAAGGCAAAGTTCCTTTAAGGTTGACCGAACTTATTTTCAATAAACATCTTCTCCTCACCCAAGCAGTATCTGAACTCTTTCTTGAAAGATAAGCTTGTTGTGGGGTGGCTGTGGATTCCAGGTTTAGAGTTTCATGGTATGCCACTGGCTCGTCATTCCGCGGTGTGACCAGTGAACAAGGTTTTCAGAGACACAGGATAACAAATATGCATCTTTTCACCTAAGAATTGCAATGAAGTGATGAAAATGGTTCCACGGGGAGGGAGGCCGGGACGGTTCCAGCACTGGAGGCTGTACGGCCAACCTCCCTGGCAGGGAGCGGGGAAATGCCTGGCTAGGAAAGGCAGTACACGTCCCAAAAGCCGTGCATCGGAGCAGGCATGCCTACCTTGAGAGGACATGGCTGACTTCTGACACAAGCTATATGGCAGCTTTGCTTTGCATGGCTAGAGAGGTGAGAATTTTTGTTACAAGTACTAACACGTGAAACATTTTCAAGAGAGACATAAAAGATGTCTTGTGAAATACACACAGCTCTGCAGGGGGAAAAATAAAAATCAACTCTTCTCCTAGGGTTAGCAATATGATGTACTAACTTGTGTAGAAACAAGGAAGTTAATACTTTTGTTTTGATTAATGCTGTGGTTTTGACTTGAAAAAACATCTGCAAAATACCTCTTCTGGCATTGAAGGCTCTGTTACAATTGGAAATTTCTGCCATAAACCATTAGATCCTACGTGTGTTCACCAGGGACTTGTTGACAGCCTAGTGACAAGGTATTATTTGTATGCAGAGATGTGCAACGGGTGGGTGGAAAGGGAATCACAGTACGGAGCTAGGAGGGGAGAATTGGAAAGTATGAAAGTGGATCTGACAGTAGCTGCAGATAAAAATGTACCAGCACCTTCTCACTGACTGCAACAACACAGGTTTGCCCTGATGAACCTCCCATTTCGGGCACGTGGAAACTGCATTGGGAAGAGTGAGGGAAGAGAGCAGAGAGGAAGAAAGCAAGAGGAGAAGGGTTGAGCATGTGTCTGACTGGATAGCCTGTCTTTGAACAGAGCTGTCAGTTTGAAGCAACAAAGGAGGAGATTGGAAGGACTATTTGTTATTTCCATCCAATGTGAACGTCTCCTTTCTCTCCCTTCTCCCAAAATGACCAGTGCTATATGTTAATAGCTGCCATTACATAACACTAATAAAACAAAGTTTTAAGTCAAATTAATGCCTACCAGCTCAGGTCTCGTCCTCAAGGCTGGCAGGCAGCTGTGACGAGATCCACTTCTCGATCTTTCCTCCTCCCCAGCATCTTGTCAGTCCCTCACACAGTCAAAGGTCCTGGTTTTCTTCAGCTTGTCACTACCAGAAGCAGTGTCAGCTGAAGCTCACGATGCTCCAAAGGTCTCTGCCACAAACTGCGGTTCCTATGGTTTGCCTTACGATACAACCCCTCACAGTATAGATTGGACTGTGGTCTGGCTTTGAGCCTCTGCTTTTCTCCAAGAGGCCCTAGGCCCTCTTTCAACCCCCAAATTGCACAGCATCCTGCTAATGACCCTATCTGATCACTTCTTTAATGATGGTCTCAGAAGCCTACCTTTGTGAAGTTTTGTCTCCAATACATTTGGCACCTTTCCCTCGCCCCGAAGGCAAGGGAGCTCAGGACCTCGCGTGGCTTCAACCAGGTACTCTAGGCAAGGTACACATACTGCTGCTAGGTGTAGGAGGACTCAAAGCATGCAAGCATTTAAAAGAAGAGGTGATATTCAATCATCAAGACCTTGGCATAAAACACAGCAGAGATCAGGCAGGACACAGGTCCTGTGCGGATGCAGAGCCCTGCAGGACGACTGCAGAGGGCTAGCTTAGCAGCGTACGGCACAGGTATACCCACACCTTCAGCAAACTTACAATTTCCATCAGGAAAACAAAATACAAACATTCTTGTCACTTAATATGTACACAGAATTAAATTACTTACATTCCTACAATGCAAGTGGGAAAAACAAGTAGTAACTCCTTCAACTTTCTGGAATAGATAAACATTGAAATATATTTCAAAGAATTCAGTGGCTTCAAGTTATCACAGAGATACGGGTCTGCATTTGTAATGCAAGAAACACTACATTTTGAATGGGCATGTATATGGCGCTTTTTTTTTTTTGGTGCATGTGTTGGTACAAACAAAGGTCAGGAGGTTTAGAGAAACAAGTCCAGAGTAGCTTTTTCTTTGGGGTTTACTGCTGAATTTTTCTTACAGTTCCTGTTAGTTTTGTGTTCGCTCTCAAACAAGATCTGCTTCTTTGTAGGAGAGCTTCCCCACGGCATCCCTAACAGTACATTCGGTGCTTCCATCTGCATTGCTTCCCCTGCTGCTCACCGATTTTCACAGCTGCTGATAGAATCACAAAATACATTCAACCTTATGCAAGAAAGTCTTTCAGGAAGTGTTTAAATTCTCCCTCCACTGGGTATAAAGTGAGAAGCTACAAGAAATCTTTTATAGCAACAAATAAAGAGAAATCAAGAACAAGCGTACTAGCTGGTGCTGATTGTTCATCGTTACGGCTCCCTGCATGCAGAATTCTTGTACAATGAAAGGCCAAAAGCTCCTTAGTCAGGAGATACTCCTGTCTGAGGATACTCATACCAAGACCCAAGAGTCCCAATTATAGACAAAAAAAGCTAAGTTGTGAAGTCAAGCACTCAGAAGTTAAAAAGCAATAGAATCAATGTACCCTGTGCAACCTTGTTTTGTCCCAATTGTGCATATGCGTTATAATAAACTCTTTAATTATATTATGTGTACTATCTTTTTCAGTAAGCCCTCTGCCTCATCAGTGGCAGAATCAGAATTTCAAAAAGATGACCTCCTGAAGGGAAGGGGGGCAATAATACAGGGAACAGGCACAAAAATCTAGGGGGTTGGGGGTTTTTTAAGAGCAATTGCAGTGTTCTGAAGTTTTTCCAAAATACTCTTCTTGGCAAACAGCTGCCTTGGAAAATTTCAGCCCAGAAAATTTAAGAAATCTGTAAGATCTGAATGTAGAACCTTATAGCAGTAAGTGTGGGAAAGTCTCTCAAATAAGCACTTCTACCAGCCTTCCCAGGAATGTCTTCTGTCTCACTCCAGCTAGTATCTTCCTAAAAAAATAAACAACTCAGGAACTACTCCATTTTTATGACTGTTTTTCATTTTTTATGACTTTTACCAGATTTATTATAAAAGCTAGTTTGTGGGATGACACAAGAGGTTCAGGTAAAACCCAGATCCTGACCCAAATGAAACTGAGCAAAGCCGGGCTGATGGTCTCAGACTTCAGGATCAAGACTGAAACATAAAGAACTAAGAGCACAGAAAAAGGGTTAGTCTGTGAATCGACTTCGTCATGGTTCTCCTGGAGGTTGCCCTACTTTCAGTTGCTAACAAAGAGGAGGATAAGGAAAAAATTCAAGTCACAGAGCTGCTACTTACCGAGCTAAACTTCTCCTTCTGGGGCCCATAGTCAGTCATCAGCTTGCTGTTTGTATTCACTTTCAGGACATCACCAGTTGATGTGCCGACATAAAAATAATTATCATCATCTGCCATCTATAGGAAAGCATGAAAAGAGAGATCACGATCCAGAGAGTGAGACGCTTGTCCCAAGCCTAGCACTGGGCTGCATAAATAGCTTTATTTCAGTGTATTGCCAAGATTTAATCTCAGGGGATACAGCCAATGTTTTCATCCCGTCACACTCAAAGATCCATTACATCGCTGAACGCAAGACACTTTCTAACCAAATCTAGATAATATTTTGAAGCAAAAGGGAGATTCTCTGGGTGCTGGAGCCTGTGACTAAAATACATGCTGCTTCTCTTCAGAAGCATTCAAAACACTCTTCTCCCAGGATAAAGAAACTGTGGGAGACCATCTGCCATGAGCCAACACTTAGTGACTTCACTGCCATCATGCAGTTGTAATTGGCATTTCTAACAGTACTATAAAAGCTTGTGGATTTTCTCTAGTCTGTTGAGAGCTTCTCAGTTTAGCCAAATCATTTTGGCTAAAACTTACCTTAGCACACGTGATCACTCTTCTCAGTTGCCCCGTCTGGCATTCAGTCGGGCGGATTTTCCTATTTGCTAGATCCAGTTCCCATACTCGAATGGTCCCACTATAAGAAAGAATATAGTGGGATCAAATCCATATGTGCAGAAACATCCATGTTCTTTCCCTACTCAGTGAATCAAAAAGCCTTTACAAGGCTACATTAGTCTGAAATTTTAATAAGGAGGGAAAAGAACAATATCAGAGAGTGTAGAAGTAAGTCTCTGTCTTTTCCGCTATCTCTCACAGCAACTTTTTCCAGGTAAATCAAAAATCTTAAAGGATCAGCAAAAACATATACGAGGATTATGGAGCAGTATGCAACAACCTCGACACTTCATTTCCCAAAGAGACATGCGCTG
This sequence comes from Grus americana, assembly GCF_028858705.1. NCBI lineage: Eukaryota > Metazoa > Chordata > Aves > Gruiformes > Gruidae > Grus > Grus americana. The sequence continues at coordinate 11,512,614 of NC_072869.1, forward strand.
TGGGAATCTTAGTTCCTAGAATGGGAAATGAACAGCACAGGATGCTTTCAACTATTTTCTAGCACAATTTAATATACAACATAAAAGCCAATCTCACATCTTTACACACAGTTGCCCTTACATTTAACAAAGAGTTAAAACTGCAAAGACAGCACTCATGAGCGCAACTGCAGCCAGGAGCATCTAAAGCCTTCCCTGATCTCAAGGGAGGGGCGGGTCCTGAGCATGTTTAAATGTCAGGCTAGATATACGGGGGCTGTCTCAAATCCATGCAAAATGTGACTTTTTGTACCAACTTTTGTTACAAGCCAGTGACCAATTGTACATCACATCTGGTGAGGACAGGAGATGATTCAATGACCTGCAAGATATCATTGTTTCTACATTAAGTAACCATTGTTCAGAGCCACTCATCGACTGCTTTTCCTGTGTAAGCATTGGCAACTAAATATTTTCAGCACTGCACAGGGAATGTCGAGTACAAAATCCTGCTATCAGGAACAGAAGTGACGCATGCGGGTCCCTCCGTGCTGCTTTGAAAACATATCGCAATGTGTAGAATAAGCAGAAATGCCTTAAAGGGACAAGCTGACGGATATTCGTGGGTCCATTCAGAGTGAAAAGAAAAAACACGAGCGCACTCAGTTGCTTAAGTTTCCTTGTATTTAAGTAAAGACTCTTTGTAAAAGGAAATAGGTCCATGGGTTCTTTCCCTCATTTCTATTATCTAAATAAAACCTTACTTTCCAGCGGTAACAAACATCTCGTCTCTGCAGCTGGAGCACGCCACGACGGTCGTACTCCCCGCGCTGCGTGCCGAGGCAGGGCTCCCACAGACAGCCTCTCTCTTACCGACGTGCCACACAACCACACTGCAGGAGAAGGAGAAGCTTTAAATAGCTTCACTTTTTGACATTACTTAAAAACAAATTACTTAAAAACAAATGCAAGATGAAACCTGTTTTCCTACAGTCTGTTCCCACCAGGATACACAATAAAAGTAACTTCGTAAAGACTGTAGCCAAGAAAAACCTTATCACAAATGTGTGGAAATGCAGTTTACATCCCCTGCTCCTGAAGAATGTGTATTTGTCAGATTCCTTCTGCTGAGCAAGACTCAAATCATATCTTAGGCCACTCATAGAATCTGATATAAAACAACTTTTTATTCCACTTGTCTGTGTGTCAAAGCAAGCCCTCAGTGAAATATATGCTTCTTCAGGGCAGTGCACGAAGCTTGGTAACTGTGCAGGCTCCGTAAGGTTTCTGGGCGATGACACCAGCTTGACAATTAGCTGATCCCTTCATCATTGCCCTTACCCTGCGCTCTGCCCAGGCATCCCACCCGGCTTCCCGTTGCCAGAGCTGGATTGTTGAGGACAGAGATCAACGGGGGAAAGAGGGAAGAGCGAGTCCTCCCTAAGAGCGCTCTTCGATGCCCTACAACTTGTTGGAAATCGTGTGCCAAGAGGTGGAAATCGTTACCTGCCGTCGTCCTGGCCTCCCAGTGACACAAGATAAAGGCTGTTTGGAGAAAACGCTAATCCTTCGATTTTGCCCTTGTGAAGTGACAGCCGAGCAAGTAACTCCTTCCCCTGGAAATCCCACAGAATGATTTCTGCCTGAGGTGCAAAGCAGAAGGGGTCAAAGCCAAAGCATTAGATATAACACATAGAATTCATCAGAAAAACTTTCTCTGGCAGGAAAGCTGTTTGAAGGAGCCCAGCCCAAGGTTAGCTTCTGTCCAGCCCAGGGCTCCCCTGACACAAAACGGCTTCAGATTAGGTGCTGTAAGAAACATTACTCCAGCTTACCAGCTGAGTAACTTCATTTCAGAATCAAAATTTACCCTGAGACACTGGGTATTTGACTTAGCTTTTAAAATACTGAAAACACTAGTACTTGATTCATTCCATTGTCTCAGGGTCTTTTCAAATAGGCAAAAATTAAACCATAAAGAACTTTAGAGGTGTTAAAATGCAGGTAGGCACCTGTCAAGGGCTTTTGAAAGCCCGAAACAGTTCTGGAACTCAGGTACCACTTTAAATACAACACCATTTATTATTTAATGTCTAATGAGATTTATGCTGCCACATGGGCACAACACTTTGGGTAAAAAGGACCTGAATTAAGAGACCCCTCAATCTGGTTATCCCAGGCCTAGGGGGAAGGCTTAATATTTTATAAAAACATAAAGGCACATCCAGCAATGGAATAGCCACAATTTCCCATTCTCTGCAACATCCTCCCACTGTAGGCATTCGTTTTCCAACAAAAGAAAAAATAAACGAAAGGTGTTCCCACTGCTAGCAAGCCAACTCCAATTTCTTTGGTCAATATTACACAGTTTAAAAAATAGAGCATTATCCACCTTGAAGCCCATAAAAGTGACTTGTCCAGAAGCAACATACACCCCGTTCCTGGACACAACGAGGCAGGAGACATTATTGGTGTGGCCGTGCAAGAAAGTCTGTTTCTTACTGTCCAGCTCTTGAATAACCACAGTACATCCCAGGGGATAGAGAACGTGCTCCTTATCAGGGTGGCAGATCAGGCCACAGGGTATATGCCCTGCAAGAGAAAGGAGTGAAAGATCTGCTGGCTCTTAATGGGTCTGGGGGCTGCAGGCAAATTCTCTTCCCCTGCCTGAAGCAGGCAGTCCCAAGAGCAGGCGGACCTCTCCCCAACACCTCCGCACCGGAGGCCTTGCTTATCGCACTCCCTAAGGGGAAATCGCTTGTTCCCCAAGTTTTATCTCACGAGGAGAGCAAAAACAAGAGCGTTCCAGTTCCCCCCAAAGCCATTTAGCAGAACAACCTCGTATAAAAGTCCAGGGTCACCCTTACAAGTTTTGGACCGTGCTGTGCTTGCTACAGCTACAAGGAGATTTAAGAGACCCAGAGGTCTGAGCCCTTCAGCACAGAGTTCTCCAGGAGCACCTGCTGATTTATGGAGGCCACAACACCAGTCCACGTTGCCATGACCTGCCTCAAAATAGCTGCAAAGCCACAAATTTCCTGAGAAGGCAGTTGGCTGAAGAAGCCCTAGTGCCTAGCCCCCAGCCCCAGGTCACAGGAGTCTTTATGACAGGATTTTGTGCAGCCTCAGTTGATTTTATTTTGAAATGAAACCTTTCGCATTCTAGTAAGCTAATTAAGAAAAAAAATAATCCTGCAATTCAGTCAAACTTTTCCTGTTCTTAACTTCACATCTGTCTCTCGGGATGCCGGCCCCAGGATGCCGTGCATGGGGAGGGTGAGGAGGCGGCGAGGGAGGCAGGAGGGGCCCCGCGCACCCCTTGCTCCCCCCACAGCACCACAGCCCCAGACAAGACCCACAGCTGCCCCCCCTCAACCTCTCTGCTGGCAACTCATGCCCCACAGCTGCCCCATACCGCACTCCTACCCCTCACGGTGCCGCATACCTCCCCACACCTGCCCCTATGGTGCCCCATACCCCTCAGCTGTCCTCTGTGGTGCCCCACACCCCCCCAGTTGTCCCCTGTGGTGCCCCATATCCGCCCAGCTGCCCCTATGGCGCCCCATACCACCCCAGTTGTCCCCTATGGTGCCCCATACCCCCCAGCGGTGCCCCCCTGCCCCACACTACCGTTGAAGCCGATGGCCGCCCGCAGCTCCAGCTCGCCCACTGCCCCCTCAGCCGCCATGGCCCCCGGCTGCGGACGCGGCGCCATGGCAACCGCGACTGCGCGCCGGCCCCTGCCGCGCGGCCCGGCCGGCAGGGGGCAGTGGCGGGCAGCGGGCGGCCCCCCCCACCCGGCCCTCAGGCGGGTCCTGGAGCGGCCGCGTCTCCCCGTTACCGGGCCCGGGGCTGCCCCCGTACCGGGCCGGGCCTCCTGCCCTCGGGGTGCCGGATCTGGCGCCCACCGCTGCTCAGGTGCGATGCCTGAGTCTGTGGTACAGGCCGACAGCCCCGGGGAATCACAGAGTCCGAGAATCCCAGACTGGTGGGGGTTGGCAGGGGCCTTTGGAGATCATCTGGTCCAACCCCTGGCAAAGCAGGATCACCCAGAGCAGGTGGCACAGGATGGCGTCCAGGCGGGTTTGGAATCTCTCCAGAGAAGGAGACTCCACAACCTCTCTGGGCAGCCTGTCCCAGGGCTCGGTCACCCTCAGAGGGAAGAAGTTTTTCCTCATGTTCAGGTGGAACTTCCCGTGTTCCAGTTTGTGCCCGTTGCCCCTTGTCCTGTCACTGGGCACCACTGAGAAGAGTCTGGCCCCTTCCTCGTGACACCCACCCTTTAGATATCTGTAAGAGTTGATGAGATCCCCTCTCAGTCTTCTCTTCCCCAGGCTAACCAGCCCCAGCTCTCTCAGCCTTTCCTCATACCAGAGATGCTCCAGGCCCCTCATCATCCTCACAGCCCTCCGCTGGACTCTCCCCAGTAGTTCCCTGTCTGTCTGGAACTGGGGAGCCCAGCACTGGACACAGAACTCCAGATGTGGCCTCAGCAGGGCAGAGCAGAGGGGCAGGAGAACCTCCCTTGACCTGCTGGCCATGCTCTTCTTCATGCACCCGAGGTACCATTGGCCTTGTTGGCCACGAGGGCACGCTGCTGGTCATGGAGAGCTTGTTGTCCACCAGGACTCCCAGGTCCTTCTCTGCAGTGCTGCTTCCCAGCAGGTCAACCCCAACCTGTACTGGTGCTTGGGGTTAAAGGGGTGGCAGGGCTCGGTGGCCGTGGGGCTGTGGAGGAGAGGGGCTCTGCTGCTGCCAGTGAGGGAGGTGAAGCTGGGTGGAGCAGCAGACATGGCGGGTGCTGCCTGTCACCCTCTCCTGGCCCTGTTTCACCTGGGCTGCCATCAGCGAGAGCAGCAGTTTGGCCTCCGCTGACCCCACAGCAGTCAAGTGAGGTACAACACAGATGAAAGATCTCCTTATATCCCCTCATGTGTCCCCTCTGCAGTTTTGCTTTTTTTTTATTCTCCAAGAGTTTTGAACTTTATTCAGTAATGGAATAAAGCATAAGAAGAAAGGACTGTAGCGTCCGTCTCAGAAATGGCAAAGGCGCCCATCAGATTACAGGCAGTGTCTGCAGTGAGCGCACTGACATCCGTCGTGATTTACGGCTCCAGTCGGCGGGTGATGCAGATACACAGCGTGTACAGCCTCGAGGGGACTCGCAGGCTCTGCCACCGCATCAGAGACATCCATGGCCTGCATGAGACAGCCCCAGCATCTGCTGTTTTAATGCAACAGACGGGACCTGCTTGCCCTTCACAAGGAAATACTCTGAAGACCGCCGAGAGGAGGTCAGGCCGGGTTGCTAACAAAGGGCTTTGCATTGCCAGGCATCTCCTGAATCCTGTACATCGCTGGGCAGAGAGGTGAACCAGCCACTTGGGAAGGGAGACAGACTCCCAGGGGAAACCTTCAGCTGGACAAAGAGTCCAGTATGTGGTCGTGGAAAGAAAGAAACACTGAGGAGCCCCTAGCAGAGCTTTTTAATTGAAAGGAAAGAGTAATTCTGTGGTGTACTTTCACTTGGCTCTGTGGGCGAAGGCCTGGCATGGAGGTGCGGAGGGCTGTGCCTCACCTCCTCATCTTACCTGGATACCCTTTGAAGGCTACAAGCAATGAAGTCCTCAGGCTACAAGCAATTAATTCCTAGGCCTGCCTCATGACTGGTACTGTGTGAGCTTGCTGCCATCGCCTGCTCCTGCCCGTGGCCTCCTGCCATTGCTGGACACAGGCACCAAGGCAGCGATAGCTCCTGCTCTGAATAGCTCAAGAAGTGGAATATATGAAAGGTAAAAATCACAATGGAAAGCATATTTGGACATGGGAGACATCCTCATGCTGCAGGCAGAATGATATCTCTATGGTCTACAGCCCTCCCATGAGGGTTGGCTTGTCTGACCGAGCTACGTGTACACCTTCATATTTCATGGTTTAAAATGGCATGTCGCCTCTTGTCCTGACCTCAGGTAGTCGGGGCACGTTGGTTAAGGCTCATATATATTCACTGCTCGCAGTCTGACATCAGCCCTTTGTGGTGAATATAGATCTTCAGTTTAATCCAGAAATGACAAGGCAGGTACACAGCTGGGGGGGTTCTTCCTGGCTGCCAGTGTGTAAACACCAGGTAGGACTTTGCTAACCACTGATCAGCAGTTTCAACCATGGACAAGAAGAGCTTCTCGGGCTGTGTTGGATGGTGATCAGTGTGTGATCCTGGGGGAGTCCTGGTAACCCGCAGAGGCTACAAAATTCTGTGTATGGTGCTGCCGTGGTTTAACCCGGCAGGCAGCCAAAACAGCCACACAGCCGTTTGCTCACTGCCCCTGCAGTGGGTCTGGGAAGGGAATCAGAAAGGTAGAACTCGTGGGTTGAGATAAAGACAGTTTAATAGGACAGAAAAGGAAGAGAACTGTAATGGTAGTAGTAGTAGTAGTAGTAATAGTAACAATAATAATACAAATAATACAAAACAAGTGATGCACAGCACAATTGCTCACCACCCAAAGCTGATACTCAGCTAGCTGTCTAACCAAACCATCTCCCAGCCCACTCCCCAGTTATATACGGACCATGACATCATACAGTATGGAACATCAATTGGGGTCAGCTGTCCTGGCCGTGTCCCCTCCCAGCTTCTTGGGCCCCCCCACCTCCTCGTTGGCAGGGCAGTGTGAGAAGCTGAAAAGTCCTTGGCTGCTTGGCAACAACTAAAACATCGGTGTGTTATCAATGTTATTCTCATCCTAAATCCAAACCACAGCACTGTACCAACTGCTGGGAAGAAAATTAATTCTATCCCTGCCAAAACCAGGACAGGCTTGAAGGGTGGCGCTGGGCTTGGGGCCACAGGGAAGTGGGGTCTGAGAGTGTTTCTGTGAGCTTTGTGCCTTGGTGTTGGGTTTTGCCTCAGCTCAAAATTCCTATAAAACCTGCCTGTGCTGCGGTACCACTCGTTTGCTGTTGAGCCCCAAGCCACAAACAGGCCAAGGAGGTGTGAGAAACACCAGACTGACTCACCTCCCCTCCAGCATCCTAAACTGGGACAGACTGGGTCGAATGGGCTGAGTCTAAACCGTGGGAGAGGAACTCAACTGTGCCTGAGGGCAGTGCCCATGGTCCCGTTCCCGGTACCGCATCGCCCTCTCCACACCACCGTGATGGCTGACTGTGGAGGGGAGGATGGCAAGCGGAGGTGCCTGCGGTGCTGCCAGCAGAGACCGCAGCAGGCAGACCGGGGTGACGGCCAGCGCAGCGAGGTGTCCCCATCTCCGTGGGTGGCGTGGTGAGGGGCTGTCCCCCACGGGACCTAGGTGTTTTGAAAGCCCCACACTTCCAAGAGCTGCACCTTGAAGTTCTCCTGGCAGAGCGGAGGGTTGTCGAAGGTCTCACAGTGCTCCGTGCGCCCCCAGAGCAGGTTGGCATCAAGGGACAGAGCTTGGCCTCCTCCTCCACCTGCAAAAGCAAGCAAGATGGTCGGGATCTGCTCTCCCAGAGCTGTGCTGGTGATGTCCTGAGCTGCCTTCTCTGCGAATTGGGATGTCAGCGTGGAGGCAGAGCTCCCGGAGAGCTGTCTGCAGGGCAGCTGGCACACGGCAGCCAGTGCCACAGGTTGCCCTGGCAGCACAAGCTGAATTATTAAACTGCTTGGAGAGCTGGAGAAGAAGGAAAGCTCCTTTCATCCCTGCAGCCAGGCTTGTCCTGATCCCACTCCCGAGTGCTGAGAGAGGCAGAGGCTGTGCGGCAGGCCTTTCTGACTTGCCGCGGTCCTCTGCCGAACCCGCCCCAGCAGCGGTAGGGCACAAAGACTCAACCCCAGCTCCGGGTGACCATGCCTAGCCCTTCCTCGGGCTGATCCCCACCTGCATCTCCTCTCCATCCCACATGAAGCAGGGGGAGGGACTGGGAAGGGACACACCAGCCCCAGGGTGCAAACCTTGCCAGGAGGTTTGGGCTGTGGTGCTCCCCTCAGCTGGCAGAGCCCCTCAGGGCTCCGCAGAAGGAGCATCCTTACCCTTGTGTAGCTTCTCACTCTCCTGCTAGTTTGAGGAAGAGAGAGATGACTTCATCTCCCCTGACTTTCAGTTCCTATGCTAAACCAGGAGGTCTTTGCTTCTACAGGCAGCTCAGATGTTAATCTGGAGTAGAGCCCTTTTCAGCCAAAGCAGTGGTGTGTCACTGGGTGGATGCCCACCGTTTGGTAATTACCAATAATGATCCCTTCCCGTGACCCGGACATGAACATGGAGGCAGTTTTGGAAGGCAGAAGGAAATGCCTGATGGCCAGAAACGGGGAGAGACGGCCTTTCCTCTGCGGCGTGGGCACGGTGAGACGGTTTGAGCTGGTGCCGCGGCCGTCCGGGGAGGAGCCGAGGAGGGATGCGGGAGAGGGAGAAGGTGACCGCTGGCGTGAGCGTGGCACGGCTTTGGCCAGTTCTGGCTTCTTGATGAACACCCACTCGTACCTCTCTGTCTCGGGGCGCACCTGGAAAGCAGGAGAAACGTGGTGAGCCCTGTTCTTTGGGGCATCTCTCCATTGCTGGGGGAAAATGGTGCTGCCTCGCCAGGTGGGTCAGGGGCCAAATGCTGTGTGCCAGGTCCGGACCTGGGGCAGGGAAGGGACAAGGTGTCCTGGTAGTGCCAGGAGGTGGCTGTGGCTGAGAAATTGGCTTTGTGTTCACCAGTCACTGCCCGAGATGGGCAAACCTGCACTGCCCACATCACTAGGTGGATGCTGGATGGACACTGGGGGGATGCCAGATGGATGCTGGACTCTGCCCCCAGGATCTCTTGGACCAACACAGCCAGCTCCCTCTGCAGGGACGCTGGGGCTGATTTGGGAATGCTCCATTCAGGAGCTGCCCTGAGCAAACAGGGCAGAAACCCTCCATGCCACGCACGCTGTCATCCCGGGAGGATGCTCCAGGACCCACCCGGGGTTATCGCGCATTGCCTTGGGGGCTCGGGCAAGCCGGCTCTCCCAAACCAGGAGTTTGTTCTCCATTTGCTCTGATCCAGCACAGCAGTTTCTGTGCTGCTGCCTCCTCCAGAGCTAAAGGGCAGCGGTGGGACTGGGGTAAGGAAGCAGCTCGGTGCCACCATGCCCTGAGTTGTCAGAAGGGTAAAGGAGAAAGTAATCAACAGACAAACCCATAAACCCAGAAATAAAATGTGACTTACAGTGAACACAAAGCACTCCCCTGTCCCAAAAAAGCCTGATGTCACCCCACTCTTTTTCCTTTCACTCCAGTCGGAGGAGAGAAACGCCCCGCACACCTTTGGGAGAGAGCACACGGACCCGTCAGCAGGGGACAGCTGGGACCAGAGCAACCCCAGAAACACCGGCCATCACACGTGTGTCCAGGAGGGCCAGGGCTCTGTGAGGGGGAATCGAGGAGCCAAATTCTGCTGTGCCAGCTAAATCCTGCCCTGACAAGTCACTGGTGCTCTGGGCGTGAGTCCACTCAGCTTCAATGCCTAAGGGGGGGCTCTGGGAGGTTTGGGGCATTGCTGTTTTGCAGCAGAGGTGATTGCAGCGAGCTGTGTGCTGGTTGATGGAGAAGGGCTGGTTCAGTGTTCCCTGGCCTGGGCTTGGGAGTGGGAGCTGTGCCTCCCACCCCCAAACCCAATCCAGCTCCCGGCGATGGAAAGGAATAACTGTGTGGCTCAAAGCATTACATGAACATGTGGACGGGGGTCTAGGAGTCCCTTGCCCTCAGCTGGCCCCTTGGACAGTGCCAAGGCAGTCACCTTTTTCATGAGTTTTTAGAGAAAATGTGTTTTAAATGGCAAAGACTCAGGTAACATATTATTTTTTTACCTATAAGACTTTTAACCAGTCATGGGGGTTCATCCACCCGTGGTCAGCCTGACCCTGGTGTGGGTGTCCTTGACTTGACCATGGCTGGAGGGGACCTCCAGAGAGGTGGGAGCTCGTGCCTGTCCTTGGTACTAGCTAAGGAATAAAATGAGCTCAAACGCGTAGGAAACAAGGTTTTACAAGTCACCTTCTCTTGTCTGCACAAGGCCCTAGGGGGTGGCAGGGTGTTTATCTCCACACCACGCTGAAGTGTCAGGCTTGGGAAATCAGAACTGGTAGGTCAATAAATCTTTGGGATGCCTGAACAATTTACAGAACTTGCCTCCACTGTTTGATGAAGAGTGGAGAGGTAAAATACGGGTTTATGAGCCACTCTCAGAGTCCCCGGGAAGAGGTCTGGCTCAGGGGTTTTTGCAGTTATTTCATGACTTTCAAATACTGTAGAAGCTGTCCTTATTTCTCCTCCATTTCCCTTGTGGGGCTGCTCTTGCAATCAGAGAGAGATCCTTGCCTTTAATACATTGAAAGCAAGTCCTGGCTCAGGCAAAGCATCTGCTGACTCCAGGAAAGTTTGCTCAGCAGGAACTTCATGATTTGGTCTGTATTTGCAATAAAAGAGTATCACTCGCGGCCTCTCTCCATCTCACTGACTCTGTTTCCCCCCGCCCTTCAGACCAGCCTATGTCTAAGGGGGCTCTTGGTGCCGGGGGGTGCAGTCTGTTCTCTCCTGGGAGCTGGGACAGACCCTGGGGCAGGACAGGAGAGGGACCACGCAGCCCCTTGGCTACTCCAAAAAGTGCTGGTGAGGTCGACCACCCTGTCCCCCTCCCCACATCGGCACCAGTGCAGCCCACTTCTCTGCTTCGGGAATACTTACCTCCCCCTCCGTTGTTTTTATGAGCAGCACCGTTGGTTCGTAGCCTTCGCAGCACGCATAAAACCTGCAGAGATGAACAAGGAGGCTGGGTTGATGGGGGGCTGAGACCCAGGAGCAGTGTGCCTTGCAGAGAGCCCGGGCGTGCGGCAAGCACGGGGCTGTAAAGGACAGTGGAGAGTGGTGGCGGCTCTTCTCAGCCTATTGCCGTGCCAGCAGCTGCCCCGAGGGAGCTCATGGAAGGACAGCAGCAAAAACTCTTAATCATGTAGCTCCAGCAGCTTCAGTGTTTGTGGAGGAACAGGGGGAGTTGTCTCACAGGACTTCTCAAGTCATCATTTTTGCTTGGTGAAGCAGGTAATAGCTCAGATAATTCCAAACACTAAATCCTCCCACCCTACCCTCAGGCACCAGGCTGGGGATGATGCATCATGGGGGCAGTTTACCAAAGGAGCTTGCTTCTAATCTGGGCGTGTTCCATAATCTGAGCTCTGTGCCCCATTGCTGCCTCGGAGAGGTGCAGGGTTGTGCTCCCCAGGACGGGGCTGCACCACTGTGCCGTGGGGTACCCGCTTGCCGGCGGACGTCCCTGCTTCCCACCACACCCTTTGCTCCATGGCTGTGGCAGTGGGTGTCACTGGGCCCTGGGCTGTCTCCAGCGCTGACATCAGTCTTTCTTTTGCAGTTTTGGTCATTGGTCTTGACACTTGGACCCTCTTAGCTTGAATTTAGAGGGTTTGATGTCTTGCCCGTAGCAGGATGTAGCCACGTGCTGTTTGCCCCTGCCCTGAGCTCTGCCTGCTCTGCGAGTGCAGCCTCTCAGCTTAATGTGCCCCTACAGAGGAGCCCGTTTGGGTTTCCTGCCTGAAAACATTCATGCAAAGGCAACCTCAGCCCACTGGAAGGCTTTTGCCGCTTCACGGGTTGGGAAGTCAACAGCAAACTCATTTTCCAGCTCAGTTTTGAGCTGCAGCACTGACTGCAGCGTCCAGCAGCCTCCCTGTGCTCCATGCCGCTGGGAGGGAGCTGGAGTGAGCCCTGGGGATGGTGTGATGGCTGGGCTTGGCTGGGGGCAGCGTGCCAGCACGGCATGGCAGTGGGGCTCGATGCTCCCCGTGCAGTGCCAAGTTGCTGATTGCCATCGGACTGAGCCTCAGCCCTCTCTACAGCCAGCGCGGGCCCAGACCACACCAAAGGTCTTGAATTGAGCTCAGAAGAGTCCCCAGGAGACCTCAGATGTACCTCTGGACACTACATGTTCCTCCTTTCTACACCACCAACCTCTACCCCGTTTTACACCTGACCCATCCGACCCAGCCTGACCCGGTGGGCAGATGATGCTTTACCTCTGCAGGCTGCACCCATCTTCTGAAGTGGAGAAGAGCATCAGCGGCGGGAAGAGGGAGAAGCGCTCGGGGATCCAGGACCAGATGACACGCATCTCCTGAGCTGTTACAATGCTGGAGCTGAAGTTCTGCATGTCCACGGCCAGGTGGAAGGACTGCCTGTGTGGGGGAGGACATCCATTACTGCCAAGCCCGGGTGCCCGCCAGCTTTTAGGGGTGCAGCCCTCATGCATCAGGTTTTGTCATGCTTTTTGCATCACAAGCTTTCTGTTAACATCACTAGCCCTAACTGGACAGTGCCTCCTAACAGGGTCCTCCATGAGGGGCTGTGAGGCACCCAGTGCAGCCAAAGCCCAGGGAGATACCTGTAGGTCCCCCTGTGTTGTATCTTCACTGTAACTTGTGGTTTGCCTGCTTAGCCCCAAGAACTGGCAAACAGAGAGGTCTCCTTACCTGCCCTGCACCATGGTTATGCCCCTCTCCATTAACGCCTTCCTGTTGGCCATCTGGAGAAGCCAGATTTCCTTGCGGGAGAACAGCCGGATGCCAAAGGCTCTCTCTAGGAGTTTGTCAACGGTCACATGCTCAGCAATGTTCTGCATGAAAGCCTGCAGATCTGCCTTGACGTCGGTCCCCTCCAGCTCAGCAGAGATCACTGAGAGCCTGTACTGCTTCAGCAAGGCCAGAGCAATGCGGTAGAGGACCTTCTGCCCCTCCAGCAGGTAGACATCAAAGATGCGGATGGCATAATTGAAGGGGAGGTCATGAAAGAGCCACGATAACCATTTGGAATAGACCTCAAAGACGTTCTCCGAGGTGCTGGCTATGAGTTTGTGAGCTGCTGGGCAGTGCTTGTTGGCTAGATCCCCAAAAGTCATGCAGGAGGCCTGGTGGGCCAGGAAGGACTGGTCAATGTAGCTGGTGTGGGGAGCATTGCTGGCAATGAGGCGAGAGATGTTCTCGAAGCACTGAGCTTCGTCTTCGCTGTAGTGCAGCAGCAGAGCCACAAGAGAGGGGAGGATGGGGCTGTAGGTAATGTCAGGGAAAAGGTTCCCAACACAGATGAGGATCTTCTTCAAGGCGGTGACCCCTTCCAGGTTGAGGCAGTACGTGGGCATGGAGCATCCTTCCAGGAACTCGGGCAAAGGGTGGGAGCTCACGCTCAGCTTCCCGAAGAGCCGATTTGCCACATCCCTGTAGACAAGAGCATCTGGGGTGACGAGCCGGCAGGCAACTTGCTGAATGAGCTGGTGGTAGACCTGAGCTCTCAGAGCGCGGCTTGCTGCCCAGTAGCCTTCTCTCGCCAGCTTCTTCAGCTCCTTCGGGGGCTTGCTGAGGATGTCTCGGGGGATATGTGCCTGCTGCTCCGGGTCTGGCATCCTGTCCCAATCCACGAACTGTCCACAGCCCAGACAAGAGGAGGCATCGATGTGCCAAGTGTCAGCCTCGGACGTGATCACGACGGTGACTGGACATGAGCCAAACATCTCTGTAGGACAAAGACCTTTTATTCTATACCCTTCACCGCCCCAGCTGACAGTGTTTCACCCTAGCTGATGGCGCTTTGAAGTCTTACAGCAACTTCTTGTAGTTCCATAGTTATTCCCCCCCACAAAGGGAGGTTTTCAGGAGGCGTTGCCTGGCTGGAGCTGCTCGCTTTGCTCTCATGGGACTGGGGGACATGAAACCAGTGAAACGGCTGTCCAGGGGCTCAGGGACGAGTGGGGCCAGGCACCGGCTGGGTGTCGGGGCTGCTTCTCCACACTGTGAAGGGCTTTGCACCCCCTAAAAAGCTCCTGACTTCCCAGCCTGTGACCTGCCGAGAGGGAGGTGCGGAGAGCAGGGACACAGTCCCTGTCCCCGGGGATGACCACGGGACAGCAGCGTTATACCACTGAGGATAACCAGCAGCTCGGTCCCAGCCCAGGTCTGCAGGGGCAAGGAGGGACCTCACGGGCAGTAGGGGCGATGCTGAGGCTGAGAGGGACCATTTGCATCGTGTCCCCTCCCAAGGACAGAGCGCGGTAGGACGCAATGTCCTGCCTGGGTCTGGCAGCCCAGGACTGGGCTTCTCTGAGCGGGCAAAGCCAGCCTCAGGCGTTTGCCTTCCCTCTTACTGCCCTGCCGGTCTCCTCCAACAGTGTCCCCGTCCCAGCCCCTCCGGCTGCTCAGGCGCCAGGGAGAAGGTGCAAGGAGAAGGTGCTGCAGCGAGAGGTGCTGGCTAAGGGTGCGGGGATGGTCTGCGGGGTGCAAAAGGGTCCCCGTTCCCCACATGTCCCCACGCATCTGGAGACACCCCATCCAGGGGACCACATGAGGGGCCTGGCAAGCATCTGGGAAGCCCTTTGGGGACAGAAGGTCCCCGGGAGACCCTCGGGGGAGGCTCCAGCACGGTGGCAGGGCTGTGCCAGCCGCCAGCCCTGTGCTGGGAAGAGCAGAGTTTGAGCTCCTCCTAGAGAGAAGCGAGCGGCATTTTCCCTGGGGCTGCACGAGAGCTCAGCTCCAAAACCTGTACAGGGAGACGGGAGTTGTCTCCGCATGGGTGAGTTCTGCTGGGCGGTGATTAATTGGCAAGGATAAAGTCGATTAGCGCACACATTAATTCTCTGATGTATTTATCTTGGATGTGCTCAGTTGGGTCTGGGAGTTTAGTGCGGATTTGCACTGAGCAAATCCTCACTGCTCTGGCCCCAAGGGGACACGGGGGCACAGCACAGTCCCGGCCCCGTGTGCCACATGAGGGGGTCCGGGCTGCTCCCAGCCTGGGTCCAGCTCTGGCTCCTGCTCTCCGGTTCAGTTTGGCACCGCTCAAGTTGAGCAAAACCAGCAGATCAGGTTCAGTTCTGGTTCAGGGAAAGGGCAGCAGCTTTAACCGCTTGCTGCTCAGCCTGATTCCCGGCTTGGAAGAGTCAGGACAGTAAGTGCTGGAATTAATGCAGCCCGGCAGGTTCACAGATTTTGGAGGGGGGGTCACAGGCAGACCCTCGGTATGGTCATGCAGGCTTCTGGCCATAGAAACCAGGCTAAAATGAACTGCAGGGTTGAAGCAGGGCTGTTTGCACCCCTGTGGTCCCCAAATCCACCTTGTCCTCACAGCTGGCCGCATCACAAGGAGCATCAGCCCGAACCCACCCAGCTGCTGGTGCCCTGACCCAGGGTGCTGGCTGGTGGCTTCAGCTCTGCCCCCCCCCGCCCCAGGACATGCTGGGGGTGTTGGGGAAGGAAATGTGGGGGTGCCCCAGCCCCTCTCCCATGCTGGATGCAGCCCTGGCACAAGCAAGAGCCTGCTGCATCTTCCCCGCTGCGAGATACGCGTCAGTCCCCGGCTGCAGCTCACCCACCTTGCCCGGCGCCCACGTTCTCGTCCTCGGCCATGGGGAAGCCGCCAGCCGCCCCCCCGGGGGAGCGGGGCAGGCTGAGCCCCACCTGCAGCATGTGCCTGGGCTCTGGGACACCCCGCTGCCGGGTCCCCTCTGCCCCCGTCACCTGCCCTGGCTTTTAAGGCGAGTGCCAGCCTGCCGGCACAGGAGGTTTATTTGGTGTAAATAGGGCGAGGGGTGGAGCAGCTCCCGAGCCCGGATCGCCCCTTCCTGCCCCAATTCTGCACCGGAGCTGGGGAGGGGGACATAAACACCCCGTGGGATGAGATAGCCATCAAACCAGCAACACGATCATTAAACTTAATCATGTATTTTTTCCCAAGGATAACCTTCATTTTCCCGCTCTGGGGTTCGCTCCCTTCGCCAGCGTCACGAGGCAAAGGAGGGTGCTGCGGGGACGAGGGAGGGACGGAGCTGCCGAACCGCCTGCCGCGGCAATCGCCCGTCCTTGAACGAAGGAAACATCAACACGGCGAGTGGGTTTGCAACCGCTTCCTGCTGGATGGTCCCGGGGGGAGTCGGAAAGAGAAGCACATGAGCAGCAAGTGCCAGGAACTGGGTGACGAGGGAGAGATTGGGGCCACGAGGACTAAGTGACGCCATTCTGCAACCGCCCCGTGTGCCCTTAGGGATGCTTTTTGGGGACGGGTGTGCCGAGGCTGCGCCGCCCATGCTTGCAGCACTTCTTTAGCACAGGCCGGCAAAAACACCGGGGGAAATTCGGGGCGATGCAGACGTGCACCCCACAGCACCCCGTGCCTCCTACGCACACAGTCGCTCGGCGGGAGCACAAAATGCGATCGCTGCAGGCATGGTTGTGGTGCTTCAGCGTTTCCAATCTGTCCCCCTTTGAAATGGTTGTTATCGATTGACTTTTACCTCAGAATGCTTTGCAGAATTACAAACCATACATTGTATTTATAGACCTGAGCTGGAGGAAAAGTACCCTCCAACAGCTGAGAGATGCTCCCAGCAACATCACACTGATCTGACATTGTGACCTGGAGAACTCACGGTTCAGGCTGCTCTTTGAAGTGGCCATTTTTACAGGCATCTTTAATTTTTTTAAAGACTTTTTTTCCTTAAACATTCTGATTTTTTTCTCCTGTGATAACAGCAACTGTGGGTCATTCCTGCCTGCGGGTCTGCGGGGTCTGCCTGCACCGGCAGCGCATCCCTGAGCATCTGTCGGCAGCAGTGGTCTTGGGGCGCCTGTTGCCGAACTAGAGCGGTCCCTCTGCAGCCCCTCTTCTTTCTGGATGGAGCACCTCCTCCGGGATGTGCCAAAATCTGATGAGAGTGGCATGGCTGTCCCGTGTCCCTCTCCTCCCTTTGCTCCCGGCAAGCTGGGAGCCCGAGGAAGTGGGGGTGAAGGGACCCCAGGGTGCTGTGCTGGGTGGGAGGCAGGCGAGGGGCTCTTTCCCTCCAGAGGCTCTTACTCTGCACCCAGAACCTGTCCGTGTGCTCGACGGGCGGCTCTGCTCCTCACGCCGCATGTGAAGGGGCTGGTGACGGTCCCAGCTCTGCTCCTGGGGCTCCCGTGGGTCCCCACACCACGCCCCACCCTGGTTCCCCGTGCCGAGGGGTCGTTTATTCTCTCTCAAACTCAAACCCTTTTGCCCAGGCTCTCAGAGCAGTGGGTCCTGCTGCCTTTCCCCAGGACCTCGCTGGCTGCCTTCTCCTCCTTCACTTTTTCTAGGACAGCAGATGCCTCTCCCTGCCAGACCGAAGCAGCTCCAAATCCTCCCGCAGCCCCCCCGTCCGCCTGCCTGCCCCCCGGCAGATGCTCCGCACCGTGCCGAGACGGGAGATGGAAGTGAGTTAGGGACGGCGTGAAATGGATCACCGCTTCATGTGTTTTTAATAGCGAAAAAATTAAATATGTAGAGGCCATGCCGGCTTTGGACGAGCAGCGCAGCTGAAGGCCATAAATGTTTCATGCCTGCGAGAGGAGCCAGCCCGATTCGGATGTGCAAGGAGGGGTGGTGAGAAGAGCTGTCATCCCGGGGACGGAGCCCGTGCTGGGGGCTGCCAGGGCCAAGTGGGGCTCCCCGAGCCGCCCCACGCCGCTTCGCTTCGTGCCCAGAATACGTCTGGCACGTGGGTCCTGCTCGGCCGCAGCTTCATGGTCCTGAGCGCCCGTCTTGAGAGCATCGGGCTCAGCCTATCCATGGCGGCCCCATCCTCTTCCTCCTCCTCAAAAGCCACCCGTCCCAGCCGAACGGACTTACTGGGAGCACAGCGGGTGTTGCAGCTGCCTGTAAATATGCTGACGAGGATGCGCTCGTTATCGCGGCGAGCCATGGCAGCGCGGTAGCAGCCCCACGTTACGAGGGCAATAAAACATCACTATCAGTGCCCTGCTCTGCTGCTTTTCGGGCACCCTCACCGACGTTCGTATCTGCATTGATTTGCATCATCAATCACACCCACAAAAAAGAGGAGAGGCCAAATCCTGGCGGATCAGGTGTGGGAAAGGCTCTTTGGGCTTGGACGGAAGCTGTTGGAAAAGCGAGGACCCGCGCCCGCTGGCCAGTTACTGCAGAGCCCTTCGCAGCCAAAATATTGACAGTGTCAACACCGTCCAGCGTCACGGCGGCTTCCCAGCAGCCTGGCCCTGCCTGCTGCTGCTGGCAGGGGGACAGGGACGAGGGGCACAGGGATGAGGGGGACAGGGACGTCAGCACAGGCAGGGGAGGGCAGGGGGAGGCAGCGACCGTCAGCTGGGGATGGTCTGGATGGGGCTGGGGCTGAGGCGGCACAGAGGGAAACGGCAGCTGCAGTACGGAAAGGGAAGATGGGAGTCAGGGAGGGGAGGAAGGGAGGGAGGAAGGGAGGAAGGAAGAGAGGCAGCAGGAAGGAAGAGGGGAGGAAGGAGGGTGGGTGTGTGGCAGAGAGGCGCTCACCAGGCAGACAGCCCCTGGGAAGACGCAGCACGGGGACACGTCCCACGTGGTGCTGGACGTTGCGTCTCAGGCAGGAGACCCTGCTGGGGCGTCAGGCGTGCTGGCTCCTCGTCCTCTCCTGTTACGCTGGTATTTAATGCTGGTGCAAAACCCCTGAAAAAAACCTAAAAAAGCAACTTTTTCCATAAAAGACTCCACTCTTAACTTGCAAATCGCAGCAGTGGATCCTGGTGTGTAATAACACGGGGACGACGCTGTTGGGATGCAGAGTGTTGATTCCTGCTCCCCAGCAGTTGTCCGATCCCTCCAGACTTCACCGCTCAGAAATAAACTGCTCTGACGCTCAGAGGTTTTATTTCACAGAATTACAGAGGCCGGGGAAATCGCCAAAGCACTGAGCAGCTGGTCCTGTCATTGGGCTGGATCTTTGCATCTTCCAGTGGATTTTGTGCTTCTCTGGAAGATAAAAAAGGGCTCCTGGAAAATCAGGATGAAGCAATGGGCCTGGATGCAGTTCTGCTCCTGACCAAGCATCTTTCTGCCATTCCCAGGTCCCCGAGGGCGCGGGGACACCCAGGCCTGGGGGACACCGGCTGCGTCCCCGCGCGTTCCCTTTCCCTGCCTCCTGGTTTTCTCTGTCCCAGTTATTGTCCAACCCACTGTACCAAATCTCGCCCGGCACAGTTTGGGTTGAAGGTTCCCCTACTGACATGCTTATAGCTGCACATTTTAATCCAGACCATAATATTATTACCGCAGTAGCAACATACAGGTGCCCCGGGGGCATCAAGGCACCCAAGTCGGGTGCTGGCTGCACGCGACATGCAAAATTGAAAATATAAAGGATTTCCTTCTTCCTCAGCAGCAAAGGTCGGAGGCGTGCGACACGCTGGGACACGTCACAGCCTTCGTCCCTCCCCATGCAGCAGCATTGCCGAGCGCACGCTGTGCAATTCCCAAATCCCCCCGGGCTTTAGGAAAAGCATCAAATACTCTGGGGGTCCCCGTGGCGCCCCAAGAGATGACGAAAGTTTCCAAGGGGGTGGTGGCTGCAGATTCAGTGCGGCACTGAGGAGATATGGCCAACGGAGAGGACGGCTGGGGACAAGGGGACGAGGGGTTTCAGCCGCCCCGTGCTTGCGAGGGCTCTACCCCTCCTCCGTGCCCACGGCGCGGGCAGCTGACCCCAGCGCCTCGGCTGAGCGGGGGCTCGGGGCGGCAGCAGCCCCATCTCTGCTTCCACGTCCGGCAGCGCCGAGGAGCCCAGCGGGGCCGTGCCAGCGCCCCGACCCCTGCTAGGGCAGGGCCCCCCGCACAGAGACTGCAGGAGGGCCAGGGCAGAGCTGGGGACAGCCACGGCTCTGCACCATGCGCCTCTGCACCCTACACCTCTGCACCCTACACCTCTGCACCTTGCACCCTACACCTCTGTACCCTACACCTCTGCACCCCTGCACCCTGCACCTCTGCACCCCTGCACCTCTGCACCCCTGCACCCCTGCACCCCTGCACCCCTGCACCCCTGCACCTCTGCACCCCTGCACTTCCCCTGCCCCCCTGCACCCCGCAGCTCTGCGCCGTGCACCTCCGTGGTGCTGCGCCCTACACCTCTGCACTGCTGCACCCTGCCCCTTGTGCTGCACACCTAGCACCTCTGCCTCCCACACCTTCGCACCCACGCACGCCTCCGCACCCACGCACACCTGCACCCACGCACACCTGCACCCACGCACACCTGCACCCAGCGCTTGCGCACGGCGGGGTTTGGGCCTCGGCGGGCACCGTCGTCAGCTGACCCGAGCCGGAAGCGCCGGGCTCTTCCGGGCAGCGGCGATGGCTCCGGACCCCTGGTGAGCGCCGGGCCGGCTCCGGGCGCGGTTCCTCCGGGCTGGGTGCGCTGCCGCCGCCTCCCCATCCCCCGCCCCGGTGCTCCCGGGCCCGCCCAGGGGTGTTCGGCCTTCCATGGGCGCTGCGGGCCGGGTCCGAGCCTCCCCGTGCGGGCTGCGCACCGCCGGGCCTCCCGCCGGGCCTTTGGTGTGGGGGGGTGCGGGTGGGTGCCCTTTCCCTACCGAGTGCTGTTTCCCCCCGAACCCCTACTTTTCGGTAAATGTCTAAAGCAGTTATTGCCGTGCCGCTGCCTTTTCCGCCTCCTGCCATAAGTGCCGCGCGGTTTCCCTGCGCAGCGGGGCCGGAGGAGGGGGGGGCAGCCCCGGGGCTGAGCTGCCGCCTCTCGCCCGCAGGCTCTCGCTGCACGGTGCCGCCTGCCAGATCGCCCAGGAGATCGCGGAGAAAATCCAGGAGCGGAACCGGTACCAAAGGAACGGGGAGAGTTCAGCCAAGGTACTCCTCTGCCAGCAGCTCTGGGCTTTGCCAGCCTGGATTTATTATTTTTTTTTTTTTAGGTACTTTTTGCTTTTAGCCGTTCTAAATCCAGGCTAAGCATTAAATTTGCAGGAGTCGGATGTGTCTAGGAAGCTGTAAGCTCTGGATTTCCTGTGGCCGCAGAGGGAAGTGGGCGATGCTCCACTGCCTGTGCCCCAGCTGTGCCAGGTCCTCTGCTGCCAGCTGGGCATCTGTGGATTAAAATTCTGTGTAAGGGCAGGAACTTAATATTCATGGTATGTTCTTCAAGATTTCCATAAAGAAAACAAGAACACAGCTTTTCGGTGTCACGAAAAGTGATCTTGGATTTAGCAGTAACGAATCTGTCACGCGTGCAATAGTGCTGGCCTTACAAAAAGAGAGAAGGAGAAGCCGGGGGAGCGTTGGGGCCCCGCTCCTGACTGCTTGGGGCTGTCGCTGCCGGGAACAGAACTGTTTCCCGAGATCCTGAAGCGAAGGGATGTTGGGATGCATGGTAGTTCCTGTGTAGTCCTTTCCATGTAAATATTGAGCAGATATTTTTTTCCCCACAAGCCTGGCTTGGTTGCTTTCTGTAGTGGCTGTACATCAGATAAAATATGAATTTTTTGGCTTTTTTTATCTGCATTTCTAACAAAATGCAAGACCGGAGTTAAATATGAACGAGAAGCAGAAGTTAGAGCTTACCCAGGAATATTACATTCCCCACCTTTTCACACTTCCCATTTAAAAAATAAAATAAAAAGCTTCTCAGGAGGCTGCTGCCTTTAGGACTAAAAGCCTTGTCCTTTCCTTCAACAAGCATAGGAGCTGACTTGATCGCACACCCCAGGGCTCGTGCCATTACCTTCTCCCTTCACTGCGTTAAGATGAAAATGCGTGCAAGCCCTTGGCTTAGCGTTTTATAATAATTTGCATAATTAAAAACCGCACTGATTTATTTTGTAGGCTTTGCCCCTCTTTACAGCACGGTTGTAATGTGATGTGCGATCGCTGAATCTTCCTTGCCAGTCTCTTTGCTGATAGCTTTTAAAGTAAAATGTCATTTTTGGAAATGTTTCCTTTGAAGAAATGTTGAAGAAAACTGTGTAGGCTTTGTGCAAGAATCGGTGCTTTTTAATGAATGACTTGAATTTGGCATGATTTGAAAAGAAGCTTCAGAAGGCCCAAATACGTGGGATTTGAGAGAAATATTTTCTCTAGCTGTAGAATTGAGAGGAGTGTTTAGAGATGGTGATTAAACTCCCTGCTTTTGAGACGATGAAGTATTAGACATTGTGCAGATACATACTCAAGCAATAGAAGACTAATAAAAAGATTGCTGCTTTATCCATCTGTGTTTATAGAGGACAAAGTTCTCTGTTGGCAGCATTGCAATCTGTGACGCGTTCCCCAAAACCCCAACAAAACGTTGTATTAACGTTGTTTGAGCCTTTCTTGTGCCGTAACTCTCGTAGGTTGTGTTTTATGGAAACATTACATGGTTGACTTATTTCTTCATAAAATCATTTGTTCCATGCCCTGTGTTTTCCAAGTGCAGTTTCCCTTTAATCCATTAACAGTTAAAGATGATTGTTTGGCAGTGTTTGATTCTACTATAAACAAGTTTCCAACAATGAGAGGGTTGTTTTCATAACAGAAATGCATGTTGAGAAATCACGGCTGAGCAGTCATCTATTCTATGACTCCTGAATGTTTTAACGGAGAGAAAGTCTTAGTACAATATTTGCCTGGTAGGGAGAATGTAAACAAGTTTTTATAGTATTTTGCCATTAACATGGCTAAAAAAACCCCTTATTGCTGAGGGAAAAAAATTGAGCATAAAATTTAAAATGGAAAAAAACCCAAACCCCAACCTATAGGGAAAGATTTTAAGCCAGCACTTACCATCTGTGAACTCTGCTACATTGAGCTATTCTTAAAACTTCCATTGGTTTCTTTTTTTCTTTAATGGAAGTGAAATCTTTTGTTATAGCACTCCAATTTCTGGCCAGAGTAGCAGAGGGAGTCTGTGTTAGATGACTTTCCTGGACACATGTACCTTTGCATTTAATCAACCCAGGCAGCAGTGCAGGAGCTGTACGTGTGAAATGAAAAGGCCTTTTATTACCTGATGGCAGAGCTAGAGACTATGCAGCAGCTTGGACTTTCCTAAAAGCATTTGTACCCCATCCTGGCTTTGGAACCGCTGCCATGTTCGGCTGGTTTGGGTCTGAAGGTGGATTTTGCAGCTGCGTGCTTTCCAGACTGCCTTGGCAGGGTTCCTTCTGCTTTCTGTCATTGTATTTGGTAGTGTTTGAGAACAGGTCTCTCTGCGGCAGAGAGATTTAAACTTCTGATGCTCTCAGGTGAGTTTTTGGGAACTCCTGCTCCATCCCCATGCCGTTTACCTCTAGGCAGGACCCTTGCAGCACGGCAACCGTTCAGTGAGACTGGTGTCTGGCTGCTGCCTCCATGTCTTCAGGAAAGCAGGAATGAGCGTCAAAGCAAATATTCCTTCTCTGTTCCTAGTTCATCACACAGAGCATCTGAGACTGCTAACCATTATAACCCACAGCAGGGCTAATATCTTGTAAACAAGAAGCGCATAAAGTCTTAATTAGGATGACTTGCATAGTTAATTGAAATTACAGTGTTTTTTCCTAGTATGTTTTACAAAACTGGAATGAAAAGAAATAACCTTTAAGGAGGAAAAACCCAGAGGACAATGTCAGCCTAACTTGGGAAGGGGTGGGGAGAGAGGAGGAGGATTCCCGCAAACCTCGGGCTTGCTTGGGGTAGGGAAGAATGTGAACAACTTAACTACATTTTTAGTAAGAACAGATGCGCCTGAATCTTGGGCAGGTCAGTTGTGAGAAAGGGTCGAGAGTCAGAGTTGCTACTGAGAAGGGAAATGGAGGAAGTCTGAATTTCTTTGGGATCTTTAGTTTAAAGTCTGGAGGAGTTCAGTGGAGGGAATGTCTGAACCTGTAGGAACCTGCCCTCTAATCCTGGGAGCTGGGAAAGAAACCTGGTGGCAGAAGCAGCTGGCGCCTGTATTTGTATTAAAGATCAGAGGAAAGAACTGGAAAACTAACTGGAAAATATTAAAATGTGCTGAAATATTTTGCCCATATAAAGGAGTGTGTTTATAAAGACTTGAAAGAATGCTCTCCGTATTAAACAGCATTCATGCATTAGGCTCGTGTTTGCGAAACCAGTACTATTTAAGGTCCTTTCCAACCCAAACCATTCTATGATTTTATAAGCAGTCCAAACCAGTTAACTGTATCGTTCCCTTCGTGGCTCTGAGGCAGGCTTTCTTGGTTTAGAATGGAGTCCTTCACACTGGTACAGCTGAAGTTAAATGTTTTGTCACCTGCATGTAGTAGTATTAAATTTAATGCAAATATAACTCAGATAAAAAAAAAAAAATCTCTTTTTTTCCCCTTCAGCTCAATGTGGTTATCAGATCGTCATTGCAGAATCTCAGAGAGAAGATTGATCAGCTGAAGGACTTGCTGCTTCGGGCTGTATCAACACACCAAATGTATCTGTGTAAACATCAACTCAATGACCTTTCTTATTGCGGGGGAGAGTGGAAAAATAAGCTGTAATTGCTCTGCCACGCAGTTAGGGTTTTTCCCTCGTTCCTTTTTTAGAAGACTTTGTCACTAGAGCTTTGTCTGTGCTGCTGTTTAATATTTTCACTGCAGCTGTAGTGCAGGAATTGTTGGGAGCCTGGGCGTCTCTGGTGTGGCGGGCACGAGGCTGGCTTTGGTTATGTTTGTGAAGCTTAACAAGAAGGTCCGAACAATCTCAGAGCTGCCATCATCTTGCCTGTGCCCTGCGAGCGCTCCTCTAGCAGAAAACTCGCTAATTGTTATTTTTGCTGGCTGCAGGAGTGCCAGTGTTTGCAAGAAGGCGGGATGAAGCCTTGTTCGGTGTGTGGGTAGGAGTGTGGCAGGCCTGGCTTGGACTGACTTAAGGAGCAGTGGAACTGTATCTTCAGAATGATGGCAAAATGCTTTAAGATATGCCGTAGAAAGAAATCGCAGGTTTTCTTCTAGAAGCGTTACCCTGTGGTCTGGCTTGGGTTTGCTGCTCTTTCCATATGCTGGGATACTCGGGCTCAAGGAGTCAAAGAAGTACGTCTGTCTCCCTGAAGCTGTCCAGCAGCAATCTGATTAATGAATGAATGTTTAATTTCAAGTGTACTATAGCAGAAATCCCTTCTGAGGGATGGCCGGGGTAAAACTTCCCTGTCCAGTGGGCGCTTGAGAGGAGACAAATGCTACTGCTGTGGCAGAAAACATACACGATAAGTTCAGCTATTGCATAACCTACTGAGCAGTACTTGGAAAAGAGTTAGTAGTCCTTCAGAATGTCACTAAGACTAATTAAAAAAGCAAACGCATGTCCCCTGTTGAAGCCGCAGCACTTGAGGGCATCTTGTCTTTCAGAGATACTGCATGAATTGGTTTGCTGCTGCTGAATTGCAATGGAAACAGATGCTCAAAGTAAATTTGTGGTTGGTTGCCTGTCCCTTGGCTGGGTGTTGCTCACCTGGTCTGTGTTCTGAGCCTCCAGTGAAATAAGATGTGAGGTACCCTGCTGATTTCAAGAGCTCTATTCTGTTTGGGCCTGCCCTGTTTATATTGTAACCATGTAAGTTGGAGCTCTTCCGACAAGACTCATCCTTCCCAGAGCTGAACCCGTGCAGTGCTGTTGTACACTGTCAGTGTTACAGGAGAGATCAGCCGTGTAGGACTTCTTAGTAATAAATGAAAGAAGAATTATGTTGGATTTTGGAGGGGGAAGTGCTATTCTTAATACTTCTGCTACTTTGGCAGTAAAGAGCCTTCTGGTTCTCTTAT
Source organism: Grus americana (assembly GCF_028858705.1). Classification (NCBI taxonomy): domain Eukaryota; kingdom Metazoa; phylum Chordata; class Aves; order Gruiformes; family Gruidae; genus Grus; species Grus americana. The sequence goes on from NC_072869.1 coordinate 11,538,136, forward strand.
TACTTTGAGACGATGACCTGAAGATCACTCTGCGATCACTGTATGAAACTGTTTGTTTTGAGATCTGGAAACTTCAGAAACACATTTAGAATAACAGCAGATTTCGTTCAGAAACCTGTGAGCTATTCTTCTCTTAGGTGTTACAGCCTTTTCTTGAGTTAAAATAGTTACTCGTTAATTTTGATGATTGGGAGGTACAATTTATTTTAAGGATGTGTAACAGGTATTATTTTATATACTAAAATTGAAGTTTTTCAGTGTTTTTAAGTTTGATCCTTAACTAACTATCATCAGCACACAGCTGGAGGGAGACAGAAGGCAGAATTTGGTGGATGACCTTCTCACACGACAGAAACAACTTCAGGCATCGTATAAGAACGAAGGCACAGAACCAGACGTGATAAGGTATGGCGTTGTCGCCTCAAATGAACAATGTGATTTGTGCTTTGAGTATGTTCAAAGATAATGTTAAATGCATCCATTGAACTCATTTACCTCTACATTTAGCAAACTGCCCTTTCATTTGCTTAGAAATCATGTGGATTTTTTGTGACAGTATCATATATGTCTGCAAAGGTGGGGAGGGCGAGGGAATGGGGAGTTCCTTGGGAGAAATAATAGCCGACTTGAACCGATGGGTGCCACTGTACAAGGTCTGCGCGAATTGTTGGGAAGAAAACTGTCAGGATGAGGCTCAAGCTTCAAACAGTCCCCAGTGATCGTATTGTGTAGCAGTCAGCAGGGGCCTTCAAATGGAAAACATTTTCATTTCCATTTTGCTGTGTCCTTCACATCTGGGAATACTAATTCTGGTTAATAGCCTTCAAGTTGTGCTGTCCTTATGCCAGTCTCATACAGCCTGTCTCTAGCAGAAGGAGTTACGTTTGTCATCCCTAACGTGTTCTTGGACAGAATCCATCCCCGGTGATCTCGGATCAGGAAGAAAGGCAGAGTCTTTTCTTGAAGTGTGAAATTTGGGCCTCTTGCCTGAATTAAATTACTACCAGTGCTCTGTCCATCAGGTACAAACCATGTTAGAATAGACTTGGTATAGAATTATATATAAAGACATCTCTTACTGCAAATGTTGTAGTCCTGCAAACTCAATGTGCAGTGGAATAAGGAAGGATGGGTTGTTTCTAGTGCTTTGTTAATGGCCTTTTGAATGTTATCCATTTCCAGTTAGCTCAGCACCAGCTTTTGCCTACGGGATTCCACTGGCGAGCATTGGCTCCCCTTGGCTGTGCTTCAGAGTTTTTGGTAGCTTCGGTTTCTGCCTGAGCATGCGTCTCGCTGAGGAGCTCCTGCAGCTGCTTTGTCTCCAGGAGCTTTTACGTCTCACTAAAATACCGAGTTCAAAAGCGGCAGAATCGAGAGATTCCTGTGAATTTGTTACACTTCTCTTTCCTTTCCCAATTCAAATAGCATAACCCACCCTCCCTTTTCTCCTTGTTCCTCCTCTTTCCCCCTGTGTTTTCAATGACATCCCCACTGCTTGAGGGAGAGTATCCTGTGTTCAGCTCTGCCTCTTCATCTGTGTTGTAAAAGTTGATTTTTCTTTGAGACTCCTTTTTCTTTCGATGTGTTTAAACTGCCCAATGAATTAATTGCTGGAGGAGCAGAGGAGAAAAGGGGTAGTGGTAAATAAGCCTTGTTCCTGTGCTGGTAGCCAGGCTACAGACAACAAAATGAAGCTGTCATTTCCTCCTTCTTCTGCAAGCAAATGGGTAGTAGATCTGCCCCTTAGCGCAGGGTTAGGGCCATGGTACCTTGGAATGGAAGTGGCATGTGTTGAGGGACAACTTCAGAAGCATGCTCGTGATTCACTGTTTTAATCTCTGTTAGCCCTGAGCCAACGCTCCTGCAAAAAATGAGAAGCCCCGTTATCAAAGAGTGTGACTTCCCTGACCCCATGCAGGTCACTAAACACTGCTCTGTGTGAGAGTTACCATAATGGCTAAATTCCAGCACTGGTAACTGCATTTGCTCTTCCTAATTTTTCCTTTGCAGATTCAGGTAATCTGTCCCGCAAAATGGTGCGGAAGAGAAGCGGAGCTGCGGTCTCTGAGTTTGCAGAGCTTGCTGTACTGCTGTGGTCAATGAAATTACTCTCGAGTGTAGACTGTAATTGGTAAAGCTTTGTTTTAAAGCCTTATATCTTTAAAAAAGTGAACATACGTTCTTGGAAGTTTTATACGAATCACGGCTGTTGGGTGCAGGCACCTATTTTGTTGATGTGGGAAGCTTTAATGCAGCAGGCGCAGACTTCGTAGGCTGGCTGCGGGTCACGCGAAGGGCTGTGCTCTGCCCTGCGAGCCCTGCGCAGCGCTGACCTGTGCTCTGGGTCATACGATGTGGCTGAGCAGAGCGTCCTCGCCTCTGCTGACCCGCAGTGTAGTGAGAGCTGCCTCTGAAGAGTGCGAATGTGCTTCTCCAATATGCACATGAGGTAGAAATACATGTTTATTAAAAAAATTAGCTTGTGCTTCGAAGTGGCAGACATTTTCTAATGCACTATGTTCACTGGACCTTTTCTGTAGCAAATACACAGCGTTGCATTCTGTACGTGCACCTGTAAGGTTACTTGTGGGAGGGAAAGCGTTAGAGCCCCCCTGAGAAAGTTTCTCCCCTGTTCGCGATGTGTCAGCCCTCCCTCTTAGAACAGAACAAAACTTCATATACTTTTAACTCCTCGTGCTTTGAAGTGAGCCTTTTTGCTGATGCTCTTTAAGAACCAGTCCCTTTTCAGTGCTGCGCCCTTGAAAAAGGCAGAGACAGTTTTGCAGCTATTGTACAGTAAAAAATCAGGTACAAGTGTGAGCGTCGTTTCTACCCTTGTTTACTTTGTGTATCTTGGAGCAGGTATAAGAGATACTCAGAGTTTAAGTGATGGTTTTCTGTATTCACGTGTGTATTCGTGTTTTGTGAGGCTCTGTTCAGTGACATGGCAGAGAGGGTGGTTTCTGCTTGCTTTTGTTCTCCAGTTGTGGTGCTTGGTACCGCCGAAACGTGTGTTTCGCTTTGTGGTTTGTCGTCTTTGCATACTCAGTCGTTGTCAATGCAACACCTGCTGCGGGTAGTAAAACTGTAGACTTTGACCAAATAAATTCACTGCTCTAGGTCTGGCATTCTCCAGAGCACCGTGCAAATCTGGTTGATGCATCGGTGCTGGCTTTTACATCTATCACCGATTCAATGGAAACACGTAAAATAGCAACCAGGCAAACTGTCTATGGGAACTGATGACGTGAGAGTGTGCTTGTGTGTCGCCCGCTCCGAGCGGTTCCTAAATGGATCTGACCTGGAGCGTGGCCGTCCCTGCTGTAGAGCAGACAGAGGGTGAGCATTCAACTTAGAGCTGCCCTGGTGTGAAGGTGTCGAGGCAGACGGGAGGAAAATATCAAAATCCCATGAAAATTTCGAGCTCTGTTAGAAATGATCAGGGAAACCAGTATTTTCCAGCACAAGATAGCATCAGAGACAGCATTTATTTGCTAGTGTTGCAAGGCTTGAAGTTTTATAGTTCTCTCTTAACTAATTAAAAATGGATAAAACTATGCCAACTATTCTCTGCCTGGTGAATTCACACCCCTTCCACATTCTCCCTTGTAGGTCTTGTTTTCGGTGGTGCGGGCAGAGTCGTAGCCAGGGCCTGAATCTTGTGCCAGAGCTTTCTCTCTCCTGAGCCTGGCCCGCAGGTAGGTGTGTAGGGAAGGAGCTTGTCTCCCCATGCCGCTTGTAGGGACAGACAACAACAGCTTCTGGTGGGGTTAAGCTGCTATTTATGGCTCTGGCTTTCTCTAAAGTTCTTGCAGGCTTCTGGAACAGCCTGCTTTGCATTTCGGTAGGCGGCAAACGCCATCGTCAGTGCGTCTGAAGTCTGAAAGTCAGCTTTTCCCACTGCATTAGAAAAATCAGCACATGTTGTTTGATTAAATTCTAGCAGTGACACTTTTCTCTGATTTTGTATTGGTTTTCTGTATCTAATCCATCTCTGATGTGACAGCACACATTTTCAGAAGTCTTTTTCTTTCCAGCAGTCATTCCTTTCATTAACCTTCTTGCACCACTGATCACATATTTATTGTCCCCGTGGCCTGTAACTGTGAGGGTTTCACCAGAATTAATCTTCGTTTATATTTGGTCACCATTCAGTGAGTTTTACATCCTTTGAAAACTGCTGTAAAGCTATTTCTGATTGTGAAGTACAGTGGCCTTAATGCTCTTAGTATTTATCCTAACTGACAACTTGGGCCAGAGCACAGGGCAGGACACTACGTTACTTTGGTATAGCATTAATTTACCTTCCGGCATTGTCGGCCTTAATTAAGATGCAACTGGAATTTTCCAGGGGAAAGGTTGTGCTGTTTACATGACTCTGCCTGAGTAGGGTCAGTTAAATTTTCTTTAATTGGTTTTCAATAGGCAATTTCAGTATCTTCTCCCCTCTTTTCTCCTTGGAAAGAGATCTGTGCAGGTTGTTATAACAGAGGCTTTAATGGGGCAGAAATTCCCAGGAATTCACACCGCTTGAAAGGCAGAAGTGGAAAAAGCAACGAAATGTTGACTTTCTGGAAATCACATATCAAACTTCTATGAGTCTTTAAACATTTGTGTAGACAAAAGAATCAAGAATATTCCTCCTCCTGTCTGACTAGGTAGTCAGTATGTAGGAGTATTTGTTAATCACCAGTGAATAAATAAGCTAACATGCCTTTCTTGATTTCTCTTTGAGTCTCAAAAATCTAGAAAATATTTGATGGCGGCGGGATACAATGTACCTTAAGTCATAGCTACCCTAGGTAAATTTTAGAAGAGGCCATATTCTTTTTTTCTTTAATGTGGGTTACCATTTTTTCTGTTTAAATATTTTCTGTCAGATGTAAGGCATTTTGCTGAGTGCCAAGTAGGCATCAAGTGCCCAACTCTAATCAATAAGCCATTAGGTGCTTAAATGCTTTTGGGAATCTGGCTCTTGTTTATGGAGGAGCAAACGCTTTTTGGAAAATAAGATTAAAACCAGTTCTTTAGGTGCCTTTAAAACTCCTTCCCAATTTCCTTCTTCCCTACCAGCTACTGTTGGAAGCCCTTCCGGCTGCAACCACGGCGTTCTGACATTGGATGCGATTAGCCTGGTGTCTAGGAGATTGATGGAGAGGGTGGAAGTAGAGGTGAATTGTCCATGCAGAAACCCATGCTTGAGAACGTCTGAGGCTTGAGTCATAAGATCAAATCTAGGGGCTGGGGGATTTTTCCAGGATTAAAGTGTCTTTGGCTGTGCAGTCATGAGCCAACGTGGTCATAATTGTCTCAACACCCTCCTCGTCCCTAAGCTGTCTCTCTGGGTCATCTCCCGTCATAGCGCTTGTCGCCTGGAAGCACTCTGTAGGTTACAGCGTGTGCAGACATGACGTGAGCGTGTCCTCACCCATGCAGCTGGTACAGCGTCTGTTAAAACCTGAGGGTTGTTGTGCCCACCTCAAAATTAAGGGAGATTCCAGTAATATAGTGAAGTCTCCTCAGTTTGGTCTGTGTTCAAGGGACAGTTTGCGTCTGCCTTCCTTCAGAGCACACCAAAGGTTCCTGAAGGACCTCGTTGAAGTCAGGACTATGGCCGTGAGAAAACTGCATGTACTTGTGTTTTATAAAGAATAGCAAAGAAGGGATATTTAAACGTAACAGAGAAAAGTAAGTCAACCCCTGTGATTTGATCAACCTGGTCTAATGGAGGGTGTCCCTGCCCATGGCAGGGGGTTGGAACTAGATGATCTTTAAGATCCCTTCCAACCCAAACCATTCTGTGATTCTGTGAATTCTAGGCATTGTGCTTCAGGTTGTGCCTACGTACCTGTATTAAAACTTATTACTCATTAGCCTCAGGAAAAAATGTCAGCAGGAGGGCAGCTTTCATGGCTGAGCTCCGTGCTTTATGTTTTGCCTCCCGAGTTTGCTCAAAAGTACCTGAAGTTTCCTGCTCAAGGTTGTTTCTGTACCGGCAGTGACACTGTTTCTCTGGCGTGGGCATGCTGGGTCTGTAGTGAGAACAAACGCCAAGCTGAGACCGGCTTGGAGGCTCGCGTTCCTGTTGCTTGTGGTCAGGGAGACTTCAGCCACTGTTTGGAGAGCAGAGGTTCAGGTGTGAGCTTTCTTGTCCTGAGAGTATGGGACTAGGGGGGGATCCATCGCCTCGGGTGTGGGGTGCAGGTGATGGAGTTGTTGAGCATTTTGTGAGCGGGACAAATAGTCTCATGGGAGCAGATTTGTCCCTTTGCCTTTGCTCTGGGTGTAATTATACAAGATGCAGCTTCTTTCTAGAAAGAATTATCCATTCTTACAACTCTCTAATTCCTGAGGAGTGCAGCTGGGCTGTAGAGGTGAAACTGTTTTGATGCGGACTACATAAACTGTTTTATAATACATTTAATATTGTGCTATGTCCAATTTTGCATAGAAAATAAGGGATGGTGTAGGAAGAAGATGGTAATATTTGATAGCAATATTAATCTCCGATGGAAATGTTTATCGTGGTGTATATTTTGAGGGCTTGCATAGGAAAGTGAGACTGCTGTGAAATAAATTGTGAGTGTAAATGTTGTTATAAAGGTAACCTTCCCTGGGGATACTCACCCTGGTGCAGGAGTATCTCCTCTGTGTAGTTCTTGCCGCAACCCCACCACCCACCCACCCACTCAGCGTTTCGAGTGGACGTGTTGTTCCAAGATAAGTGTGCCAGTACTACTGTGCAAACATGCTTCCAGCTTGTCGCTTGCTCTGTGCCGCTCCTCTGCGGGCACCCGCTGTCCTGTACGAGCACGAGGTGGTTGGGAGCCGCCGGTCCTGTGGTGCGGAGCTGCTGTGCCTGTGTTGTGGGCAGGAATTAGTGAGTCTGGAGGTGCCACAGGGTAGCGGTGTTCTGCAGCTGGCTTGTGCAGCTTCCAGTTCTTGGAGCCAGTGGGACCAGTTAACCGAACTGCAGGTAGATGGTGTCAAGAGCAACACGGCGTTTCCTTGAGCGTGAGAGATGCTGCTCCTGGCTCTTGTGCTGGTGGAGGTGGGAAGTCCTCTGCCAGCTGCAGGGGACGCTGCCCCTTCCCTAGGCTTCCTGTCGGGAGCGGTTCTTGGGGGAAGTCTCCACCTGGGAAGGTACCTGGAGGGGATTTGGAAGTGCTCGTGCTCACGTGGCTTCTCCCGGGTTTTTTGGAGGGAGGGGAGAGCTTTTGTTTTGTATATTAAAATTATACTTGTTTTATGTAGTAGCTTGGAGCTTCCTAAAATACACTGCCTGCCAGTGTGAGCAATTAAACCGTAAGTGAGAGAATACCCCTGCTTCTTTGCCATCGCCTTGCAGACTGACCTGTGAAGCCCGGCCGAGGTGCTCTGGGCACTTCAAAGAGCCCCACTGTACGACTGTATCGTTAAGGGAATGTTCAAGCGATCGTGCAACCAATTGTCATATGACCCAGGTTTTGTTTAAAATTCAGTCTTGCTGATCAGTCTTCTGAAGCCATAAGCCTTGATGTGTGGCCTTGGTCTAAAGTAAGTGCTGGTTGACTAATCTTAAGTTACTTGGGAAGTTTTATAAGAATTATCAGTGAAACAATGCCTTCTGGAAGATAAGCTCTCCCTTGTTAGGCGGTGACATAGCTCCCTGATTTTAAACCCCATCATCTTTTATACTTGGGCGCATTGCTAAGCCTCGTAATTAGTTAAATCTGCTCCTATAATCAAAAGCTATCCGCACACTCCACTGCTCTGTGACGGTTTCAAAGATTTACGTGATTAACTTGGCGGAGGCAGTGGGTGGCTAATTGGATAAGCTTTAATCTTCACACCACCAAAGCGAAACATGGTAAGATCAGAGGAAGTAGGAAGTTATGCTGTGTTGTGTGGGAAGGTAGTTACCAAACATGTCAAAAAGATTATTGTAACGAGCAGACCCGTTGTCATGACCCAACCTACAAGAATAGGGCAGATTATTAGGGGGGAGGGAGAGAGGGAGCAGTGCAAATTATTTCAAATTTGCTTGCCTTGGCTTTTTTTTGTTTTTAACAGGCAGAAATAGTTGTGCTCTTTTTAGCAAGCAAAGAGCTTTATGTTCTGTTTTGCTTTATTTAAGTAATTTTGTCGGATGTTGTTAACCCGAGATTTTGTGTGCTCGCTAATTGAACTGCTGAACTGGGTGGACTGTAACGATCTTTGCGTCTTCAGAAGTGTAATGCTTCCATTGTGTTCAGGTTTGTGAACCTGGTAGCAGTCGTCGCAAGGCTAGAAAATGTAAGATAATCCCCCAAAGCAGTGAAGAAAGCTGGGTAATGTGTAAAACTCTATTTCAAGGGTCTGTGTCTTGGTCTATTCAAGCCTGTTTCCCTACCTTGATAAATACCCGTAAGTTTTAATGGAGATGCAAAGGAATACAGAAGAATCCTGACTCCTCTCTTCCAGATGCTGCCCGTGGTGGCCAGCTGGTCACTCGCACAGCACCCAGTCCATGTTCTGCTTCGGAGATGTGTTCAGCATCATTAAGTGAGATGATGTGATTTGCAATAAGTGCTTTTTAGTCCTGTACCAAAAAAATTCTTTTTTTTTTTTATTCTGGCAAATTCATTACCTTGAAATGAAGTTGAATATGTTAAAATTTTAAGTGAGAAGTTAAGCATTCTCGAATTTACCTGGCTGTGAATGTGATATGAAGTGTGTCATGTACGTGCCTGTCATTTATGGATGGCCCAAAACTCACATGGTGGAGATGAATTATTTTTCAGCAGTGCTGATTCATCCCACGGCCAGGAGATGTCTCTAGTTCACCGTAATTCCTCAAGGAACTCCTAGACACCAGTTCTGGATTTTGCTTGAATACCCAGGGGCTGTAAGGCTGCAGCCATCCCTCCACGGAGCCGAACCCCGCATCCGAAGGGTGCGTGAGCTCCTGCTCCACTGAGACTTGTCCAGAGTTAACTTATTCTGATACAGGGTTTTGACACCAAAATGATTTCGAGTATGTGTGTGTACCATACAGCATTTCAGTATATCTCAAGAGAAGGGACCTGGACTCAATTTAAAAAAAAAAAAAAAAAAAATAAATTTAGGTCTTAGTGTAATTAGATGTTGAGAATTTAAGAGATCCTAAAAAATGCTCTTTGTTCTCGTTTTGTTTGTGGAAGTGCTTTGGGAAAGAACAGGGCAAAGGTAAAATGAGAATAAAATACAGAGTTTCAAAAAAGTGAAGCAGAAAGCAAAAACTCTTTACTTCTGTACTTCTATTGAGGAACCAATCTTATGATGACTCTTACCCCAAATCCGAGTTGCAGTTTTGGGTTCAAGTGGCTCAGTCTGTCATACAATGTTTTTTTTTTGCAGGAGAAACAGGCAGAAACCAGAAATCTGGTATTGAGAAAAATATTTAAGTGGCATTTCATTTTACTGCTTGAATTTATGTGCCCTGGACATGAAAAACTTGTTTTCCGTTGTAACACCAAGTGTCTATAATGAACAACCTCAAGTCATAATTTTTTAAAAAGAAAACCCTTAACTTGATTACTTTTTCATTTAAGAGCATGTGTGCCTGGCTCCTTGTTCACATTGATGCCAGACTAGGAAACGTGGGAGAGTGACTGTGTAACTTCCATCTACGGGTTTTGAAGTGCAGAAATGTTTCCTTTTAGGTTTGCAGAAAATTAGTAGTCTCGTCTGATTTGCATCTATATTAACGTGGTGATCCTTTTACTCTTGGAAGGTTTCAGGCTATACCTCGGTTTTTGTAAGTTTGTGTTTTGATCACATAGCAAATATACGAATAATGTGTGTATTCCCAGTACCCCTGTTTTTCGTAGCAGTTTTGAGTACTGTGTTCTACATGCAAACAATGTTTAATATAAATATATTGTACAACATATGGTATACATTTAACCATGTAGCTTAACTCACTGCAAAACTAACTCTCTCCCTGCTTTACCACTTAATAGGCAAGGTTATGGAGCCTGCGAGATGTATTTGTTATTCGGAGATTGTCGGATTCTTTTTGGCTAATTTCTTCTATGATTGCAGAGAGTCACGTGGAGTGCAACATGCTTCCATCTCTGTTGGCCAGTTTTGCAAGCAGAAATAACACGATGAATGGGTTTTGTGTTGAAAATTATTTACTGAAGTTCTTTTCAGATCTAGCCTGATGACGGGAGGGGTCAAACGAGGTGTAACCAACCCCTGGCTCTTGGAAGAATCTGAGGAAACCAGAGGACTTGGCTTTGACGATCTCAGGCAGCAGCAGCGAAGGATCATAGAAGGTACCAGAGTCTGTCTGGTGTTTATAAGCACGGCTCGGACTCTGAGAGAAGCTCTTATTAGAAAGTCAATACAAGAACCTGTGCTAAGTTTTGTTATCTGGAGAAGTCAAACATAATAGTTCCAGGCAATTGTTTTATGTATTTGCAGGAGCAGTACTGTGCTTGGAATATTCTTGACTGGAAACATCTTCTTAAATCAAATTTTCAGAGACCTTACAGGGTATCCCTGGTTTTGACCATATTCATGGGTTTGGTTTGCAGTGGAGATCTCGTCGTTTGCACCGAGTGTAGTGGTGTTACTGCTGGGCTTCAGACTGGGGCGCGTTAGGTGTATTGTTGGGTTGGAACGAGGTAAGTTATCTAATAAAAAGGGTCTTTAGATTTTAGCCCACAGCATCCGTAAGGAATCTCTAACGTTGGAAGTGTTGGAAAACCTCAGCCTGAGGACGTCAGGTGGTTAAGGAGATAATTTCTATGCAATTAAAGTATAGGAAGTGATCAATGCAGTCAGTCTCTAGATAGGGCCAGCTTCAGTCTGCGTGTGAAACAACATTTATAGCTACAGTTCAGGAGAAAACTCAAGCTCCAGTTTTTGATTACGCCACAGGTATCCCTTGGGGAGCCTGGAAGAGGTGTTGGAGGCCAGACCTTCATCCTGTGGAAGGGAAGGGGGTTCTGGCCATCCTGTACCACCTCTGGCTCCCGGACTGGAGCTGGCTGGCAGTCCTGCTCTCTGCAACGTGGCTGCTCTGCCGTCTGTCAGACCACCGATGGTCCAGCCTCCACCGGCTCCTCTTCTGCCTTCTTGACGACTTTGGACAAGGAGAGCTGCACGTTTTGGTTGAGGTGCTTACTGAGGACTGGGTGGTACCTGCAAACTGGAATAGTAGAGGTGATATGGACCTTAATAAAGGAGTGTCTGCAGAGCTGGTGGGAGCGCATCAAACTTCAGCTGCCCCCGCTGTACCCCCTCTGTCTCAGGCTCTCTTCCGTGCACTCTGTGTCCTCCTGCAGCTTTAAATACCAATTTGAATTCTTTGGTGTTTGCATCACCTGCTTGTCTCTTATTCATGTTAGAAGTTTCTTGGAAAATTTAAAAAGGCTAATCAGGGATCTCTGTGTGTGCGCGCCAGAAAATCTCCTGCATTTATGATTGAGCTGAATGTTGAATTCTTGGATTTTTTTTGGGGGGGGGGACGGGACACCCTCAGCTAAATGCCCCAGCCAGAGCAGACAAATTAATTACCCATCATTCACATTATTTTAAGAATGCTATTGCCATAAGGATTCATTTTCATGTTGTGTTGATGTATTTTTATTAATACATTTTAACGCTTCTACAGCTTTTATGGTACATAGCCTGGTATATCAGTGATTTTTTTTCATGTAATTTTATCTATTTTTCTGGTGCAGAGCAAGATGCCGGACTCGATGCTCTGTCTTCAATCATATCCCGACAAAAGCAAATGGGGCAGGAAATTGGGAATGAGCTGGATGAACAGAATGGTAAGAACAAAATTCACAGAGGCTCATTTTGCCTCATTTTTATGTAAGATTGTGATTTATTTTTTTTGCTCCTCATACAACTGCACTGCTTTTTGCCCACAAAGTACCAAGACAATGCTGTAAAGGTTTACAGATTCTATCTGTTCATGACCGGGTTGTTACATTGTGTTTCTCTACATACCCTGTTGTGCGTCTGCAATGTCTAACACTGGTACGTTTTTATCAAGCCTACCTTTTGAAAGAAAAGATTGGTGATTATTTGTACAAAGTACAACATTAATTTTGTACTTGATCTTTTGCGTTTTTCAGTTTTATGACAGTTTTTGTGGTAAGCTTTTATGTGTTGCTGGGTTTCACTTCAGCGTTCTTATTCTGTGCCTTTCCTTATTAACTAAATGGAAAAGTCTTGAGCCAGCGATTAAAGGAGAAGCGTTGTATTGTTTGCTACAAATGATCTGGATTTTGAAGGTTTCATGGCATTGAATGTAGGATCAAATTAAGTGCAATACTGAACTAGAAGAGTACCTATTTTCTTTAAAATGAGCCAGTATCCAAATGGGGGAATTGCTCTCCTGTTAAATATGCTTTGTTACTCACTTAATTGTTCGCATGACATAAACTGTCCCTAGGAGAGCAGATCCTCCAGTCCTTCTGACTTTTTTCATTTCTTACAATATGGTAATAGTTCAATTAGAGCCGTGGAACCCTGCCAGCTTTCTCCCTTGCACAAAGACTTGAGCCATATGGTTTATCCTTGGGTTATGTTGTACTTAACCACCGAGAAGGTAAATGTCCTTTTACTTGCTAATAAATGATAACGCTTACATCGGCTTCTTCCTGGACCTATTTTTTTTTTTTTCCACTTGTATTTCTCTGCATGTCTGCTCAGAGCAAGGGGGTTCCTATATTAACAGTCCTGTAGCATGAAGTACTACTCGGGAGCTCCGTTCCAACTGAGAGTGAAGTAAGAGAACGGCTTTCTCATGTTTGCCTTGCATACATGGCTAAATCCAGGAGGGATATGAAATGTCTAGAATATGTCTTTGTTTATTAATCTTAAGATTGCTAAGAAATGGTTTGCACAGCTGGGAGAAACTATGCTCAGTGGTCTTGTCATATTTTGATCCTCTGCCTTGTGTGAGTAAAGACATTTTCAATTAGGAATCTCTGTTTCTGAAGTTTCTTCTATTAACCATTGTTTAAAAAGTCATATTAATTGCTTTTTTTGCTCTAGATAGAAAACAGGTGGGAAGCATGAGCGTGTTTACTAATTCTCTGTGAAACCTTGGTTTCTCACCAGGAAAATATATGATGTCTGTCCCATTTTCCTCTGTTGGGGATAGGGGAAGGTTTCCCCAAACCCTTATGTTTTTGGGACCCTGAAGGTACTGCGTATTGTACCATCGCATTTCTGTGTGACTGTGCCAGATTTTTTCTAGCAATGAAGCCTCGAAACATCTGTGAAATTGAGAATGCATTTAAGCCTCCTTTTTACAAATAACGCAAATAATGCCAGTTGTGTTTGACTTGCTTGTCTTACAGATAGTTACAAAGCCTAGAGCAAAATCCTCAGTGTTTTCATGTGAGCTCTTTTTTTCTGAGCTACAGGCAATTCTTTTTCAAAAGATGGAAACTTTCCCGAGTGCTCAGAGTAAGCAGTGGGGAAGAGTGCCTGTGCTGCTTGCAGGCCAGATCCTGGGCGAAGAGAAAACCCTGAGTTGTCTCTGCTTCTCCCTGTCCTAGAATCGGGAGAATAAAACCTGGTAGCCATGTAGTGTTTCGTTTGTAGATCTTGAAGTAGTTTGAAAAAGGTGGGAAATAGTCTGGCTCTTACAGACGGGGACCAGATCACTCGGCACTTGGCTTCATCGCTGCCGAGCGAGTGGAACTCCCATGTTTTCTCTGACTTTATGCAATCTCTCTCCTTTTTTCTTTTTTTTTTTTTCCCCTGATACAGGGGGATATGGTCGGGCATTCCGTTGCCACTGGTACACTGGAAAAGTTGAAATCCCTAGCAATATTTTCCAGGGGCTGCTTTCCCTTTACGCATCTTAGTTAAGCACAGGGTATAAAATATCTACGGACTTTTCAGGTGCTCTGCCGGTCTCGTGTCACCGTATGTGGTCAGGTTGATGAGGATGACTGCCCTGTGATTTCCCCTGACTAGGAATCTCTTTCCTTCGTAGTGCGAAGTGATAATGGCATCGTCTGTATTGCGGGGAGGGGAAGTTCACCTTCATTAAGTGCTGCATCAATATTTCTTCTTGAGTCAAATTTTCCATCTAACTGCCCGTTTCTGCAGGAAGCTTGACTTCCACTTCCCTGACCTGCTTTGGATGTTCCCACCTTCTGCAACTAATTAGGTGCCTTTAGCTTGTTCTGGCGTTAGGATAAAATACGGCTTAATTCAGAAGCAGCTGATAATGTCTGATAGGTAATGAAACACTTTAGGGAGCTGGGTAACTGTACTTATTTTCCAGACAACTTGTTATTTAGGCTGGCTTTTTTCCTTCCCTGGCAGCTGAGATATTTGCACTTTCCAGCTCTTTGAGGCGGCCCGAGGCACTTTCCCTTGAGTGCCAGTTGGTGTAGCTGTGCATTTGCAGATGGACAAGTATTGGAGGCATCCTGATTAATTATGCAAAGTTTACTTCTGGAGCAGAGTTGGTACATGTAAATTCTTTTGTGTTTGTTAAATGACTGAAAAATGATTAAACTTAGCTTTTAGAAGGGTAGTTACTTGGCGGTATCTATTTTTACTTCCCTGGTGGGCTGACAGGCAGCGCGAGGAGTAATGTTTGAGGTTTGTAAGAGGGCATCCCACAAACGGGCCCGGCTGCGGTGGTTGCTGTGCTCTCCCGAAGAATCGGTCCTTCTCCTCGGGCTGGGTGATGCCAGCTTCCCCCAGCACCCGTCTTTTGGCCGATCTCCCCGAGCTTGCTCCGTAGTCGGCAGGGATTGCTCGGGGGTGATCCCTCCAGCTCGGGCAGGGCACCGTGTGTCCCAGAAAAGCCCAGTTTTTTTTCCCCACCGATGGTAAAGTGAACCTGGGCTCTGCTGGAGGTGGCTGCTTGGCAGACGTCTGCCCCGAGCAGATCAGTCCCATCCTTTGATTGCATTGCAATGCGTCCAAGTTTTAATTGGAGTCTCATGTTGTTCTTTACTCAGATTTTTCAGTATAGCTCTGTCCTTGAGATTTTATGGCTCTGCTCAAAGCTGAGGGTCCTTTTCAAACCTCCTCAGAGTAGTATTTTGCACTGAGGAGCAAAGTAGAAGCAGGGTACCAGGAGACATTTTTTTTTTCCAGCCTCAGGAGTCTGGTAGTAGTGGGAGAGATGGGGGATTAGCAAAAGAATTTTCCCATCATTAACTCCAAATTTGGCCCCAGAAAACTTTCTGTAATCCTTTCATCTGTTACATAAAAAAAAATAAAATAAAAAAAAAAGAAAGAAAATAGTGTCAATGGCCTCTGGCCCTGTTGATGAGGCAATCTAATCTAGTGCAATAATTTTGGAAGAATGCTTTCAGAAATTCTGAATGCTGTTTGTTTTACCCTTATAGAGATGTTGTTTTCTCATTGTGACATGCTTGTATGAGAATATAGTACTCTGTGACGGATGGTAAATATTTGTAGCTTGCAAAACATGTCGTGTTTGGCTTTTTTTTTTTACCGTGTCGCTCTCCACTTGGTATATGCTGTTGAGGATGGATATTTTTTTTTTTTTTGCTTCTGGTTCCTTTAAAATTTATGTCAGAGCATAAATATATTCATAAATGGATAAGCTGAAAAAACAGATCGCTGTTTACGTCCTTTTACTAGTCAAGAGAATGCTGCACCACAGAGTGAATATCCAGGAGGTTCTTAACCAAAATGGATCATTTTAAGTAAACGATCTGTCACAATGATGCTTTAATTCTGTGGTTATGTAACATTTTTAATTTCTTGTTAAAGTCAAATTTCTAAAACCAACCAAAAATTGAAACATTATCTATTTTTATCTTTTTTTTTGTTTTCTTAATAACTTTGCAAAATAAAGATTGCTGTGTCACCTCTGGTCACAGTGGGTGGCACACAAGCCTCAGACGTGAATTCAGTATGCAATTTTTGTTAACCTGACACGCTCCTGTCAAAACTCAATTTAGAGACTCCACCTGAGACTGCAGCCCTGTCTTACCTGTTGCTGTATATACACGTGGAGAAGTATTCTTGTAAAATCAAAAAGTGAGTGAAAGTGTTCTTGGTGATGCAGAGAGACTTGTTGAAAATCGCAGCAGGGATGCGATTCTTCTCTCCTAGGGCAGAGTTCACCCACATCGCTTCTGGTGCGGGTAACCCACTGGGCATATATACAGTAAAAATGCTTCTCCTAAATATTATTTTACATGGCTATTGCATAATCAAAAAGGAACCCTGAAGTTGTTTCATGTTTCTGTTTATTAACAACATTTTTGCTATAGTACAAACTAATTAGCATTGTGTATGGAATGTGTATGAGTTGTGAGACTAAAACCGATGGGGCTGTGGATATATTACCTCATTGTTAAGATTCATTTGTAAATAAGAAATGATTAAAGGTGAAATTTTAAATTTTAAAAAATGGTCATCATCTTGTCTAAACAATATATGTTTTCATCATACAGAGTTACAATCCTGCGCGCCTAGGCCCCCTGGAGTCCTCTGGTTGCTGGGATTTGAAGGTGTTCAGCATTGTTTGAGAGAGGCTGAGCACCAGCAGGTTCAGGTTTTCTAACAACCTCTACGGAGAAGCATATGTTTTTAATATTCAGATGTAAAATAACCATCTGTAGCCCGACTGACCTCATACTATGCAGATAGATTTTTTTATTTTGCTTCCCGAGCTTATTGTACGGAATAGAAATGACTTCAGTTTTATTGGGGAAATGTTCTGTCTTTATTGCATGCTGTTTAGTTGGAGTTAACCCTTCTTAGGGGAAAAATTAACACCATGTTAAAACATTGCTTTTTGTCATGAGCGATCTAAATAGTGCAATGCTTGGTCTCAATATGAACACTCAGCAGTTGGGGAATGCCAAAATTAAGGTTAGATGGCATTTCTTGCCCGTATTCCTAGGCTTAAAACAATTGCACACTGTTTTTTGTGGGTCCTGCCTCGTTTTGTGCGTGGGACTCAATCTCTTCTGGGGTGGAATTGAGCGTATGTCGTGATAAAAGCTATTTGTAAGGTGTCTGCCTCATTTCTTCCAGGTGTGGGAAAATGTTTAGTAAGGCAAGGGTTGTAAGACATTTTTGTGGTGGCAGCAGCAGGTAAATGTTGTCTTCGAGCATAAAACTATCTCTTCTCCTGCCCAGGAACTCTGTCTGGTGGTGGTTAACCTATCTTAACCAAGCTTTTCCAGAAGTGAGTCCCTTCTGCATGTCGGACTTGGCATCGTAGGGTCTGGTTCGCAGAGGTTTTGAGCGTTGGCACTAATCAGAAATGGGTGCGGGCCGTGCTCTGGGTGCAATGAATCATGGAATGGTTTGGATTGGAAGGGACCTCACCTAGTCCGTCCCCCATGAAGTACTGGGGAATACAGAATCATAGGATCATTTAGGTTGGAAAAGACCTTTAAGATCATTGAGTCCGACCATAAACCCAACACTGCCAAGTCCACCATTAAACCATGTCTCTGAAATACATGAAAATATATGAAATACTGTCTGAAAGGATAGATATGTGGCATTTTAAGAAGAGGTTCAAACCCTCTTCTATGGAACATCCAAAATACACCCTATTAATTTCTTTTTTTTCCTTCTGACTTGGGGATGATAGCGTTTCATCTCCCAAGGAAGCTGTCAAAATCAATATACACTCGTACTTACTGTCAGGAGGGGCCGTTGTTGGAAGGTCTGGGAGGAAGGTTTTAACTCTTCAGGGCAGAGTTGGAGTTGTGTACAGTCCACAAGGAACGCAGCCTTGTGCTGGATGATGAGGATAAAACAAAATATTCGGTACCTGTCAAGGAAGTAAGCCCTGCCTGCTGAAGGAGCTGTGTAATGAAAACCAAGGTTATACTGAGTTTCCATTGGATTGAAAAATATATCTACACAAAATAGTGTTATTTATAGCATTTCCTAACCTTTAAAGTATATGACTTTGCTGCTTCAGTGTTTCCAATATTTATTTATCTGTAAAATTTCCTGGTATTCTTAAAAAGAAAACCGAAAAAGCCAGGGAAGCCACTGTGGTGTGGATCTGTCTCCAAGCCTGGGTTTAGCAGCCAGATGAGAACACCTACACAGGGATCTCTCCAACGCAGGCTGACAGGGTAATTTTACCGGTGTTGGATGATGTGGAGCAGCATGAGAGGTGTGAGATGTCTTGCCTGTGGGCTTCATGGACGGTTGCTGACAGCAGAAGTAGGAATAAGGAGTAAGCATCTTTGTGTTCCCTTTCAGGCTCTTGTGGGGTGGGTTTCTAGCAGTCAAACTCTGCTGGAGAACTCTGGTACAGCAAACCAAACTATTTGTAAGTATTGATGAGATGACAGGTCTGCAGTGGCTCTCACATAAGTCCTTGTTAAGAGTCAGTTGTGTCAAAGGAGTTTGGTCTTAACTCTGTGGAAGAGCCTTATCAGTAGGGGAAAAGAATTGGGTGTCATTTTGACTTAAAGACTATATGGGACAGCAAAGCCAATGGAAGCATGGGTTCAAATGAATAATCTTCAATAGATATGAGATTGATTGGATAATTATACTCAGAAATCAGGAACTGGCTGCTCATAGCTGGAGTAGAAACATGTCTTGAGTTGGGCTGTGTGGGTCTGGTTCTGTCCAGCACTGTTGTTAAGGACATGGTGATGACGTACATGGTGTGCTTACCTCCTGTGTCATACAAAGATGGGAAAGACTGCAGCTACGTTGGGAGTAACGCTAGAACTCCTCCCAGTGATCTGGAGAAACTAGAGTGAAATTCAGTTGCTCTACCTGCAAAGTAAGTTCTGTAAGGTTTAATCAAATTAAAAATGAGTATAGTGTGTAGGGTCAACGCTTAAAGCTTGGAGAAGAGAAGGCTGAGATGGGAACACAAGGTTCTTGAAGAATGAAACAAGCTGGTTCGAGAGTAGAGGGAGAAGGCTTTGGGTAATGGCATTGAGTTGAGGTCAAAAGGAGCAGGGAGATCCTTCCAAGAGCAGTGAAGTGGCCCGTGTCAGGAGGTCGGGAAGTCTCTGTCGTGGGATGTCTTTAGGAACGTGCGTTACTCCTGACAGCTTGAGCTGAGTTAGAGCAGGAGATGGACTAGACAACTTCTTATCTTCTGTTGTCACCTCCTCTAGCTCACTCTTTCCTGTCTCTTCTATAGCTTGGCTTCCTTCAGACTACTGCTGCTGCTGTTTTTATTGAGTTGATCTTTAATCTCCCCTCCTAAATGTCTGATCTTTGCTTTTGAAACCGCCCATCAATATTCCAGCGTTCTTGCTCAACTAGTTCTCCTTCTGGGTCCTTTTCCATCTCCCTCTAAACTTCTGTGTGTCTTAATGTGAAAGCATTGGGGTACTGTAGCTCCTGAGGCCACTGGGGAGCCTTAACGTGGAAAAACCAGCATTGTTCTGAAATGGCTGAGATATTTTGGCTGAAACTTTAATTTTATTTTTTTTTTAAATTCATCTGGAAGCAGACATCCAAGTTGGGAATCTTGTGCCTGAGTCGTTAAAGTTTTTCATCATTTTAAGCAACCAAAAATAGGACCTTCTCATGGGAAGCAACAAATGGCCTTAATAGCGGGTCACGCTACCGAGCCTGTGTATATATTTTTGTTACCCTCTATGCGCACATAATACTGGGAGATGATACTTTTTCTTTCAGTATTTTTTTTTTATGGCTTGACGCAGCGCTTACAGAAACAGATAAACCAGCAAGGCCCAACCTGGATGGAGATAAAAGCGTTGTGCTTCTGAAATGTGACTGGGCTCCTACATACTCTCACACACACACAATGAGTCTGTCTGGCCACTTGGCACCGTTAGCGTTTTTCCTTGAATAGTTCAAGCCGTAAAATAACTGTTCAACATTTGTCTTCTCAATTATGTGGATTTTTCCACAGTTAGTCAATCCCTACCTCACCCACACCGCGGTGGGGAGGGGGGAAGCTGTCTTCCTTCATCCGTCTTCACGGTGATCAGAAATGCTGGAGAAATTACCGCTAAGGAAAAATGAGTTTCTAACTTCTTTTTTTTTAAGGCTTTCAGGTTTTTTTTGATAAGAATTATGATTTTAAACATCTTGTTTGTTAAGTCTCATCTTTAGTTTTCTAGCAGGGCTTATGGAGAGCTCTAGTAGGGATATAAGCCTCAACTTTTAGCAAAAGAGAGTTTCCCATCTGCTTCTTCAGGCATTTGATTTAAACTGTTTAAAAAGAAAACAAAACCTAGCTGTAATTGTAGATATTTCAACACTGATGATTTTTTTCCGTGTTAATTTAGCTTTTCCCCCATTCAAAAAAAAAAAAAAATCTTAAATTGACACCATAGAGAGGAGATTTATTTTCCTAGCCTGCTTTCCTACTTTCTTAGGGTGGCTGTCTGTCATGCATCGTAAAGAAGCAGAAAGGCACAAACCCGGTCTGTTCTCCTTTACAGCCCCTTTTTGGTAAATCACATACCCGTCTGCGAGCAGCTGAAATTATATATCCTGACCTTATAGTCGCTGCTTGCAGAAAAGAAAAGCAGGAAATAAATTGTCCTGTGCATAACAGCCTTTGCTAGAAAATCTAGGAAACTGTATGGGAGTTTCCGTATAATTTTATTTATTTTACCCTCACAGATAATACCGAGGTATTATTAGAGACGGGGTCCCAAACGCTTTCTCGCTTGCTCCCTGTAAGCCAACGTTCAGTGTGAACAGGACGTGGCTGCTTCAGCATTTTCAGATGATGACATATCGCTGTCTCCGGGCAATATTTTATTCTCAAATCTTTAAGCACCACTTAGGCTAAAAATAATGTTTTATTTTTAAATATTTGCTATTTGTGGCAATGAAATGCAGCTTGAGAGTGTACACTTCAAAAGACTCTAACTTTAATTTCAGTCCCTTCCCCTTTTCAGAGGATTTTTTTTTTTTGAGGATTTATGGGGGTAAAAAGTAGGTGACTGCTCTGTCCCGCATCACTTGATGACTTGCTTGCCTGGGCATTATTGGGAAGAAGGTGACGGTCAGGCTTAAGAGGAAGTCATGCTTGGTAGGAACCATATGCTCTTGCGTCATGGTGATTTCGGTGAGTGGGCTGTTGGATGCTTAATAGGCTTTTAATAGATTTCCCAGAAAACTTGTAGGGTCGAAACCTGAACGGTTACAACACAAGAGAGAATAAGAACCCCATGTTTCTGGGCATGTTGTTATCGTGAGGTATTGCTGGAATCCGAAGAGTGCTTTGAACTGGATTTACTCTGCACCGCGCGGGTTGGCGAGCACTCTCTAGCAGATTCTCCTGGTTTTCCCATTACCTCTGAATGTGCTTCCAGCTCATCCTGCCTCCTGTCTTTGCACGGAGAAACTCTCTCTCCTGTTCTCCTAGACACTGAGTAGAATATATTGCTTCTCTGATGCTTATGTTGTCGAGTCCTCTGGTGACAATGGCTCGCTGTGCCTGAAATCACCGGTGCTGACTTGTTAGACTGGTGTCCAACACAACGCTAAATATTGAGGAGCATTTGTTGCTCCCAAAGAAGTTGGGCTTGGGGTGAGACGAGAAATAATCCATAGGTGCAGTCTGTGGGCGGATTTGTCGTGCTATTTGTAGATGGATGTTGGGTTTTAAAGGAAGTTTAAGTACCAGGGTTTGTGGGAGCTGGTTTTTTTTATGAAGGGATTTTAGCCTCTTCTGCATTAGACCTTTTTCTTGAATGCCAGGTAGATATAGTGTGAAAAGGAGTCTGGATACCACGGTATGGAGTTGAGGTGAGGTGGTAGAGCAGGATATAGTGTCAATTATCAGAGCTCAGGTTTTGAGTTGGAGGTGGGGTGAGATCAGGGCAACCCTTCCCGTAGCTGGGAGGGATTGTGCTTGATGTATAGTGAGATGTTCAAAGTGTGTGCGCAGCAGCAAGCGCCTGGCTGGGTGCAGCGAGGAGCCCGATACCATCTGCTCCCAGCAGTGCTGGGGAAAATCCCTTCCAGACCGGTGCTGAGGCCACTCCAGCCCCGCGCTCTTACTGAAACACAGATCCGCGTGTGGCATCTATATTGAAAATTGATAGACCCTATCACGTTATCAGTCGCCGGGTAGTTTCAGTTCTTTGCTGATCTGTTCTGCAATAAATAAATGGAACATATGGAATCGCTTTGATAATCAGCACCTCTCAAAACCAGAAAATGAAACACAACATCTTGCAATGCTCTGACCGTAGCAGGAACAGAAAGCAGGATAAAGCTGGTTGCTCTAAGTGCTTGCGTGCAGATGGATCTCTATTGTGCAGTATTTGAATGGGAAATGTGGCTTTCTTGTTTAAACACTGCTTAGATATTTGCAAAATCTGCTGGTAGATCCAGCCTGGAAGTGGCAGGTAATACTTGGCTACACTCAGACGTTGAAACCGGCCCTGTGGCTCCCTGTTCGTAGGGTGCGCGTACAGTTCATCACAACTGGATGGAAGCAGAACTAAGAGTGTTGGGGGC
Source organism: Grus americana (assembly GCF_028858705.1). NCBI lineage: Eukaryota > Metazoa > Chordata > Aves > Gruiformes > Gruidae > Grus > Grus americana. The sequence continues at coordinate 11,560,558 of NC_072869.1, forward strand.
AATTGTTTGCTCAAAGCTGTGTTTTGGTCATAAACATCATGTGACATGAACATGGGATGCTTTTAATATGGTGAAGTTGATATCTTAAAGCATTGTGAGACCACTTAAAACCAGATAAAATAATTGTACTATTATTATTGTAAATAAAAAATAAAAATAATAAATTAACTTCCTTGCAAGCTTGGGTAGAATAAGTCTTAACCTCTTTTTTGACTTGCTGATGTATTAAAATGTGGTTTATCCCTATGCATCCCAAAACAAATGAGCTGATACAGGGATTATCCTGTTTATGCCATGTATTGTGAAAAACACCCTGCCTTGCTGCCTGACTCCTTTTCTGTTGCCCCGCTGACCTCTGGGTGCGATGTGCTTGTTGCCACCGGTGAACTGCTTTGGTTGGTAGACATCAAGAACTGGAATAATCCTCCAGTATCACAGTGGTACAGGTCTTGGGCATGGGAGCAGACAAGATTCGTCTTTGCTCTCTCCCAACAGAGTTTTGTAAGAAACACTTTAGCATGAAGGGAGTAAATCACATACTTGAATAAATGATCCCGTAATAGGAACCGGCTGGCGTCAAAGTGCAGGGGCACTATCAAATCTGTCTCTTGGCTACGTAGATCGCGTTGTTCTGAAATAACTCCAGTGGCATTTGATCTCAGTATTTTGTTGGAAATTTTCTTATAGAACCAAGTTTTGCTGAAAAATGCTGGTTTTGAGTCCAGAGTCTTTAGTTTGAAACATCTGGGCCCGACGGCCTTTTTCCAAGCTCAGGGCAGGAATTAGAGATACCTGTGTCTGCGAGTGATGAGTTTGGCTCTGGGATAGCGAGGCCATGGGCTTCCCAGTTCCAAAGCAGGATGCCTGACGGATTGACCTGGGGACCAGAGACTCCAGGGTTCCCCATGGCTGCTCGGCTGAACCTGCTGCATCAACCTCCCCTTGGTGTTGGCAGAAGTGCCGACAGGAATATTGGTTTCAAGTGCTGCCAGAGATTTCAGAAGGTTGGGTTTGGTCAAAAAAAATAAAGTAAAAATAAGATCACATTTGGCATAAACTCCCAAAATATTTTTTCTCTATAACTTCGACCTTCGTGTTTACAGTGCTGTGTTGAAACTAGAGAGAACAGCGACACAAGACAGCCAACTACTCCTGAGAAAGCCAAATGGTTGTGTTAGTACCTGGTTGCAAATGCACAAGGCATTGACGCCCTGCAAGAGTTCTGGGGAGAGGCGATGGGTGCCAAGTCCTCCCTTTGCAGAGACTGCAGAGCAAAGTCTTACTTTTGGGGGTGAAGAGTTTTATTTCTTACCGGATGTCATGGGGTTTTTTTGAGTGTGTGAGATAGAATTATAGTGGGGAAAATGGTGATTTCAGGAAGAAACCTGGGAATAATTTGTTTTACTGTGTTGAAACTCTTCTAATTGCTTTTATGTTGCAGAGGTCTAGTATTTCTAGATACTAGACTAGCACCAGTACGGGTGAGGGGGTGACCTGCTGGGAAGCAACGCTGCAGAGAAGGACCTGGGAGTCCTGGTGGACAACAAGCTCTCCATGACCAGCAGTGTGCCCTCGTGGCCAACAAGGCCAATGGTACCTGGGGTGCATGAAGAAGAGCATGGCCAGCAGGTCAAGGGAGGTTCTCCTCCCCCTCTGCTCTGCCCTGCTGAGGCCACATCTGGAGTTCTGTGTCCAGTGCTGGGCTCCCCAGTTCCAGACAGACTGGGAACTACTGGGGAGAGTCCAGCGGAGGGCTGTGAGGATGATGAGGGGCCTGGAGCATCTCTGGTATGAGGAAAGGCTGAGAGAGCTGGGGCTGGTTAGCCTGGGGAAGAGAAGACTGAGAGGGGATCTGATCAACTCTTACAGATATCTAAAGGGTGGGTGTCACGAGGAAGGGGCCAGACTCTTCTCAGTGGTGCCCAGTGACAGGACAAAGGGCAACGGGCACAAACTGGAACACGGGAAGTTCCACCTGAGCATGAGGAAAAACTTCTTCCCTCTGAGGGTGACCGAGCCCTGGGACAGGCTGCCCAGAGAGGTTGTGGAGTCTCCTTCTCTGGAGAGATTCCAAACCCGCCTGGACGCCATCCTGTGCGACCTGCTCTGGGTGATCCTGCTTTGGCAGGGGTTGGACCAGATGATCTCTTGAGGCCCCTGCCAACCCCCACCAGTCTGTGAATCTCTGCTGTAGCATAGCTGTGCAGTGCTGGAGGGGACTGATGCTAGCCTCTGAGAAGGTCCTTAGTTTGAGGAAAAAATCCATCACAACTCAGCTGAGCTCTGAAGTCTCCTTGAAAATGCTCTGGTCTATTCATTTATGCACTTCATTTTCTCTGGCTAACATTTCCTTGAGCAAACTTTGTGAAAGTTTGTGAAACCCCGAATGGTTTCACCTCAACCATGGCCCCATTCACAGCCCTACTAACCCTGGGGCTGCAGGCTCCTTTAGGCATCCAAAAACTCCAAGGTGCGACTTAGCATCTCTCTGGCCGTTTTCCAGCTTCAAGCTTCAAAATTGAAAATGTCCAGGCCCTGCTCCCAGATGAAAGGTCCCAGCCCTGAACAGACAACTGTTAAAAAAAACCCAAAACACTTAAAATCTTTAGTGTTCTGTTGAGGAAATCTTTATGTTGGGCTTGTGGGGTAAGTAGAACTTCACCCTTTTCCAGAGGCCAGGGTAGGACTCACCAGGTGGAGAGAAAGCAGGAGATGCCCATTGGCACTGCGGCGTCCGGCAGGAATGAGCAGGACAGAGTCCCAAGGAGGGATTGTTCCAGGCTGGGGGAGTCCAGGACAGTGCCCAAAGCAAGCTGAGGATCGGGGTGTCACCTCTTCATTTTGGCATTCCTTGTCTCTTGAACTGTTGCATCCCACCTGGGCATCTTGCTGATGTAGCTCTGCTTGCAGTTAGGAAGCAGCTCTGTTACCTGCTGTTATTTTGGAATATCAACATTTTCCGTATCCCTGTGTTATCCGGTTGCTATGCAACAGGGTGTGGGTATCACATTACTGTAATTGGGTTTTCAACCAATGTTTGCAGATAACGTGGGTTTTTGCCAAAGAAAATTAGCAGTGTGAATTGAACTCTAAAGTGGCCTTCCGAAACATGATATTTTAAATGAATAGAAAATCAGATAAGCTGGGAGGAAAGCTTCCTCCTGGTCGAGCTTAGGACATAGACTACTTTTTATGTAATAGTTCCCATTACAAATAAGTATTTTCAGTTGGAAATTATTACTGAGACCAAGCTGCCTCTGAGCACCAGCCTGTGGATGGAGAGAGAAGATTGTAGGTGGTACGCATTCCTGTGCTAATGGCCCCAGAGCTTGTGAGAATTTGGGCTAGTGCTGGGGCATCTGTGTGGCAGCTGGGGTCGGTGTTGACCAGTTGAGTTTTCCCCGCTGTTTTATGGTACTTTGCTAATCGCAGGTAATTGTAGTGATGGTTAAACTCGAATAGAGCCTCTTTAGCTTAAGTGTAGTACTTTCCACTAGTTAAGCTGTTGTGACTTCACTTCTTACCGAAAAAGCTCCCATTTGATGCTTTGTTACAGTAGGAACTATAATAGTTTTGCTTATGGGTAATGTGGGTGGTGTGTTTTCAATGAAAGGAAAATTACTTTCATAGTTGGAGACCACAGGACTTTTGTAAGGGAAGGTCTGAAGGTTTGCATGTAAAATCAATGTATTCCTCCTTCTTGTTACAGGACTACGCTTTCATCCACAATGGTTGGTGCTCACTCTTAAAGCAGAGAGGTTGAATGTTCGGTGTTGAGCGTGGAAGAGGTAGAGAAGCACTGAGAGGAGAGGTTCTTCACATCTGGGTGCTGTGTTGACTGAAAATTACTTTTAGTAAATGACTCTTAGTAACCTCCCGTTCTTCCTGAGTTCATTGTCATTCCCGAGACTTGTCTAATCCCTCCCCTCCAGTTCTGTTCTCTGCTTTCTGAAACTTGTTTTCAAAGTTTTCTTGTGCTAGACCAGAACTAGAGACAACAGATTTAACCTGATCATAGCTTTTCCATATTGAGCTCTCTATCGCTTCCCTGTGGGGCAGGCTGGGCAGTTGTAGGGTCTTGATGTGGCATCCATTTGTTGAAATCTAAGTCTGTAGACGTGTAGCTGCGGCAGGACTGAGGTGGGGTGGGTGGCTGTAAGGTGCTTGTCTGGTGCTGCTTGTCGAATCTTGGCCGGTGGCAAGGAGAAGCTTGGTGGGACCTTAACTGTTGGGCTTGCTGTGTGTCTGGGGTGCTCATTTCCTCACCATGGAGCCACTCGTGTGATGGGGCACAAAGAACCCTTAGTCACCTGCAGGGAAGTGGAGCTGAAGGTGTGCAAGGACGCTCTTGTTGGCAGGTGCTGTCTTTGGTCCCCTCTTCTGGGGTCTCCAGCCTTTGCTGGGGAAGGGGCTACCTGATGCTGTATCTTCCTGCTTTGTGTTCTCCACAGAGTATGGTTAGGAACGCTGTGATGGCAGTTTGGGCTTCTCTCACCCTTTCTCATCTCATTTTGTGAATGTTTTTACTTACTAGTTCTAGCGTGGCTTTGTAGCAGTGGTAGTAACAGTTAAAGCATGAGAGTCGCAAGCGTGGCATTGCCGTGTCTGGCTGCGGAGCAGCAGGTGACCTCTGGATCCTGCTAACCACAGCTTTGCAGCTCCGCAGGACCCCGAGCAGTCTCGGAGAATTTGGGGGCCAGTTCTTATAATGCTGCATCACCTTCTCACCCGGAAGGCTATTTTAAAAACCAGAAGGCAGATGAGAGACGCTAACATCTGACTGGGGGACCGATTCCACCTTCCCTTAACACTTGAAACAGATTTTTATCTTCCAGGCAAGGTGCCGGAGAAAGGAAACCAGCCTGTTTAGTCAACTTTTGCACTAACGCGTGTCAGCGTTCAGGACTGAATACCTTGTGATCCGTCTGCCCACACTGCAGTTAGATGTTGAAGAGGCACGTTTCTCTTTCGCTTCCGAGCGTAAGGGAACTCTTTGAAGTGGACAGAAACCCCAAATCTGCTGTACGCTTCCTGAGAGGCTCTATATCAAACTGGAACTCATGTTGGAAGAGAATGGCAAGAGAGGTTTTGTTAAGTGTTCGAAGGTTGCACCCCCTCAGAAGCAAACATAAATCAGAAACGTAATAATCAAAGCTGATTTAAAAGAAGTCTTACTGCCTTATAATAGGCATAAGACAAATTCCTCACTCTGCTTTTTGCTGAGTAGTCACAGTGCAACTGTGACAGCATTTCAAACAAAATTTTCAAGGCTGAGGGATCTCCTATTAGGCTGCCCTGGTAGGAAAAGTGGTGTGCCAGCCCGTTAGAAACTCAAGGTGTCCGTTCTCAGAACGGCCGTGCTAAGTCACTGCTTTCGGCAGGGAATGTGTCAGCACCCGGCCGCCGTTGGGAGTTTCTCAACTTCCCCCGTCTTCTGTTGCTCTTACGGTACGCAGGCTCGGACCAGTGACAACCGACAGCTATGTTGAATGTCTCTGGTTTTACTCCGAAGGTAATATTTGTTCCTCAGTCCCTGCTGACAGAGAAGGCTTTGGGTTTCTGTGAATAATGGAGAAAAAACATTAATGAGGAGAGGGAACCTTTTAAAGAGCCTGTATCCCAGACTTGCTCTGCTTCGTGCTGTTTTCAGCTCGCTAACCAGCTGAATTAGATCATGTAGGGGATGTGGGGAGTTTTGCCTGTTTGTTTTTTTTTTTTTTAAAGGTGGTTATGTTTATTTTTTATCATAACAACCTTTATGAATTTGATGTGAAACTGAATCGAAGGATGATCAATGTTCTTATCTACAAAGGCAAAATGCGGGTGTGAACCTGACCCGAACTGCTGGAGGGATCATCTCTGCGGGAAGGTAAATAAAGTTTGGGGCACAAAACGCCCAGGAACCGTTTTCTGCTCTACTCTACAAGTCCCGGTGGACGTTTGCTACCATTGTCTACCCAGTTAAGAGGAACTTGATTAGTAGATGTGAATTAGTAAGTATTTGCTGGCTGCCTGTTGGACTGAAGATGCTCGGCTGTTCTGCAGGACTCGAGGACACTTGGTCTGTCAGAGCATGTCTGGGGACCTTGTTTGAATAAAACAGAGGGAAGTGGTGTGGGACCTCGGGAGTTTTGTGGCCTGGCTTCTTGTCCAACTCGTTATCGTTGTCTGCGCTGTTAAATTGTGACAGCTGAGCCGTTTTATCCTCTGAAGTTAGTAGGAAGATTAAGAAAAACACTCTCGTTTCAGAGTTGCCAGGAGCCTTTATAAGGAATATATTTTAAACAAGTCTCCCCAAACAATGTTTAAAGATGTTCGAAGGGGAAAAACAGTTTTAACAGGGACTAAATAGAGCAACTGGGCATTAAAAGCAGCAAATATTGTCTGCCTAAAGTCATTCGAATGTACTGACGTCACCAAAACACAAACGGAGCAGAAAAGCCATTCTTCAGTTGTGGGATAAAAACATTTCATAAACTGACTGGCACTGTTGACTTAAGCAAGAGATTTGGTTTTTGAAAAGGGGGGAAGCTTTCCAATAGTTCTCACTAACAGTTGTATGAAAATAAGCTGCAGACACTGCCGAGTTCTAGTCCTTGATAACTCAGGTTGTTCATCGCTGCTCCGCTGCAGTTCCCATCAGATCCTCTGGTGTTTCCAGATAAACCCGCTGAAACTTCCACATTTACCTTTGCTCAGAAGATCCTGGGTAAATTAGGAAGACTTATCATTGCTGCCAGCGGCTGTCAGACACGGCTTCTTTTTCTACCCGAAGCTGAAAACCGATTAGTTGCTGCTACAGCCCAAAGCTACCACGAGTGAGTGTTTCTGGTGTATCGCGCTGGTTTTGTGCCTCTTCCCGCAGAGGATGCTCTTGTTCCTGTGCCCCCACGGCCAAGCTGGTCATTGCTGCCGTGAGCTTACGGTAACTTCTATATGGTGAGCGGGGCTTCAGAGGGGTAAATGAATCTGGCGCTCGCTGATGTGATTCACGTGCAGTCTGCTTTTTTTGATCTGTGGTAGGCATTGGAAGACTCCCTTCTTCTGGAAAAAAGGGGGAGGAGCGGGGGAAGAGAAATCCAACAATTTAATACGTTTCCATGTTCCTGTGTGCCTTTCCCCACATCCTAAACATGAAAAATATCAGTAAGCTTCCCTTTGGCCCTGGGGGAAGAAGAAAGGAGTCTCCAGCTGGAATTCATGAAACTTTGTTGAACAAATGAGTGGTGTCATGGGTTTGTGGCGATCTCACTAGAGCAGAAGTGGTGTGCTGAGAGTGAACAGCCGTTTCATGCACACTTAAACTGTCCTGAACCACTACCCTCCCCAATCATTCTTCATCCTTTCCATGTGGGAGAGAAGCACAGAATAAACCATTTTAAAGAGGAGAGTTAGAAATCAAAAGGTATATTTTATCCCTTATAAAAAGAAGGCACTGCTTTTCTTCTTGCTTTTAATATTGCCTGAAGTAATGCGTATATGTTATTTCCGAGATGCTTTTCAAGCGTGGGGTCAGCAAGTGGCTACAGGTTTGATGATCCTGCAGCCCTGTGCCTGGCAGTGATGCTGTTTCAGAGGAATGTGTTTTTCCCCTTCTAGACTTCTCCTTAAAACAATTGGCCAACTGTTTAAAAAAAAAAAACAACAAAGCCCTGTCTGGAGGGGAGGAGGAGATGAAAGTGTTCCTTCCCAACCGCAGTGCTGCACGGCAGAAGCCTCAGCAGGTCGAGCACATCCAGCTGCTCGGTAGTGAAGAGTTTCTCTTGTCCGGTCTTATCCTGGGAGCGGGGTACCTGTCTCCTGGGTCTCTTTCTCCATCCCAGCCATGAGATGCACTTAATGCACCTTGGGTGTATTTTGCAAGGCACTGAGCCAAAGTTTTGGCATCGCTGTAACGCTCGTGTCTGTAGCTCAGCCCCTCCAGAAGCGTGACTCTGCTCATTTGATTCTCTTGCTCCTGAAAACAGCTCTGTGCGGTTTATTTTTTTCCTCAAGTGGACTTCAATGAGAAAGTACATTACAGTAAATAAGGGAAGGACTGATGTTCTGCGTCCAGGTCTTCCCATTTAAACTGCTCTCGGCTCCGTGTGACTCTGCCGATGGGGAATAAAGCAGTCGTTTTCTGCCCCTTTCAGGCAGGGACACATCGCTGAGCGATTCTGCCTGCGGTTTCTTGGAGCGGCCATCCTGAAACAGTTTCTGCGCTTAGCGTGGCCCTTTGTGCTGAGGTTACTGAGGACAGCGTTTGACCCCTGTTTTGTTCCGCTTAGTGTGCTTACTGCCCTGTTTCTCTTGAATTTATCTAATTTATTTTAGTTATCTCCCCGCTTCTACTTCCTTTTCTCAGTAAGTGAGAGGGAAGTTGGTATCTTAATTTTCACTGGAAAGGAGTTCTTCTTGGCATTCGTGTAGTCAGTGGTATTAATAAAATATGTGTACGTGATCGCCAGATTGAGAGAACGAGGGGAAAAAAAAAAAAAAGTCTTGTGTGGGTTTCTGCATTTAGTAACCAAAGCCCTTCTTAGCAAACAGCTCTGGCTCTTGGGTTTGCTGTTTTCAAATTGAATTCGTTACAAGAATAATACAGGCATGCCTCTGCCTTCTCCGCAGAAGCATGAGTTCCTCGTGCAGTCTGCGAGCCGAGGGTCCGGGAACCTGCTGTGTCTGTCCGGCACCAAGCGTGGTACCAGCATCCAGCAGCCCATGACGCCTTCAGGTCAGGCAGCTCCTCCTGGGGATGCTGAGCCCTGGCTGGTCTGGAAGAGCCGTCGAGGTGAATTCTTTCCCGAGTCCTCGCCGTTTGCACAGGAAAAGGGAGTCTGCGTGCGCCGAGAAGTCGGTAACCTGGAAGCAAGGCCAGCGGATCACGGCATGCTGCATTCCTCCGGCTATTCCCCGTGGGCGCTGTGCAAGATGATGGATATTTCAGCATCTTTGTTCTTTGTTTTCTTTCTAACGCTGGAAGAGTTTAAATCACTGGAAGAGAGGGCTTGACACTTCTCCAGTTACACAAACAAGTGGTGCTGCACTAGCTAAAGCTGAACGGCATGTTTTTGGGAGAGGCGAAGCGGAGACCTCGAATGCCGTTCTTTGGGAAAGGTCTTTCTTGAAGTCACGGCTGTGACATGGGCGTTAAGCTTATAGGGATTGCAAAAATTGGGACATTATTGCGGAGCCAGGGATGCTTTCCAGTAACAGTGTGTGCCTAACGAGGAGCTTATCGCCATATAGTGTTTGGGCCTAGCTCCTGAATAAAATATACTGTCTGTTGTCAGACGCTTAACTAAAAGAAAATAGAAGATGTTGGCTTACCTTTTAACTTCTGCTGGTTCTTTCTCTTAAAATAATAATTCTCAGGGAAATATTAATTTGTTCCAGCTTCCATGGAGCAACCCCCCGTCCCCCAAACCTCAACGAGGAAAAATACGACTGCGTAGGTGCAGCTTCACCAAAGCAGGAGATATCAACTTGCACGTTAATTTCTGAGTCTCAGCAGTAGCACGTGGATGTAGAGAAATCCAAGCTGTGGTATCAAAGGTGCTCTCTCCTGTACACCTAGGAGCAGCTCCGCTTGTGGCTGCTATTGAGTAGTTGTGGTCTGGTGGTTACAACTTGGGACTTTCACTCTTGGCTTGCCCAAGGACTCGCTGTATGTCTTTGGGCAGGGCGCTCTACATTTCTCTTTGTTTCTTGGCCCTAAAAAACGGTATTTCCCCTGGTACGGTGCTTGTGAACCTTAGCTGCTCTTCTCTGAAAGTTAGCTTGTAAAAGTCTGTGGGATTCTTTGATACACCATGAGATACCTCTTGCCTGACCCTTCGTATTTTCTTCAGCATGGTTCAGATGATCGTCTCATGATTGCGGAGTTCCTAAAATGTGGCTGTGAGGATGAAGCCTTGAGTTCATCTTTGGTCCGGTGAGCTGTAGTGATGGACTGACTGTCTATCCTGAGCTTGTCCCAAATCTGACCAAATATTTGCTGGTTTGATGGGGAGAGAGTCAGAGTGGAGCAGGCAACGAGTGTGCTTGGGGCTACCATGGCAGTCGGAGTCAGTGCACCTGGATACAGCTTGGTGAAGAAAAAAGTCTCTTAATTTTTGGGTTCTTGTTCCAGAAGAATGGATTTGAGGAGAAATAAGCCCAGAGAAGAAGTGAAGGCTGTGGCGGGCAATGGAATAGCACAGAGAGGAGCTCTGATGTTTCGGTTGTGTAGTCTGGCCAGATGTGGATGGGTAAGAGATAGGGTTTGCTTTCTGTTCGTGTTTTGGCAGTAAAATACCAGGGAGGGAAAAAGTATTAAAGTCGAAGAAGAATATTGGTTCAAGAAAAAATGGGAATAAATTGACCGTAAATAGTACAGACAAGAAAATTACTTTTTTTTTTCTTTTTAACCGAGAGATAGGAAATTCCAGAGTAGCTTCCAGGAGAAGAAATGGGCAAGAAATTATCTGTTTTTAAGGTAGAGTTCAGCTTACTAAAGAGTTTGAGAGTTGATAGGAAGGGAACTGGCCAGGATTTGCAAGTTTTTCTCAGGTTTCTATGTGAGAATATGTGCTGCTGCTTCAGAGCAATAACAACAGCTAAACCATGTTTAAAACTTATTTTTTAAATGTATAATACAATACCAACGAAAACCCAGCTGTATTTTAAGTCAATAGAGTGGCAGAACCAAGTGTCAATTATTTTAATTCTTTAATTCTATCAGAAAATCTGTATATTTTTAAAAGGCCACTGGGTTATGTAATGCATAAAGATGCATCCAGGGGAAAAAAAACCCTGCAGTCCAGGCAGCCTTGAAGAAATCAGTACAGTCTCATTAAAGCACTGGGGGGAGTGAAGGAGATTACCATTAGTAATTTTTAACCTACATGAGCATGTATTATGCCGCTAATTTTTTCCTGCTGCTGAATTAATGTCAATGTTGAAAGTATAAACAATTCCCAAATAAAATTTTGTTTGGTTTGCCTTGTTCCACAGATTAACAAATCTGATTACTGCATTTAAATTTAATATCCAAAAAATTCCTGAAATGAATGATTCACTGTGAGGCCATGAGCAGATGTAATTATCTATGAAAACTAATGAATCATGTCGTTGGGATATTTTTCCTTGCAGCTGTCTCCAATTAATATGTCCGTCAATTCTGAGAGTAACAACGTTGTAATCCCAGTGTAAAGGTACCGCCGTATCGCTGTTCTCCATCAGTCTCTTCAGCAGTCGTACTGAGTAATAAGGAATTCGCTGTCAGTTTTTTTTTTTTTTAGTTGTATTTTTGGAGAATGAGAAGCCATGAGAATGTGTTTTGAAAATATTCAGGTGATGGAGTGGTGTTTGATTTGACTGCATCCCTTCCACATTTCCCTAAACAGGGAAGCCTTTGCAGAATTCAGGTTTGGTGAGGATTTAAAGCTTTTCCGTGCTAATTTGGTCTGTCAATATTCTTAGCTGAGATCAGGGTGTTCACATGGGAAGCTTTTGCTGAGCAGCTATTTTCCCGGGTAGATCAGGTCCTAGTTTGCTCAGGGTGGTACTTTGTTCCCTACAAGAGTGGATAAAGGAGTTTTTTCAGTGGAGGATGTCGAGTCTTTAACAAATAGCTCAAATATCCTGTAAACAGCCGAATGACAAGAGTTAAGTGTTAAAGGAGACTTCCACAAGCCCGGAGAGGGGGGACTTTCCTTTCCTCAAGTTTTACTCATTTGGTACCCGAGTGGCCCCGCATCAGCTGATCCTCCGTGCCTCTCCAACCAGTTGATCTGCTCTATAATTATTTTATTTGTCAATCACTGAGGTTTTCCCCGGATGGGGTAGCGTAACAAAAAGATACTACGGCAAACGTAGGCGTGTAACGTGCGTCGGTGAGTTGGTGTCTGTTGGGTTTCCTGGATGCTGCGCTTGGGCTGTGTACGGCAAAGCAAGGGGACATGCTGCCGGTGGGGAACTGAGAGCTGCTGAAAACTGCAGGAAAATAAACTCAACGGGTAGCTCACCGTGGTGCAGAATAACCATGCATGGTCCAGAGGTACCTGGAAGGAGGGATGCGGTTCAGAATTCCAGGCTGCGGGTTAATGCGGACAAGGACCGTGGCTGCAAGACATCTTTTCCCGCGACGTGGTCCCCGATCAGAGTCGAGAGATGCCTGCGGGACGTGAGAAGCAGCGTAAAGGTGTCTCGGTTGAAAACCTGCGCGGGAGGAGGGGAGGTGTGCGTGCCTCGCTCTCCTGACCTGCGGAAAGGGAACGGCAGCTCTTGTACGGATGCTTCTACTAGCTGACCGTGGCCCGGCGAGGATATTTGTTGTCGCAGGGAGTCTGGCTCATTTGAAGTGGTTACCCCTGCTAGAGAAGAACTCGCTGGTTCCTTGTACAAATTGATCTCCTGCTGGGAATCGAGCCGTTCCACCTCAGGCTCACAATAACATTGGCTCTTTTCCGCATTGTTTGACTGCGAGGGACATATTGATATGATCTCCTGCGAGGAGAGGCTTGGTTAAAACGGGGATTAAGAGGGAAACCGAGCAGATTGCAGGGTATTAACAACTTGTTCGCATTCCTGGGGCAGTAGGAAGCGGGGGGGGAAGTCAGGCTGCTATGATTTCAGAAGAATGTTTGCTTTGTGATCCCAAAGCCTGCGTGGTGCTGCTGGAGAGATGCGGTCCACAGCAAAGCGCTGGGCTGTGGGGATGGCATTTAAGGTATGAGGCATCTGTCAGGCTGTTGATTTCTGAACACCTGTAATTGCAATTAGCAGCAATCAAACAAAAAATCACCGGGCTGCATGAAAGGGGGGGGAGAAGAGTGAACCTAACTGATAGGGCAAGGAGGCGAATGTGTGCAGCGTGTCCTCTCCCTTAATGCGAGGATCGTTGTAAAAATTCCAGAGTTAATTTTCAGTCTGTCGTGATGATCAAAGCCAGGAAACGCGGGATTTTCCTCTGGACTTAGTGGGACTTCCTATAAAGGACTGCGTAACGTTCGCTTAGGAAAGTGCAACCCTACAGAATTACAAAGAGCAGGAGTTTACGAAGGAGCAGCAATTTTTGCTTTTCCCAGTGAGAGTGTGATCAAAGATCCACGTACGGTGTGACCTCAAAAATAACTTTAGTCACCATGTACGGAAAATGAGATGGTTTGTTGTACCACCTGTACTGCACTGTGTTCTCTTAGCTATTTTAATAGCTAATTAATCTTGATTTGGTTGGATTTAAGAGGGTTTTTTTTCCTCTTTTGGCACATATGTGCAACCTATTATATCATAAATCCCACACATTTCAGCAAATGTCATCCTGATTGTTCCCTACAGCACAGCATACTACTAGTAAAACATTCAAGGTCAGGAACTTGGATTCTTTAACCACTGTATTCGAGGAAGCCAATTTATTGTTCTGTCGCAGCAGAAAAGGGTAATTTCTTTTGGACCTATATCATATTGGCAGCCAATCTAGAGAGGTCAGAACTGCCTTAACGCTGTAGGTTTTGTGGGTGCATTAATCTGCCTTAATAAATTAAGTGTTGCACCCCCGTGATGCCAGCACAGGGCATTTCTGAGTATTTAGTGTTTTTATGTTCCTCTAGAAGCGTGAATTATTTTTGTGCGCTCAGTCTTTGACCTGTGTCTCGTATCCTAAAATCGATAAAAGTATTCCTTGTACTTCTTACTTCTGTCTGTTAAAGGGTTTACAGCCATTTGTCTGGGGTGGAGGAAGTGACCTTCGGATCAAATAATCCTGACTTGGCAAATCGAGGTTTTGGGTAGCTTTCTTGTGGCTATTTGTGCTGTGAAAGCTGAATAAAAATTTGCAACTTAAAGTCTTAAAAATTGAATTAGGTATGTGTGGACTCAAAAGAGCCATTAGCGTGTGCTCAGTGTGGGATGTTTCTTGGTTTTTTCATTGCTGCTTAATGTATAGCTCTTACACAGCGTCTGACCTTTTCCCGGGGTTGTTTTGGTGGGCCTGTGAATGAGATGTCAGAACGATAATGTGAATTAAAACATCTTGCATAAGAGAATGACTTTACTGCTCTTTTCCAAAGATGAAAAAACTTTTTTTTTTTGAGAGAGACACTACTCTCAATTTGCCACCTCTCTAATACTTTTATTACATGTTTCCTCTTGCTTTATTCTTAACACTTTAATTTTTTCAAGCACGTCTCTTCCAGTGGCTTTGTGTCGTGCCTGGAGCGGTGTCTGCACGGCCCTGGGACGTGTGGCTGCCTGGAGCTCTGCGTCTGCTCAGGCTGGGTTTTTGTCAGGCACCTCGAGCCCGCGGTAGCTGAATGTTCCTGCGCTGGTCATGCTATTCTCAGTCCTAACAAGCTCCTGGGGAGGTAACGCCGTGTTCCAGAGGCTGTTTTACAGCGTATCCCTTTCATAACCGCAGTGGGCTTGTGGCTGTGTTGACAGCTTGATGCTGCCGTGGCAGCGATTTGTTCAAACCTCCTGGAATGCTCCTGGGAGCAGAGCAGACAAGGGAGGCATGGGCAGGACCTCCCGTCACTACCTGGGGATTTGAGAGGAGGTGCAGTTGGTAGAAGGGCTGGACTCGGTCGTTGCGGATGCTAGAAACTAGAGGGACGTAGTTGGCATGAAGATGATGCTGCTTGCTTAACAGAGATGCTTGTATAATATAAATTTTGTATTGCAAAATATATTTTTGAATATACTTTTTTCCTATAGCAAACTATAGCATGAGACAGAGGAAACTTGATGCAAGAGGGGAGAGAATACCAGGACTGTAAACTGTGTTGGGGGGGGACCTTAAAAATGCTGGAAGCTTTAGCGGTGGATCCTGAAGGGAAGGGAACCCTCTGCAGCGGCTGAAGGTAGAGCAGTACGTGGTGCTGGCGGCGAGCAAGAGGGACAGCGATGGCTCTGCCCGGCCCGGGGAGCCACAGGGCTCGATGCAAACCCGGCACACTGCCTTGGTTTACAGTGTGGGAGAGGCTGATAGAAGTGTATCCCGTGGTCGTTTCAGTCTTTAATTAATAACAAACAAACCCCTTACACCATGCAGATTGTCAGCATTTTACATAGAAGTGTTACTAATAAACCAGACCTGGAGATGGGCTTCTGTTGGGTCAGAGGTTCAAGGACTCCAGGGATAATCCTAGCTGGGGTGGAACCTAACGATGAGATCTCGTGTGAACTCGCTATTGCTGAAAATACGAGATTAACGGAGCTTAAATGGCGCAAGCACAGGCAGAGCGGTGGTTCTGTGCAGGGCCCTGGCAGGAGGTCTGTAACTGCTCTGGGAAACGTGTTACATCATGGTTTTTATGGAAAGTGTGATAAGCATGCACAGTGTTCTGCAGCAACTTTGAAAGCTGACACGGATACGTCAGTCCTAGAAGTACGGGACCCAGCGTTACAGACCAGCATCAATGTCCTTGGCCTCAATAAGACTAGGAGTCAGAAGGTAATCCAGGCAACTAAACCGATTGAATCTTGGGTATCCACTCAGGGTCAGAGGGTGAAGTGCCATCAACTCCTTTGCTGGCCTGGACAAGTGCTAAATTCTGTTAGTGTCCTAAATTCATGGGGCCTGACTCCCACTAGCGATAGGAGATCTGAGCCAAAGGGATATATAGGTGAATCGAAGGAGAAAGTATACAAGGGATACCCAAAATACTCCATTTTTCAAAAATAAAAAATAAAAGGCTTGTGAAGAGAGGAAAAATGATTTATCAGTTTGGAATGATGGGCTCGGTTTCCCTGGGATGACCCCCAGAATTTCGGTTGTACAAGTGCCTGGGGCTGTGTCCTCACTGAGCTGAGCTGAGGTTTGGTGCATCTGGAGGCTGCAGGAAGGGACCAAAATGGGGAGAAGCTGGGGCTGGTGGGAGGGCGCAGCTGAAGCGCAGCATGCTCTGGCTGTGCTGGCTGAGGTTTCTTGTGCTCCTGAGGTCTTTTAAACCGTTCTCCTATTATTTTTTTTTTAATCAATCTCTAGGCACCACCCTGGAAAAGCAAGGTGCTGTGCAGCATGTCTTGGGTTTGGTAGGTGGGTACCGTAAAGAGAAGATGCCAAGTGAGCTCTGCTCTCTTCCTCTGAACCCTTCTCGTGTGGAGCTGTAGAGGGGTGGCAGCAGCCTGCCTTTGCTGCCTCTCTGCGATGGAGTGCATCTCTGCAGCTTGCAGCTCCTTGCCATCTTCCAGCCGCTGTTCGGACCTCCCTCTTAGTTGTAATTCCCCTCTACCTGCTCTTTCCTACACGGATACCAGCGCTTTATGTTAAAAACCCCACAACTTGAAAATTCCTTCTTGGTTTGCCTGGCAGACAGGCACCAGGGATGTGTCTTTGGAGGCAGCAGTCCTCGTCCTGGTCTTCCTTGTCCGGGGGACCGGTTGGCGGGTAACCACCCCCAACTGAAACCTGTTAATGCTGGTCTGACAGCAGGGGCCAGTCTCGCAGCGAGGAGCTCTTGAGAAACTATTTATCATTCTGCGGCTGGAGGTCTAGTCCCTGCGCTGTCCGAGCTGCGTGCTTTGCCCGGCATTCCTCTAACGCCGCGTGGGACACGGCACTGAACCTCTGGAGCTAAGCTCCGGGGAAGTCATCGGCTCTGAAGGAAAGCATCGGTTTGATTTAGCTGTATTACGCTTGTGGGAGTTAGTGCTGTTTGCCCGCTCTTCCCTAATTAATTGATCTAAAGAACCAAGTCATTTCACCTGCCTGCTGCTTAGCTGTGCTGTACTGGTGGCAGAAGGGAGAGTAACTGGTAGACTGGGACGCTGGAAATCAGCGCTTCTGGTCACGTAACGCGGTCTTTTGCACGACAGGCACACGCAGACCAGACATCTCAAGTGAATCGCTCAGTGTTGCTCTGATGCTGGTCTAACACACTTTTTTTTGTGCTTGAGTGCATAAATGACAAAACGTACCAGGGCGAGAACTGCGCAGAACAAATCGCTGTGAATGCCAGCCCTTTAAAAGTGGGGTGTTCCCCTGCCTTCCCTTTGTGCGCCCGGGTTTGGGGGCGTCCTGAAGGGACACTACGTGTAAGCTTCTGGTCGCTCTTGTTAACTCGCCTAGGGCTATAACTTTCTCTAACAGTTTGCAGGTGACAAATATTAATTTATGGGAACAGTTACTCACTGTCATACAACTAAAAGTCAAATTATTGAATTTGGGGATGTTTCCTTAGCTTCCCGTGTAGAGGCAGAAGATAAAGATGCGTTGTTAGTGGTCTCCAAATGACACCGTGTCATACCGTAGCCAAGCAAATACCGTCCCTGCAGTAGTCTTACTAAAGCACCGTGACTGCAAATGAGAGATTTTGTGCTTATTTCTCTGCCCCAGAGGAGAAGAGTGTTGTTCCAGAGAAGGGTGGATTTGGGCTCAGAATTGATCCGCAGGGAGAGCCGCTGCTGGGGCAGCAATGCTGCCTGCAATGCTGCCTGCAATGCTGCCTGCCCCGCCGCTTTCCCTGGGTGATGCGCCTTGTCCCAGAACTGGGGACCCGAAAGTGAATTAGCTCCTGCTAGCATTATATTGTGATTATTGCCGGGGACTCGGGGGTGGCGTTCTTCTAGATTGGTCCCGGTTTGGAGAAGCAGTAGCGGTCTCAGTTCTTCTTCCCTCGTATCCCAGCCGGGATTCCCGCCGGCTCTGTCTGCTCCTGGGATGCTCAGTGCCTTTGCGGACACAGCTCAGAGACGGCGAGCACGGAGGGCAGCTTTCCTGTTAAATGAGACGCCGTCCGCCATGTGTTTTCTGCTGATGGCATCCAAAGCGAGTACACGAAGATCTCTCCTATCCCTGTTTTCAGTCAGGACGTGAGGCAGAGACCAGCTAAGGAATAAATACTACCTCAGATGAAACTTAATCTGTTTATAAAGAACTCCCTCCCACGGAAATGGAGCTTTTTATTTTTTCTGTTTTTAACAGTCCTGCTCTGAAAAGTCTCTCCTGGGGTGTGTCTCCTCCTCACTTAACTATGTTGAAGGGTTTTTTTTTTTTTTTTTAATTCCAAGTTTCTGGAAGCTCCATGGTTTTCCCTGTTACATGCTTTTAATTCAAAATGCCCTAGCGAGCCTTTCCTCTTCTGAATCTCCAGAGTAGTCCATGGGGAAAAATTTAAAAAATAACATGTAAGCTTTAAATAATTTACTGTGAGAGTAATTGGGTTTATACAGCAGTTCATAAACCTTTAGCTGGTAAAAATCAAAGTACCTTAATCTGAAAAGCAGATGGGGGCGTTGTCAGGGTGAAGGCTTACGGAGTTTTCAAAGACAAATTGTTTAATTCCATCACCGGCTAGGAAAATAAATAGTTCTGCTGCTCGATTGAAAACAGAAACATCTTAGAAGTGAGACTTTCGTAGCTTTCAGGCATTGTTCCTTCTACCACAAAGAAATCAAAAGAAACTTGGTGGAAAGATGCGATCGAGTTCTAGTTTATGAGAAATGAAAGGCGAAAGCTTCTAAACCACATTTTACTGTTCTTACTTGAATTTTCAAGTGCTTTTCCTCCCCTCCTTTCAGGGGCTGACACTGTTCGAGGCATCGGTTTGGTGTGAACCAGCGATGCGTATGATGTCTGTAGGTCGTTTCCTTCTATCGAGAGCGGTGGCGAAACCAGCCGCAGTCTCTGCCTAACCGCGAGAGCGGGAAGTGTGAGACGCGCCTCTGAAATCCCACTTTTCAATACAGCGAAGCTGTTTGCAGCAGATTGAAAGCTGGGAGCCATGCCTTGCCTCTGTAATGAAGGCTGCATTTGTACCCCCTGTATTAATGCTACTCACAGGCCAATCAGTAGTATCTAGCCAGCACATCCCCTCGCAAGTGATGGTCTTGCTTTAGTTGGGCTAATGCAATGATGAGATCACCTCTAATTTGTGTATCAAGCTGGTTTGTATCACATCATTCAAAAAAAGAAGCGGGGAGGGGAGGAACCTCACACACAAAACAACAAAACCCTCTTTATTTTTTTCTTCTTGCTGGACTTCAAAAGCTTGCATTATAAACAGTGTGCTCTGCCCTGTGAAAGCGACGGGTTTTGGTTTTTTGTTGGGGTTTTTTTTTTTTTTTTTTTGCTTGGACCCATTACCTCAGCCAATAAACATCAGAAAATGAGCGCTCGTTTTGGTGTTTGGTTTTCATTTACTCCAGAATTATGACAAGACGGTACAAGTAGCGCTGTGGGTCCGTACAGGAGGAGATGGCTTGCGCGCTGAGCTAACTCCGTTGCTGATTCGGGGATTTAACCTGCTCTCTGTGCCCCCAGGTGCGTGCATCGTTCTCCTTTGGCCAAAAGGATGAAGAAAACTTGAAGCAAGAAGGATGCTTAGAGCACGTATGATATTTTGCTAATTGTTTAAGCGCCTGCAGCTCTAGACCTAAAAGAATGAGTTTTCAAAGAGCTCTGAGAGCACATATCTGGTTATTCAGGGCTAGATGGTGTCTCCAAACTTGTGTTGGGGAGCTTGAAACACGGAAACCTGCTGCATCCAGCTTCATCGGCACTGCTGGGGTGGGCGCAGCTCCGTGTGGGTGCGTGTTGCTCCAGGGCCTGATCTCTGGGCCGTGTTGCACAGCATACGTCCGTGATCACGACCCTTCTGTCGTCATGCAGATGGGGATTTGAGCTGGTACCACAAATTCCATCCTGCCGTAGAGCTAACCTGGGACCAGGCAGGTTTGGTTGGGCTGTAGGAGCTTCTGCGGGGTGAGCTCTGGGGTTGGTACATGGCCTCGTGTCGTCTTCCTCTTCTGCAAGGATGTTAAACTCTAAATCCCACCGGGTTATATGAGGTTATACACGCTGTTCCTCCCAGTGTCTGAAAATTTCAGCTACAGTAGAAGTGAGGAACTTTCAGCAAGTGAGAACAACCAACTTTAAAAGGCATTTAAAGTAGCTGTACCCCACAATATGATGGTGACAATGGCATCTAAGAAGCCAGACTGGACTTTTTATAAGTGTGCCGAGGACAAGAAAAGAAGTAACAGAAATTCCTGTGCTTACGTGAAGTTATTCTCAAAGAAGGCTTCTCTTGGAGGCTGCTGAAACACCCTGAGAAAAGCAGCATCTTGTCTGGCTCGGGCTGTGCGCCCGCAGGTTTTTGCGTTGCACATTATAACTGACAGCAGAGCGGTTCAGCCAATGGCACGTTATCTGTGCGTCTTCTCTTCTCTCCAGGATGTTCAGACTTCGGAAACAATAATCAATTATAGTAGAAGGAAATAGTAGGAGAAGGAAGGGAAGCTGGTGAGCTGAAGGTTTTGTTCAGCCAGGATTTCAAAACACGTTGGGTATTACCTGGGAAGAATGTGTTTCAGGCCGGCCGTGTGTTCAGATGCTGGTAGGAGAAGGATGTCAGGCTTTGACAGGTGGGTTTTCAGTGCTCTGTTTAAGCCTCCTTGAGAAGGAACTGATGCCCAGTGATCACAGCTTGAGGTAGAAAATCAAAATGTCTGAACCAATCTGGGCGGTCAAGTTTGAGGTCAGGGAACATGCCAGCTTGCCACGCCACATCCCTTTTCTTTCTGCCAGCGTATTTGCTCTCCTCAACCCCCTCTTCTCTGTTTTCTCCATGTTTCTATCGGTTTCCTGTCCCTTTGCTGTCTGTCTTGTGGCATGGTGTGTATATACCTACCAGGTGGCACCTGGCAGCTCACCTATACAGTACAGTAAGCGTTAGACCTTGGCAATGATGAGTTTTTAAGCCGGGCACTGAAGACCACCACAGAGGTGGTCATTGCTGGTGTCAATGTCCTGAAGCTCACCCTCCTGACCCGGAGGGCTTCCTTGAAGCTGCTTCAACTCGGTTGCAGTAGTGCAGCGCTCTATAGTAGATATAGGAACATAACTCCGTCATGATGTTTGCGTTCTTTGATCAAATTCTTGCCTGTTGTTTGCTGTCCTCTGCCTGTTGTAATGCTTTTTGCCCAGTTTCAAGCATTGACTTGAACTTTTGTATGGCTGCTTCTGGACTGCAGGCTGGAGCGGACACTCTTCTAATGGCTTATCCAGCTTTTTTTTCCATTTTGAGACCTGCGCCAGGAATAAGCCGCAGCTCTCCGGAGCCGTGAGGAGTGAATGGGGCATCTGTGTGCGCTGGATGGCAGAGGTGTTGTGTTAACCGGTTTAATTATGCTGAGCACTTGATATGAAGTGATGAAGGAGAAATGTGTTACTCTAACGAAAATATCTGTCACAGAACATGGCGGTGTGTCTTGTTTCAGCGTGACAAAAACCAGGTGAGCAGAAATAGTCGGCCACAGCTGGAATAGCTATTAACAAACACGCCTGGCTGCCAGAGTCTGCTCTCTGAGCTGTGAAACCTGATAAGACTCGATCCGCAACCCTAATAAAAGGAATTTCCATACACAATTACTTCAACTAGGTTTTAATCTTATAATAGCGTCTTTTGTTGAAAGGTCTGCTGATAGAAGACACCGGGTAATCCTCCAACACCTCCTGGAGAAGGGATGCACGCAGCGTTGTCACGGCAGGATCACCTCCGGGGAAGGCAGGAGTCAGGTGCAGCGTGTGTTGTCTCTTCTCCCTGACCTCTCGCTTCCGATGCCCTCGGGAGCAATCGGACATGGATACGCACGCAGGTTCAGCCTGGAGCTTACTGAGTTGATGCAGAGGAGGTGGAGAGTACCAGGTGGGGAAAGGAGTGGGAAAAGTTGGGAGGTAATATCTAAAAGTAGTAGGGGAAGCCATTCCGGTGGCCCAGGATGCTGATAGCAGTAGTGAGGGTAGATAACAACATGTTCCTACACACCGTTTTTCCTTCGCGTGTCAAGGTACAGGTATCGTAGTACTTGTCTTAGTTCGGAGCAAAACTTCTGTGTGTTTTCTTGCTCGTTTAGGAACCAGACAGGAAAGACTCAATGTGGTTCTAGTAACTCTATACGTTAGCAAGCTGGCTACGTTACAGTTACGGTCGTTGTAGGATAAGGGTATTTCTTGGCAGACTTCGTGCGGCGGTAACGCTGTTAATTCAACAGAAGAAGTGGTTTGAGTTGATGATGAAGAGTGTTTGTCCAGTTTTTGGAAAAAGTAGGAGGACTTGGCCGTGGTGTTCAGCAGTGAAGGTGAAAAGATGAACTCATGCTTGGTGTGCCTTAGAGCAGCAGAGACACGGTCAGGGACCTGGAGCTGAAAGAATGAAATTAAGAGCCCGACGCACAAAGCTCTGCATTGTGTGTTTGGTAGGACGAGAGGTTTAATAAAGTACTTTAGTAGAAAATCTATGAAGTAATTGAGTTAGACTGCGGAGTGTTTTGTGAAATGAGTGCTGACAGAAGAGTGAACCAACCTGACCATTGTTGCTTAGACGTCTTCTGTGGGTCGGCCAGGCCTTTCTCCCAAGCTGCTCTAGAGCTGAATTAAGCCCGAAGTAGTTGTTTTTCCAAAACTGCTTTACCTCTAAAGGAAAAAAAAAAATTAATAGCAAAAATGGAATTCTTTGTAGCAGCTAACTTATAAATCTAAAAATCTGAATAAATAAATGGTGCAATGATCAAAAAATGCTACGTTAACACTTTATTACATTAGCCGAGACACTTCAGTAACGTGCTGTTATCCTGAGGCACTGGGGAGACTATAATTTTTCTATTTTTATCAGTTTTACCGTTCTACACCCTTTTGCCTGTGCGTTGCTGGCATTTGGATTTCCAGTGAAGTCTGGCTGGAATAATTTAATTCTTCGGAGCTTATCTTGTGGCTTTCTATCTTATTGCTTGTGTAATTCATAGCCAGAAGAGAGCCATTAGAGGTGGCAGTCCAAGGGAACGAGGATCTCTTGGAGTTCATGGGGACCGAGCGTTCAACTCGCACAAGGCATATTTGGGAGCTGCAGTCTTCTCATCAAATTGGGGTGCTGGTTGTAGAAAATGATTTGCGAATTCAGCTCCGTAACTGGTGGTTGCTGGCAGCGGGCTCTTACGGGGCTGTTTCGGATTAAAGCTCCAAGTCTGGGTTGGGCGGGTTAGGTTAACTTGCTCTCTATCAGACAGCAGGATTTGTTTTCAATGTTGTCTCAGGGCTGCCTGCATTGTTTGGGCTTTTTCTGTTGGCTTTCTTGTTGAACTGGGCTCGTAGTTAATGCTGAGTTGCCATTTCCATGACAAGTCCTCTTCTTGGAGATTTACAGCTCAGCTGCTTTAATTTGCCAGGCTAATGCTTTGGAATGCAGGTTGACAGTCCAGATGTGAAACCTTTCTCCTCGGAAAGAAAACAAAGGATTAAATGTGTTTTAAGAGGGTTTGAAAAAATAATTTAAGATTGAGGCCCAGAACCTAACATCTGAAGTCTTGAAATACTGCTGTTAGCTGGTGATGTGAAACTTCAAAATCCGGAGACTTGAAAGTGTGTCATCTTTGGCCAGGCTGCAGGTTGCGTTTGGCTTTCGGTGCACCTGTTATTGCCGTATCAAATGCTTCGTAAGATTTTACAAAATGTCAAATAATCAAGTTATGCATCTTCGTGCAATTAGTGCAGGTTAAAGAATGGTTGGGGTATCGCTTCTGCTAAAACCTGTAGTGATGGGGGGGATGACTGTGGTTGCTCACCTGGAAATGACAGTGTTTCCCCAAAATTTGTTAGTTAGGATAGTAGCTCATGCTTTCTGATTTGACAAACTGATTGCCCCCCAATTTCATGAGGGGGCCTATAAATAGGATTATCCTTGTTTTCAGGGTGCGTGGAGGAAGGCCCACGTGCTGCGGGTCTGTTGCCGTGGCTCTTCACCATCATCCCCATTGCAGGGTGAAGGGTCTGACGAGAGTACGGGAATTCTCTAAAGCACGACTGAATTGGAAAAGAGTATAAAGTTGAACGTCCAAAACATTTATTTTATTTATTTTTTTTTAGAGAGAAACATAATGGCCTGAGCCCAGCCATTGAATCTGATCCGTTGTGCTCGTGAAGATTTGTACAATACATCTATCTATCAATATCCGTTTGGGTTTCAGAATTATTTGGGTTGGAAACGATGCAGCAAGAGTTCATTGTCCTTTCAAAGAAAAGATGAAAACATCTATAACTTTCTCCCAGCCCATATGGAAGGAGCAGACGGTAGGAGCCTGTACTACCAGATGTCTTAAAATTGAGCTCCTGGCCTCCTGGGTTAGGAAGGGCAGATCTTGTAGGGCAGGTCTTTCTCTAGTTGCCTTGAGAAGCATAATGAGGTAGAGATGGCAGAGCTTTGTGATTTATTAAAACTGAGGTTGTAAAGTAAAAAGCTTGTGGCTTTTTGTCTAGAACTGATAATCCGATTGGTGTTCTCCTCTGATCAGATTCAGGAAGCCTCTGTAGACCAGCGATTTTGCAAGTAGAAGAGGCAGGGCTTGTGTCTGCAGTTGCTGTTTGTTCTTGTCAGAAGGATCTCTGCCTTTTTGCCATGCTGGGGAACAGCAGATTGGTACAAGTATGCTCAGAAATGGGGTTAACATGACAAAAAAGGCTTACATTTCTCCTAGTTAAAACAGGAAAAAAATAAAACCCTTACTCTAAACGTGCCTTTTGTAGTATCAGAGTGTTGGGTTTTTTTTAAAGTGGGATGTTGTAAGTTGACTAATTAGAAATAATGACTTTGAGAATGCACACACAGAGCTAGGAGTTAATTTTTTACCCTGTATGTATTCACATTCCCTTTTTTTTCTGGGTTTTTTTTTGGTTGGGTTTTTTTTTTTTTTTCGCAACAAAGTAGTTTGGCTAGAGAAAATGTTGTTTGATGTATGAACTCTTGCTGCTGCTGCAGTAAGGTGGGGTGCTGACTTGTTCCCATACATTTGAGAGCGATCAAACAGCTTCTGCAAACAGTTGCAGGAGAAGCACAATAAGCACGAGTAATCTCTTTGGTTTGATAAACTGTGTATTTGTGTAGCTTGATAAAGTGGAGGCTTAAGGTTTCCTTCCTGCGCTGGAGTTCGTCACGCTGGAATTCAGAACTCGTGCGTCGAGATCAAACCAGTATTTAGCCACGGTCTTCTGAAGTGTCTTACAGACACGTTGCTTAGTGGCACTAAACCCTCAGCTCGGTGCAGCTTTTGCCAATTAATCACTTTTGGTCCTTCCAACAAATGAACTGGAGAGAGGAGAAAATCATAGAGGAGCGGAGCAGCTGTCTAAGGGCTCCCTCTGTATAACAGCCTTTCCTTGCTCTGCAGAAATCCACGGGCACAGAGCCACGCTAAACAGTAAGTGTTCAGCCACATCTGCAGAAAATCCATGGGAGGGCATGTGGAAAGTTGGCACAACTTTTGGTGGAAGGAAGTGGGAAGAAAGAAAATCATTAGCTAAGGCTAACCAGGATTCGTAGACTTGAGGTCGTCTTATCGGTGGAAGTTCTTCTTCCACCCTTTCTGTTGTTTTAACCACTTCTCTGAGTAATCTGAACTTTTTTCCATGACTGCAGACTTGGAATGGAATATTTTTGAGCCATCAACTCGAGACCTTTTTCTCTGCTTTTGGTCTGTTTCAGACTTCTGGGGCAGGTAGGACGCAAATCGTTCCAGCAATGTCAGAGGAGTGCCTTCGCTGCAGTGCATCTGATTCCTGGTGTTTGCTCGGCTCTGATCATGTTGTTAGATGATGTATTCTTCTTGCTAATTTAGTCAATTTACCATTGATTCCAGGAGAGCTTGATGAAGTATGTCAGCTGGAGATTAGTCCCAGGTGCCTGGGTTGACCTTAGCTTTATCAGCTGCTTTCAATACTGTAACCATGAAGCACTTGCAAGTTTTCTGGTTCCTCCCGTGATTGATAGACCAATTCTAAAGTGGCTTTCCTCCTCATTTGTGATCCAAGAGGATAATGCCATGCAGCTGTCCACAGCATGATGCTCTTGTGGTGAATACTGTGATGCTCTGTTGGCATATTACCAACCTGAATGTTTATTAAAATGGCAGTTGTGTTTTGCAGGCTTGACAACTCACTAATACACGGTTCTGCATTTTCCTCTCCTCTAAATATCTTGAGCAGAATTGAACAAATCTCTTAATGCTCAGGTGAGACCGAGTTATTTTAGAAGAGGTTTCACTGCGGATGTATAGAGCAGAGAAGACAGGCAGTACCTGTTGGCTGGTGGAAATAAACTTTTAGCAGTTGGCAGAGGTGGTTGGTTGCTTTGAGTTGTTGTTCTGGTGAACTTCCCTGGAGTCCTTGTCGGCTCCTATGGGTATAAGGGACGGGCTGGTGAGGAAAACCTTCCCACCTGGCCTCATGACCCCTCCTGGTGTGTCCCCAGCATGCTGTCACTGATCTTCATCGCTTGGGTATGGGCATGCTGAAGGGCGTCTTCCTTGCGGTCTATATAAAGATGGTTCAAAAGACTGTGTGAACTCCTAGCCCCATCTGCGGCTAAGGGAGGCCTTCCCATGATGCAGAAACAGGACTTGACCGGTGGAATTTTTTCCCTCCCTTCCTTTGAAGGGTGAGGGTTGATGGCTGGGGATGAGCTCCGTACTGTGTCGGTCACCCTGAGACACCCTCCGGAGCGCGGCTGGTCACCGGTCCATGTGTCTGTGCCACCTGAGTGGCACTGCCCGTTCATAACGTGAAGGAAGCCAGAGGGAGGGGGACACTCCGCCTACGCTTGAATCGCTAAAGTCGGCGTCACGTCAGCACGCAGGGCTATGTTCCCTTTTTGCTCCTCAAACTGCACTCCATGTAATATATTTTTGATCTCCAGCTATTCGAGAACACTGCTGGTCATTTTTTCCAATCTTCCTTAATCTGCTTCGAAACCGAGAGCACTTAATCTCCAGTTGTTGAGTAATTCTCAGTTGTAGGGACCGTGGCAGCAATGAAGTGTTTCACTAACTTTTGAGCTTTTTGATGTGAAAAATGTGGGACATTCTCCTGGGTTGGAAATAGTGTTACAGTTAACACTTCGGGGATGGGTCGGTCCTGCTTTTTGGATTGAGTTTTCTTTAATTTGAGTAGGAACGAGTTTATACATCCTGCGCAGCCTGCTAGACATCTCAGGAATGTCAGTATTTCTTTCTTTGAAGGCGCTCGCTGCGGAGCGGGGCGATTCCGCTCAGCCGCGCTCCCAGCAAAGCCGAACAATTTGGTGATTTTTCTCCTGGGGACGAAATGACATTAGCCATTTATAATCAGCGCTTTAAATCGCCTTAGAGCTGGGGCTGTCTCGTAGGCAGGTTTTGAGAAATGAGGTTTTTTTCTTTCGAAGGTGCTTGGGAAACTTCTGCCGGGACTCCCAAGTGACAGGGCCTTTGTCCGGGAGGAAGGAGCCGGGCTCGGAGGGTTATCCATCAGCGTGCCGCCGCATCCTTCACAGCCCCAGTTCATCAAAGAGACGTTCACAGCCCCGTCTCGCTGGCCGGCCCGGGGCCGGGCAGTCGTGATGTATTGTTGGGCTGATGGATGGCATGCAAGGCGAGGGTGGATTTATGGGGAGCACCTCGTGTGAGTAAACCCTTAGTAGGCAACGTGCTGGTTTTTAAGGGTCCTCCCACAGATGCATTAACTACGGGTACTTTCAAGGTTGTGAAAATGGATGAGAATTGATTTTTATCTCGTGGAGGAAAGGTGTATATCTGGGTCGAGGTGGCTGTGACCCAAGTAGATGAGGTGCTGTCTCACTATTTTATTTTTTTTTTCGGTGGGACTAAGGCCTGGTTCTGGATTACATTACATTTCTGTGATGGGTCCACAGTTTAAGTGTAGAGGTAGTAATTGTCAAGTAGATCTTAAAGTGACAACAGCTGCATGGAATATAACTTAGGTGATGGGATTTTTTTTTTAATTTTTTTTTTATTTTTTGAGAAACGGACCGGAAAGCTAAACTAAAACCCAGTGTTTAGTAGCCAAGTGGTGTTTTATGGGCAAGTGCTATACGTTCTACCCTTGTGTAATTATGGCAACTGATGTGTATTTGTAATTCAAGCCAATGATATCTCTGGAAAAGTATTGCAATGGTGTACAAACTTGGGAAAAATTAGAGTTACCAAAAGAAAGTAGGGGTGAATATTACGAAGATTTTCTGAAGGCAGTATTTTAAAAATCCTGCTTAGATTTTTGGATAAAGGGAAAACAAACAAATGTGGAGTCTGAAATAGCTTCTGTCCTTTCATTTTCTGCTATAAGTTTGCAAAACCCAAATATATCCTACCAGGAGAAGTGATTTGATTGGCAGGGCTTTGTTACACAAATACAAGCAGGCGTCCAGTCTTTTAATGCTCCGGGCTTTCCTAGAGATGCAGAATTTATTAGCAGTATTTCCTTGCTTTCTCTCAAAGTCAAGTCTATAGAAAAATAGTCCCTAGAACTTGTAGATTTTTGCTGAATGTTGTGATAGTCTGGCCTAAAAATCTCTACATTTGTGTTGGTAGGGCACTCAGATTTTTGGATTTGAATGAAAATAAGAGATGGCTACATGTCCAAAGGAGGCAGCGTGTGCCGTGGGCTCGGTGTGCCACCGCAGGGTGCGTTGACCTCGGTGAATGCTGTAAATTGGAGGCAACCTTTTAGAATTGTGACAAGAGGGTTCATTGTTTGGGGTTTTTTTTATATTAATGTCCATTTGATAACTAGGTAACTGTGCTGGTCTGCTTTAAACGTGGGGCATAAAAGGAAAGGTCACTTGTTGGGAGTAAAGGGGAGGAATAAATGACCTGGCTTTACACTCGAATACTTCTCGTGAAGGAGACTTATCTTCTTCCAGATAACTGGGAAAGAGTACTCGAAATACTATATCATATGAATATAGTTATTGCCTGCCTTATATCACTGCGAGTTCTCAACACATCTGGACTGAGAGTAGTTCCAGTAACATTAAAGTGTACTATTTTGGTTGGCACACTGACGCTGTGGTATATGCCAATTAGTAATGGCTTTTGGAAACAGGCTGCTTTAAAACTCTGCCTGAAGTATTCCCCAGAGAAATTATTCAATTAAGTACAGCTAAAATTAATGTCCATGGGTTTTGTTCGAATAAAACAAAATAAGCAGCTGGAAAAGGGAAAACTTCTCAGTGTGTGCTTTTAAAATAACAACTCTAACTAATAACTGTGTTTGCTGGAATCGATACCGCTGTTTGTTTTCTCAGTCTTGCGCTGTAGCTGTGAATGATCTGACGAGGGTTGCCGCAGCTGATGGCCTGGGACGGTGTTTGTCACTGCCGTGCGTTCTCAGATCCCCATCTGCTGCCTCCGGACCTGCTTTGCAGAGGGTGAAGTGTTCGGTGTTGCTGGGGGTATCAAAGTTTGACCCAGATACAATCTTATATATTTCGTGATGGATATTTGAGTGAGACTGCTTGGCGGTGTGAAGGTGTGGTGGAACGTGTCCTCTTGGTCCTTGGAGCAGATGGCAAGGTTTTCTGTAGCAGAACAAATAGCTTCCTCTTGTTTCAGCAAGTGTTACCCTTAAACATGCTGACGGTTTGGTGAACCAGTGGGAAGGGGTGACGTTGGGGGCACATGCTGCTCTGTGGCCTTCTGAGCTGGGCACTTGGGCTGCTCTTCACTTCCCAAAGGCCAGGTGGAGGTCGTGGGGCTCTGGTGCAGTTTGTTCTTCCCAGTCTGTGCGTTTTTCACTCTTGTCAGGAACTCGGGGAACCAGGAGCATCCCGGTGCTGAAGGAGTTAGTCCTCTGCAAGGATTTCTCAGGGTGGAGAGCTGGCATGGCCTGGAGTCCACGGGGTATGTTGGGAGGAGGAGGAGCCTCTACTGCGATGGCTGATGCATGATTGAGTGCCTCAGGCTACTGAAGTGAGCTTGGAAGGCAGCCTGGGGCTGGTCACCAGCTGTGCAGGGGAGAAGAGCTGCCCTTCCCTGCCTGCTTTCCTGGGCACAAACCGAGTCTGCCAGCTCCTGCCCTTCCCTGCCCGGACATCCTGCAGCCCAGCAGTGCGGAGGCAGGGAAGGGTGAGCAATGTCTTCAGTGCAGAGCTGCAGGGGAAGCAGCGGGAGGTGAGATCCCCTCTTGCCTCCCTGTAGCCCTGGGACTGCTACGGACACATGGCACGTCCTAAAAGATGTTCCCAACGGGAGGCCCAAAGAGATCTTCTGAACCTGACTGTCTCCAAGGACCATCAAGCTCCTGTAAATTAGAAGAGCTGAAGAGTGAGACAGCTGAAGCACAGTGGAACAAGTTGGTTTTCTCCCTTGGGGAAGTTAGTATTTTTTGGGTTTTAAGTACTATATGAAGTTCTGCCAAAGAAGAGATTAAATGTCACCAGTTAAATTTGGGAAGGTGGGGGGAGGAATCTTGGTCTTTGCTTGAAACGCAAAACTCATCACAGCAGAAAGTGTCGGTATCCCGGTGTCCTGAGCAGCACAGCTTGGATCAGCATGAACACTGGCGGGATTTCGAGTATTGCCTTGGATTGAACGGCGAGGAGAAGCCCATGACTGCACTAACGCGTTGCCTGCGCCACGGAGAGCTGCGTGCGTCAGGCTGCACAGACCAGGCACGGCTAGCAGCGATGGAGAGAAATTAAGATTCTTGGCTTTGTATTTTTTACTGTGTTTTTCTCTTTTCACTCTGCCTTGACATTACAGCTGGCACATCGTGCTAAGGTTCTTTAGGTTTCTAATGTACTTACATTAGTTGCAATCTTCATTTCATACCACTGGCATTTTGAACAATGCTTGCTTTCTTATTAACATGTAATTATGGGGTTTGGACCTATAGAGGTTGGCATTCAATATATGATTCATTTCTTTGGTATCTAGCTCTTCTCCTGAGGCACCAGAGACCTGAAGGAGGGAGGGAAAGCCTGCTTGGCTTCTCCACTAAATTCCAGCCTTATTGTAATTTTTTTGCGTAGCATAAAACGTTACAGATTTCAGTTCTCTATGTGTTTTTCCTTAAGGCTGACTGCAGTCTTCCATGACTCACAGTGGGGTATACCGTGGAGATGCATTACTCATCAATACATCCTATCGAGTGATCTGTAAATTTAAATCCACAGAAAATCCAAACAATTCCAAGGAAATGTTTGCTCAGCAACACCATTCTACTAAACTGCGACCAAGCCCCAGATTTGTTTCTCTGCCTGCGCTGTATTTCATGTGGCCATTTTCACTCGGCTTTTGGGTTTTCACTCCACGGACAGAATGAACGTGACTCAGACGGAGTTGCCAAAACCAAATGAGGCTTTTTACGTGTTTTAAATAAAACAAACAAAAAAATCAATTAGTATCGAGTCATGTATGGAAGTAGAACTCTGGCTACGCAAGAGCCTGTTCTGCTTCATGGGAAGAGACATTCATCCTTCCTGGGGCCTCTATGATTAAAAAAATAAAATTCCATAGCTTCAGAAAGATGGTGCACCTGTGTGGGACATGGGTAGAAACAAGGAGACGTAGGATGGAAAGGCAACCAGATAATTTTCCTGCTCTTGAGTGGAGAAAGAGTAGGAAAAACCCCACATGGTTTCCTGCACAATAAAGCAGAATGTTCCTCGAAATGGCCCGGCTCTCCGGCTCCACCGCTGCCTGGCTTTCACGCCCTTGATGGACTGCTTCACGTTTCGCCATAACGAGTTGCCTTTCTCGCTCATGAGCTCTTGAAGGGGAGAAACAGCAGGGAGGGCTTTGGGGTTGGTGGTGCCCTGGTGACGAGAGCCACAGCGTCCATAGATGTTGAGTAGGATCAGCTCCATGTCCATGTGCTGCACTTCATGTTGTGACTTGTAATCTCATAAGTGACGCCTCTTTTGATTAAAAACATGCAACGTTGATGCATGCACTGGAACTCTGGCGTAGCTTGCTGCTCTTCAGTCCCTGCAGAGAAAGATGCAAGACTGATTTTGAGTCTTTAGTATGATCCTCTGACCTAGCAGTTGACTTGCTCCTCTGGCTTCGGCATTGCTGGAATTGCTGGAGCGGGGCTAACCGGGCACTGGTGGGGTCTCGGCACCAGGCTTGGACAGGGAGGACAGATGGAGTGGCTGAACAGGATAGAAAAGGGGCTTTTGCTCTCTGGAAATGTTTGGGCTTCTCGTTTTGTTGTCAAAACTCAGTATTTCATTTGCAAGCTGCAAGCTGGTTATTTGCTTCAAGCTGATCAGGGATGTGCGTCAGCATGAAGGGCATCATCAAGGAGGTGAAACACTGAAGGTCCAGGCGTGCAGAGCGCTCTGGGATGTACTGTTTTTATCATCCGTCAAACGGTTTTCCAGTGGAAACTGTTCCCTTGGAAAACATCTGAGCAGCTGTAGAAAGACTCGATGGCTGAGCTGACGCAGAAGATGGGGCTGCCAGAGAAATCCGATTTCAAACCCATAGGAAGGGTTGTTAGAAATGTCAACAGAGAAGTTGGGAATATGGGAAAGGCAGATGGTGGTCGTGATGGAGGACCTGTGGTCTCTGGTGTGCTGCTCAACAGGACTGGAGGCAAATCCAGTGCCTGAAGCCCTTTTGAGGAGGAATGGAGGAGAAAAGCAAAAGGATCTGTTTGGACGCAGCAGATCGCTCCAGCACCTGGCTGGGGTTCAGCTCGGGGTTTGGAGCCCGTAACGCAAGAGACCAGCTGGAGCGTGATGTATGGCCCTTCCCCGCAGAGATGACTTACAGCTCTAACGTCTGGGATTCCCGTCTCACGGGAGGCTCTGAAATTATCCATGCCCTGGCTGGAGAGAAGCAGAACCTGCTTTTTAGGGAAGGCATCGGTGTTTTTAGGAATTAAACCAGAACGTTTCTGATTTTCATTGCAGCGGCAAAGTCTTCGAAGGAAAAAGGATATGAAGAATGAGCTTTTTTCTGAGAAATTCCTAGGTTTACATATAACTACTTCTGCTCAACTTTTTATGGTCTGTCTTGTCTTGGTGTCCTGTGCATAAATCTTTCTTTTTCTAGCTATTAGCAGATGTGATTTTAAAGATGTATATAAATACACCCTTACCGCTGCTACCAGGTGGTTGTTCCTCTGCAATTTCAGGAAAGGCTTTTACGTTCTGGCAGTCACTTTTAGCACGGTCCTTCTGAACACACACACACGTGCATGTGGATGGACCCTGGAAATCGGTAGCAGCAAAATGCGATGCCAGTGTGACTTATAACGCAACCATTTAATTCAGAGCCGTTAGGAAGGTATTATTATCTTTCTCAACCTTAAATCGTACCATTTGAGATTGCGAAGCCACGCGTGATGGAGCAAAGCGGAAAGTGCTTACGACGGCTTGCTTCGCTTTTCATTTTCCATTTTGGTAAAACCTTGAAAAGGAATATTTAGCACTTATGTGCTTGTGTCTCTGAGTGCTCTTGTCTTGATCTGGGTCGCTCAATGGATTCTTGATTCTTTAAAAGTTGACGGTAGGCTTGATTGTGCTCCAGCTCGCTGTGACTGGTGAAGTGATTCAACGAGAAATATTTTTAAATGTTTTGTGTTCAGCTGCAGCTTAGAAGCTTTAATTTTCTGGCTGTGATAGTTGATGCAGCGACAAGTTCAGATCTGATTAGATGATTTTTGTATTTGTTTTTATGGGGAAAAATATGTTTAATGCCAAATATCAACCACCACCAATTTTTTTATTTTTTTTTTAAATAAACACCAGGAATTTTTCGTCACTTTGCTCACACTTTCTCCAGTAAACACCTCTCTCCTCCCCAGCTGGAACTGGCGAGGGCTGACTGACCATACGGCTGCTGTTTCCAGCCTCTCCCGTCTCTTCCACAGGGACCCTTCTTCCACCTCTTCCGACCTGGACCTGCGCTCCGCCTGGCTGCACTGCATTGCTCCAAAACACGTTCCCTAAGATCAAAGACCGCTGCTGTGGGGTTTTTAACCAAAAAAAAGGACAAGTATTTCAGAATATATCAACCTGCATTTTTTTCCTGTCATCTGCTGCCTTCGCTGTTTCCTCATTGCATTTTTTCTTTGCTTGTAAATCCCCTGTGTGGAATTGGTCCCGATTCCCCAAAGGCTGCCCGTGCCCTCTCCATCGCTGGTGCCGTAGCCGGAGGAGCAAGGTCTGCAGGTCTGCAGACAGGCTTGTTGTGTCCGCAAAATTAAGACCTGCCGTGATTTTTTGTCCTGGTTTAAGGTATGCACGTATTGATCTCACATCTGTAAATCCCACCGTTATTTTTTACCGTGTGATATATACCAGGCTTCTGAAGAAATCCTGCCCTTTTGAGGGCTCCAGCCCACAGTTTATAGCTCTGCTCACCAGGAAAAGCATCCAGATTTTTAGAGACGGGTTGGTGTTTTGCTGCTGCAGCCTCGCAGGAATGAGGTGAGGAGAATTGGCGATGCCCACGCACCGACCTCTGCCTTGTTACAGAAACCTGCCACTCTCGTGCTCGGCGTCTTTGGCTGCTGGCGAGCTCCAAAGCCACCGTACGTGCCTGGCTGTGACACTAGCAAAGGGATGAGCAAGGCTGCAACACTGATCTTCAAGCAGAGGTCCCTGCTGATACAGGAGGTCCTGCCTGAGCTCATCTCCAACCTTCAAACTTCTCCCGCTTCAGCTGGGCTTAAATTCCTCAGATTTTAATACTAGAGTTGTGCAGTAGGTTTTATCTTCTGCTTCGGTGTCCTGCTGCACTGAAAGACCTTGGCTAAATTTGCGGTACAGGTTTAAGTGTGGTTTGCAGTGCAGTGTTACAGAAACGTCCTTTGAAGGTCACTGGCAGCCCTTCAGCGCTCAGCCTGCTCTTCCGTCTGCTCCCTCGCAGCGGGGGAACCTCGCTCCTGCCCCTTTTTCAGGTTTCTCTCTCTTTTTTTTAACTTGCTCCTTGTATAGTCAGGTAAATGAGAGGTGATAGAAAATTTTTTTCATCCTGAATGTAATTGCCAGCTTGAAGGGCGGAGGTAATTGCAGGTGGGTCATCTGGCGGAAGAGATGGTCCTCAGGACCACTGAGAGCTCACACGGGGTTGCCGGTGCTCTAAGGACTTTCTCAGCCATGGAGTGAGTTTTCTCTGGCAGCAGCTCTGCCTGCCTTAGAAATTCGTTATTAGTTTTCGTCTCTGCCTTACACAGCACGTGTTCCCATTGCGTTTCCTTTGCTTTAGAGCGAGGAGAAGTTCTTCAGTTTCCACAAAGGTTGACAGCTGCTCCGAACCTGTCACCACAGCAGCGGGTTGATGGGGGCGGACGGATGTTTCTCTGCAGGGTGGTGGTGGTTGCAAGGGCACTCTGGCCTGGGGAACCTGCTGGGCTTCTGGTTCAACTGGTGATGGGTAAGAACCTCCCTGCCCTTTCTCCCCACACCAGCCCCAGCCGAGCTGCGGAGGGGAAGCCCCTGCTCAGAGCTCCTGGCTGTGCCATGAGCACCCCAACACTTCTCCTGGTCTTACTGGAGGCTCCTGGTCTTAACTGGAGGCTACGTCGAAGGACTGGTTGCTTGTTGGGCTTTGGGCTACATGCTTGGTGAAGTGGCTGGCTCCCATGAAACCTGGCCGTATCAAGAGACACGTAGATGTGGAGAAACGCTTCTCCCAAGCTGTACAGTCCGTTCTCTGGTTCGGGAATGGCTTGTGCAGGGGGATGGGGAAGGAGAGGCTCTAGACATAATCCCAATTGCAATGCCTTGGGCTTTGAAATGATGACAGAACATTTTCCTGCTTGCATTTGTTCTCATTTAGCTACAGCTTGTTCACCAGGATGTTTTTCAAGGAGGGTCTGGTCAGTGTTGGCAAAGGAAAGTCTCTTATTTCCCAAGCATGCTTATCATTTTGTCCTTGACAACGATGGGAACTTTCGGCACTTTTTTTTTCATTTAGAGGCAAACATGAGAAAGCCTGCTTTTGCAGGCAGCATTGTACTGGTTTTCCTGTGCGCTGAATCACGCAAGACAGATAAAGTTTCCCCAAAATGTTGTTGGCTTTGCAGATGTTGGACCTGGGAAAGTTGGGTGGAAGGGGGAGGAGAATTAATATCTGAACTACGAACTGAACAAATCCTGCGGTTCAAATAAAGTACCTGCCATCACTTGGGAAAAAGTGTTTTGGTGTAGGGTGAACGACAAAATCTTGAGTATTTTAAACAGCTTCACAAATATGGAGAGTTCGTGGTCTGGAATTGAGCGGCATTGGTGGGGTGATGCTGCTTAACCACAGGCGTGGTGAGCGGTTCGGATCTCTAGGATAAAACGGAGGCTGCACGCAGGAGCAGTTGATGTTTGCCCTCTGCCCTCCCTTCATGTGAATATTGAGGGGGTTTAGGCTGAAGAACATCAGTCAGGAGCTCATGTTTTAAGAAAGATCTGTATTTTCATACGAGATTTTTTAGATGCTGATACCCTTTCACACAGGGGTTTGCTGGAGATGACGGTGCTTGTGGGGCAGATATAAAAAGCCTGCATCAGAAGGATGATGCTTAAATCTCCCGACTCTCTGGGAGAGTAAAACCTCCGTGCTACATACGCCCTTGAAAATTGCCTTTGTGTCTTCAGAACTTTGCTTATTTTCCATTTGGTTTTTGTTATCCATATGTGCAATCCAACTGGGTGTATCTCTGTACCTAGAGCAATGCCCGTTACTCGGTAAGAAGCGAGGACGTAAGCACCCTGCATAACTGACGTCTTCTGCTGTAGGGAGCTGAACTGTGGGGGAAACCGTCCCCTTGGAAGTGCTGGTGTAAACCTGATGTGCTGGTGTAAACCTGATGGCCGCAGAGGTGCCCGCGTGTTCTTGAGAAGCTGCAAGAACTAACGTCACACATCGGCACTACCCTTTGCAGTTTTCTTCTAGCGTCGTGGGGCAGTTTGGGAAGCGCGAGGGGTGGCCTCTTTGGGCTCGTCCCCTTGTTCCTAGCAGAGATTTCCCAAATATCATCTTGTCATAACAATAAAGGCTCTGTCCTGTTGATGGGACTTGTTTTCCTTAACCCTCAGCCAGCACGCCTACAGCGTTGTGCCGTATAAAACCGAACAGAATATTGGTATATCTTGCTAACTACGCACTCTAACTTTTTCTTTTGCTTACTGTCCATTAAACCTGGAAGTTTCGGCAGTGCTGCGGCACGGAGATGTGCTGGCATCCTCCTGGGTATGATGACTTGAGGGCACAGCACCCGCCAGCTGGCACGGCTGCTGTCCCCGACCTGGCCTCAAAAGGCAGACTGGATTTATGAAGGCAGTGATCAATAGTGGGGAAAACTCTAGAAGTGTAACCAGAACAAAATGCTTTGCAACAGCATTCAGGTTTTGGCTGCTGTCCTCCTCCTGATTTATCATGCACAAAAAAAGCCGTTCCTACCTGCAGAGTAGAAAGCAACTCAAACGCGATGTATTTTTACGCCCAGCAAGAAGCACTGGCTGTGTATTTCAAGGAAATTAGAGCGTCAGCAAGAAGGAAATTTGGTGCCTGAATGTGGCTTTTAATTTGCAGTGTTAAAAATCCCCCAATCCAGCATGCGGTCTTGGTGTGAGCCTTGTACCTGGTCCGATGTCCCTGACAGAAATAAAGTCATTGGTTCTATGAGGTTGAGGATGGGTTGGCTTGAAATTTTCCTTTCCCCTCTATTACAAATGGATGTAGGAGAAAGTCTGCTCGCTTGCCTTTTCCTTAGGATCATCTGGGCTGCAAGCAGAACTGCCGCATCCGTGCAGCTCGGTACTGTCACCAGGGTGGGACTTTGTATCCTCCGTGGTCACTTGACTGGGACCGCACCGAACGCTCTCAAAAGCACTTACGAAGATGGTGATTCCGAACGTGTTTTAATGACTATGCAACGGCCGAGTGTTGAGGTGCTCTGTTCCAGGGACTGAAATTTCAGATTTCCTGTAGCGTGTGCACTTACTCTCTTACTTTGGCTAGTGTTTTGTGGCTGCCATCCACTGAATCCAAAGTCTCTTGTGTAGGATTTCCCGGGATTTGGACCTTTCAGTACATGTGGAGCACTGGTTTGTTATACTGGAAGGCAGAAGGATGCAGCTGGTTTCCATTTGGGAGCTTCCTGCAGGAGCGTGCTTGTTGAGCAGTGATGCTGCGGGGCTCGGAGATTAATGCTCGTGTTTCTCTTTCCCCAGAGATCATCGACGACCTCACTAACCTGGTGGAAAACACAGACGACAAGCTTCGGAACCAGACGCGGCATGTGAAGATGGTGGACAAGAAATCAACATCCTGTGGTAGGAAATAGCTTGAGCACAAATCCTGCCCTGGTATTAAACGATGAGAAAGCAGTCTAGCGCTCAGAGGCTGTGCAATGTGCTTCCCTCAAGGACAGCGGCTGCTTTTAAAAACGTGAAAAACCGCCTCTCCAAACTCAAATCTGTCTTCTGCTGCTGCGTGTTAGCACAGTTCACTTCCTTAAGTTGACTCTGGCGTTGCACGATATTCTGATTGGAAATTGTAGAGCTGTATGGAATGAGTGTGATACGTGTTAATTAGGTTTAAAACAACTTGCTCCCAGCTCTCGCAAACCGGTCACGGCCGGGAACGATGCCACAGGGACGTTTTTGGTGGGGTCCTGTGTTCTCAACCAAGTGGCATTCGCAGACTGTGGGATATGAAATCCTCGCCGGTGACTCTTCCAGCCAAACTGGCTTCCCTTTCCATATAGCCAGAGGGAGGTTATACATCTCAGGGGAGTGAAGGCAGGTTTCCTCCGTAGCGCGAGGAACTGGGGGTTTGATAGCAATGACTGGGAGGATGCTGTGGGCGACGGCCGGAGACGTCTGTGTCTTGGGGGATGAGTGACACGAGGAGTGACGGGGGGAGCGTGTCTGTGGGGAGCGGGTGGTAGAGACACCCTTCTGGAAATGGCATCTCCACTTTTGGTGTCCGTGGTTCATTTTTGGCACTCTGAAGGACTCAAAATGCTAACAAGAACAACTGCTCTGTAGAAATGTGACTTACAGCCAGATGTTAATGAAATTTGGCTTACGTAGTTTAGTATAGAGACAGTTGAGAGCTGACTCGGTCACACATCTGGGTGGAGAGAAGGTTTCTGGCTGGTGGGGAGTTTTTCTTCTGCACAGTGATGATCTAGCAGCAAAAGTGACCGAGCTTGGACTGGCAATGAGACATTTTTCAAGCGCTGACGATATATTTCAGAGATTTATTTGGTTCTTCATCAGTGATAACTTTTTGAAAGCTTGGTTGATGTAGGTTGATGAAAACCTTTGGTCTCTTCTGGAGGTTGAAGTTGACTTGTCAGAGGCATTTGTCTCCGATTTCTCTTGTACCAAATATGGACAGAATTAAAGGCGTGAGTGCTGAGTTCAGGACTGATTTTTTAAATTTTAGATCTTTAACGTTGACGCAGGATGCACGTGAATGATGCCGAGTACCCCTGTGTGCCTTCGGATTTTCCCCTTGATTCCCGTGGTTTCCTTTTCTGCGTAGGCAGGCAGTGAATCCCGTTTCAGACAGGACAACCTCTCCCTCGGTCGGTATTTCTCCCCCTTTTCAGGTCCCTCATGCAAATGCAGCCCCCAGACAATGTTGCCGGATAATGAGCCTGTCTCTTTAACTGGGAAACCCATGCTGGCTGCGCTGGGGAATTTGAGAGGAGGAGGAGGAGGAGGAGGAGGAGGATGGGAGAGGCGAAGGCTGGGAGGATCCAGGGCTGGATTCCTTGGGGGTGACCTCTCTCACCCTTTCCACATTGAAAAACATTTTTCTGCAAGGGGTGGTGAGAAGCGCTGCCTCTCGGTGCCTGTTCCCTCTGCTCCAATAGGTCTTCCTGTGTTTGCATAACAATTTGGGCATATGTAAACACGATATTGCCTCAGATAGCTGTTCTACTCTGCCTGAGCATGAGTTTTAGAACAATAATGCTGGAAGACGCAGGCTTTAATGACATTCTTCCCATCCCTTTTCCACCCTTATCCCTGGCGCTGAAAGTTAACTAGTATATTAAGATCAGAAAAACCCTCCGCGTACGTACAATTATTCCTTGCACAAAGCCAAGCAGCGGGAAAACTGGCACCTGCTAGGTAATTTTTTCAAAGTGCTTTCTTTCCCTCCTCCAGCATTTCATTTGAATTGATAAAATCTTCAGTAACTCTTTAGTTTCAGCACTTTGGCTTTAAACCGGGGTGAAGTGCTCAGTCTTCCCCCTCGCCCACCCCTTCCTTCCCCGGGGACGCAGACGTTTGCCTGGACCCGGCCTCCACTATTCCAGCGTGTGCCTGTTTTCATGTTTTTGCCTCATTTTTGAAATCAGGATGTCTTTTTATTTTTCTGATGAGTGCCTGTACTGGAGCCACTGGCTGTGGATACAAGCGGAGCAGCCTGGCATGAATAGTGGAATAATCACCCTTTTACGAGCAAGAATGTAACGCATTAATGGGTGTGTCTTTGTTAGCAGCCAGTATAATAATAAAATCAAAGTATTGCTGATGAAATCCAACTTTAATCAATATTTCAACGTCTCGCTCTCATGCAAATATCGTTTCAAGCTTTGGAGGTCGTTTCCAGCGACCGGCATGATTGATGTGCCGGCCGGCCGGCCCTCGGCACGGGCATCGCTGGGTGTGGAGGCGACGCGGAGAGCAGCGTCCGCGCCTCTGGCCGTACGCAGCCCTGGCAGAAACCTCCAGGTTGTTTCGGGTGGGTTGTTTCATTTGCAGCTTATTTTCAATGCCGTTTCTCTGGCTGACTCAAGAGCCGTTGACAGTCCCACCCCTTGCCTCTGCCCGACGAAGGCTGTCCCGGTTGCAGCCCGTCTCCCTTGGTGGCCCCGGGCAGCCCCACACTGGTGTCAGTGGGAACTCCCAGGGACTGCAGCGGCAGAATAATCATGGGATATACTCAAATCTGCTGCATTTCTGAAATTATTGTTGAAAATCATCAGTCAACTGCAGACAAACGTTTGCACGCTGCTTGGCATTGTTTTATTTCTTCCCAGCGTACGCAGGGCGTTTAGGAGGGATATTAGGGCATATATATTTCTTAGATTTCAGAAATTCGTGTTGAGCTTTCACCAAAATGTATGTGCAAATCGTTCATCAAACGTTAGGCTGCCTTTACCAAGTGTCTGTGTGCACAATCCTGACTTTCCAGTTTTACACTGGTTCTCTTGGGTTTGTTTGTCCCCACTCTCTCCCAGTTTCCAAACCTTTGGGGGTTTTTTTTTGTGTAGGTTCAGTAAGCATTTCTTGCTAACTTTTTTATTAGAATTAGAAATGTAGAAATTTTAACCATCAGAATGTCCTCTTAAGAACTGCATTGAAAAATAAGCAAAGAAATGGAAGTATAATTGTGGTTGAGATGCGAGGGGAGAGGGGGGAAACAAACTTTCCCCAAACCAACCCTTGAGCTGGGACAATCTGATGATACGGCAAATGCCACAATACCTTAAAGACTGACTCCTTCAGTATTTTTGGCTTTCCTGGGTAGAGATAGCCTAACTGCCATCCCACCCATTCCGATTCCAGTTGGAAAAAATTTCCACATTTTCCAAAAATTTTCAAAATTTCCAATTTTGGAGGGGAAAAAAAAAAAATTAAAGGTGGTTTCAAGCCAAGGCGTGTGATGCATGGAGTCAGAAATGTTCTGCAGGTCCTATACGATGGACTGGGGGCGGATCCGGGGGATCGGTGTGGTCCTACTCCTGATCCTACCCAAGTCGCTCTTCTCGCTGGCTCTCCCATAGCCGAGGAGGAAGGCTGGTTTCCTGGGGCAGCAGCAGAGAAGGTTGTGACTTTGTTATATTAAAGGCTAAACACAAGCAAAAAAGGGAAAAAAACCCAAACTCTAATTTCTGGCAGGCGTGTCCATCCCCTTCCAAGCAGCGCGAGGGAAGCAGAGCGTGTCTCTGCAGGTGCCTCCCTCTGACCTTTCAGATGAAGGAGGAACATGAGAAGCAACCACCGACCGTACCCTGCTGAGCCACTGTCTGTCCCCTGTAAAATAATACACAATCGCAAAGTGGCGGCTGAGCAATTTTATTTTTTTTTTTTTTCCCCGTCTTTCGTTTTCTCCTATTCCACAAGATGGCATTGCAATCTAATCGCCTCCCTCCGGCCCCAGGTAGAGGAGATGCCAAAAGCAGGGTGCAGACTACGGTAATGTTAGTCGGTACCAGGTAGGTTTTTTTAATCTTAGCAAATCACCAAAATACCTGAATTAAAGACAGAGCTTTGCCAAACCTATTAATTGGAGTTTTTGGACGGTTTAATTTGTTTTAAAACAGAGTAACTTGGATTATATAAGGTTTCCTCTAGAAAATAATGATTCATGCATGCTGGGGCCTTTTCCTGCCAGATTCTACGATCGTTCTGTTCTAATTATGGTTATTTTTGCCATGGATTTAATTTGTTTTATAAATTATGGATGGCAGTTACTCAGGTTTGTTCCTCTGACGTACGCTGTGTGTTTAGATGAGCAAGTCCCCATCCGTTATTTTTTTTTCTCAGTGGAGAAGCTGGTGTAGTGTGCCATTAAATCAACCTTTCCTGCAATCTGACTCTCGGAGAGGTTACACCGATATTCCTCCCCAGCGCTGCTCTGACAACTGCCCTGGCTCCAAGTCACCTGTCCGTGCTGCTTCAGGATGAGTTGTCTTGGCCTGGCAAGTTATATATTTCCCGGATTTTTAATTTTTTTTTTTTTTAATTTTTTCCCCTCCTTCGCTTTCTTCCATTTTAAGCAATTACATGTTGAAAAGTTTGTTCTGTTACCCCTGCAAGAAAGCTTTGAAAAGAAACTTTAGCGGAAGAGCCATGAATCTGTTGGTTAAACTGGGCTCGTCGCCGCTGTCACCGCTGTCTTAAAGGCATCGGCGCTTCCACCCTCCCAGGACCA
The DNA here is from genome assembly GCF_028858705.1 of Grus americana. Classification (NCBI taxonomy): domain Eukaryota; kingdom Metazoa; phylum Chordata; class Aves; order Gruiformes; family Gruidae; genus Grus; species Grus americana. The sequence continues at coordinate 11,603,188 of NC_072869.1, forward strand.
GAGGGGCAGCTGCTGGTCATGGAGCAGAAGATGGAGTTTCATCTGGGTTTTTCTGTCTCCTCCTCCCCTTCTCCTACAGAACCAGTCTTGCTACCTCATGCTGTAGTTATCACCTGCGCTCCCTGAAGTGTTTTCTTCCCCTCGTACAGCTTGTTTTCCTTCACCGGGAGAGCGCGGGTTAGGTCTGCCGGAGGTGAGCCTGATTTCGGGAGGAACCGATGGGTTTGCGGCCCCGTTGCGCCTGCGTTCTTCCTCCCACCTTGCCCCACTGACTTCTGAACCCCGTGGCTAATTGAAGCTGAAATTAGTTGGAGATAGAGGTCACAAACATAAGAAGTAACTACAAGCTTACTTGGGCATGTATCCTCATTAGAGAGACCCAATTAAGGGCTCCGTTGAGGCGGGGGAGGCGGGGTGAGCTCAAGTCTCATTAGACAGCAGAGAAGCCTCAGAGCAGATTAGCTTAGGGACATAGTGGGAAATGTGGCTTCATTAATTATGTTAATAGAACAACTTTTAAACAAACAGGTCCAGTAATTTCGGCACGGTGCTACTCGAGGACTTCTGGTTCGTTTGTTCTCTTGCCGTCTTGTTTCCCCATAGTATGAAACACTTCTCCTCTGCTTCGTTAGCTCTGAGCCCCCGAGGAGCAGGCGAGGAGCTCAGGGGATGACCAAGGGTGTGAAGAAGCATCCCAAAGGGTGCTTTCCCGTTCGGCAGTACACCGAAACCCGGTCAGCCGTGGTGCTTAGGTGATGCTGTTGCTGGTGGCGTGTGCCCAGCAGCCTGGTCCTCACTCCCCCGGTGCCTCCGTACCCGCCGGCCAGCTCGCGCCCTCTCTGTGCCTCCTCCTCCTCCTCACACGTGCTGTACTCACAGCTTAAGTATTTGGCTTGAAATTGCTCATGCTGAGATGTTGAAATGGATTCAACTGATGAAAGAACTTGGACCTGAGCAGTTATAAACTTTTTTTTTTTTTAAAAAACCACGTGTTTCGGAGTTGCTTTACGAATTTCTTCCCAGGTGAGGAGCACGGCCTTTCCTGGTGGTGTCGGCTCTGTGTGTGTTTAGCAGGAAAGGACGGGAAGAGCCTTCTGGGTCATAGGATCCCTTCAAGATAAATTTCTGAGAACAAGCTTGTTTTTTCCCCCCCATTACTCCTATTGGAAGGCTGCAATGGTCATAAACTTATTTCCAGCCTGGACTTGTCAGGGATACTTCATGTTGCCCACGTGCAACCCTTGTTCTGGTGTCTTGAATAGTTCTTTCCCCCTTTTTATTTTATTCCCCCAAATGCGTGTGTCTAAGAGATCACCCAGTGTTCCCTCCCGGCTTCCGTTTTGTGGGCTGAACAAGCATCTTTACATTTTAATCTCCTAAATTAATCTCTCTGTTTTCTGATAAGCCCTTTTTTACACTTCTTTTTACTTAAACTTTTTTTTTTAATCAGAAGAACCGACTGCAGCGTCCCCGGAGCCTTCTCGCACTGCATTGTCCACCGGCTTTAACGCTTCTCTGGCTGCTGGAAATATTTCACTTACAGCGTGTTGGTGCCTCAGTTTTGTTCTGAGCTGTTTGCTTGCGCCTTTCTCATTCTTGAACATTTTCCACCTGAGTTCATTTTCTTTCCAACTCATAGCAGAAACTATTGTTTGTCCCAAGTGCGTGGCTTCCTCTTTCATCCCCTTGAATTTCAACCTCCCGCCATTCCTCTTCAGAGTTATCCATTTTTTTCCTGTATGCTGTCCCAGCTCTCCTCTGCGCCGATGCTGCTTTCCAACTTTGTGTCGTCAGCAAATTTCATTAGCACACTTACTTTTTCTGCCAAGGTCATTAATAAAAATATTTAATAAGATCAGTCTCCTGACCATTCCTTGAGGAGCTCCACTGGTGACCTCCATCCATTCTGATCCTTCTTTCAACACTGCTTCGCCTTTCACCAGTTTCCTGGCCTTACAGTTCTGCTAATCCCCATCATCTTCGTTTACTGATTTCCCACGTGGCACTGTATCAAGTGCTTTGCTGAAGTCTGCGTGGATGGGATCTATCACGCTTCCTTTGTCTAGAAAATTCATTATCTTACCGGGCTAACCTGATTAGCTCCGTTTGATCTGATTTCCCTTCAGGACAGTCCCATTGTTTTCTACCCTGTTTACCATTGAGTTTCATGTTCTAATTAGTGTTTCTTCAGCTGGCTCTGCAGCCTGCGTCCTGCTGAGGTCAGGCGGGCAGGCTCGGGGTTGCTCACATCAACTTCACCCGTTCCGCGGTGCAGTCGTGCGGATGCTGCGGTTCCTCTCCGGTGCTGGACACGCGGCCGCCACTCAGTCCGTGTAGTTTTGGGATATGTATCCCAGATAGCATCACTTTGAAGGGAAAGACCTGGATCTCTGTGCGCATCAGTCCTCCTGGCTTCGTTAACCAGCTTGTTTCATTTAATGAGAATTCGCCCTCTGGCAGTGAGACCCTCCAGAACCGCCGTGGCCGCCTCCGTCCTCCCACCAAGCCCTGGGTTGGCGAATTCAAGCAGCGGTCCCTGCTGTATGTGCGACTGGGGGGGGGTCTGCGCCTGTGTCACCTCTTCCCATGTGGCTTTTTCTGGCTGCGGTCGCCCCCAGAGTATCTCCCTGGCTAACTTTTGCAGATAGAGACACGAGCGGAGTGGTTCGCTTGAGGCTGCGCAGCAAGTGTAGTATAAATAAGGGATGGAGAGCAGTCGCAACCTCATCGGCGTAAAATGCGGTGTGGGAAAATCACTTTGCCGCGATACGCTGACAAGGGGTTTGCTTTTCAAGCGGCAGCGTCGATGCTTGGGCATCGAGGGCGCAAAATAATCAGCTGTTCGGTAGCTGCACCCTAACTTTACGGACACCCTGAATGATGGTAGAGGGAGCTGGAGAGTGGCATTGCCGGGACCCGGTTGTGAGACGTAAAGCAGGCACGGGTTCAAGTCTGAAGCGATGAAATGGCAACCATCCCCGTTAGGAGACAGAGTAAGGGGAGAGGGAGAAGGGGGGGGGCATGGAGAGGAGAGCAAAAGGCAGTAGACATCTTCTTAATTACATTTGCATATGCAGCTGTTCAAACAGACTGAACTTCATCAGTGCTTGTTCATACCTATCAGGAGATTTAGAGCAGCTGTTGTCAACCCACGTAGCGGGATTGTACAAATCTGGTGGTAAAATAAGCCCCTGGGCAGCCTGCTCGCTCAAGCTGTCCGTCACTCCAAAAGGGCAAGCAATTAGTTGTATTTGAATATTGAAAAAAATGGGAATTGTGTGAAATATCCAAGGGCGACTGCTTACAGCTTGGTTTCCAAGGGTACATGTTGCAGAATTAAATCATTAATTTATATTTCTGAAAATGGTGCTGAAATGTGTTAATTTGTACATTACCAAAGAGGCAGAAACTTGCCTCCTGCCTTTTTCTTTCCTAACGTGCTCAATGACAAAATAATTGCTCTACCCGGTCTGCAGTTGAAATACAACGGTGTTCTGGCTTGGGGATTTCGTGCCACGTTAAAACTAAATTAGGGGGGAAATCATCTGGGTTAACTGTTTGTATTAATTCTTACGACTTTAAAATTCTGCCTTAAATCTTTGCCTCCCAAATACCCAAGCAAGCCATTTCTAACCTCTCTTGATCTTGTTACCCTAAATCCACCCCAGCCAACGCTGCTGTCCTGAGCACGACGCTGCTGCAAACACGGAGTGAGGGTCCAGCATCTGGAATCCTGCTTCACAGGCCCCAGGCGCTCGAGGGACACAACAATACACGGAGGATGTGGTCAATGGAGAAATTAGTTCGTTAGGGACCAAGTGGTTATGCCATCTCTTCAGGGCTTTCTGAGATGCGCAGAGGATGTTGATCCCACCAGAAACTGGGTATATAAATCAACAGGGGCTGTGATCTCAAATCTTTTTTGTTTTGCAAAAATACATTAGGATTCCTGCAATCCTGCTTACCCTGGCTGGAAGAAAACTGTCCTCAGGGAAAGGGGAAGAGGAATAAGAGAGCCCTGCGCTTCTGAGGTTGTCAGGTCTGATGGGCGATGGCCAAAGTTTAAAAAAATAATTTAGTTAAGGTGGAAATCAGATATGTTCATGCAGCGTTCGTCTTGAAGCGTTGCAATGGCAGGCGTTACGCTTCCAGCAGGAGTGTTAATTAAACCATGTCGCACATCTGGGATTGGTGGTTGGGATTGGGAAAGCATATGGGAGCCGCGCGTTCGGTCGTGCCGACGAGCTGTGTCTGCAAGAGCAGTCGTAACCGGAGAGCATTTGTGCTCCAGTGCCGTGGTTGGTGCTGCTGAAACCAGCTTTGTTGGGTCGGGGCTGCAGGGCTCGGGTGGGAAAAGCCCCACGGAGATTTTCAGAAGCACCAGCAAGGAGCCGGGTTTGGGCTGGCGTGTAGGTGCCAAAGGGTGCTGAAGGGTGCCGAAGGGTGCCGTTTCACGTGATGGAGGGCAGCTAGAGCACCAGACCCGGCACAACCTCCTAGCAGAGGGCGAGGTGCAGTCGAAGGAGCGCCCGTAGCTACCTAACCTCCTGCTAGGACTCCAGGGGAAGAGCTTCTTCACGGACTTAAGCTTGTAAAAGATTGTGCAGCTACGGAAAAGGCAGTTTCAGATCTGGTAACGATGAGAGGGGTTGGACTCACTGCTACGAGCCGGTCCAAGAGTGCTTGCTGCCTCCAGAAGGTGCTCCACCACCCTCCGTCTGGTGGGACGTGCGGTCGCAGCCTGATTTGCTTCTCCAAACTCACGAGCATGTAAAGTAGGGTTTTAAGTCATGAGCTTAATAAAGCAGCCCCAGTTTTAACGCTGTATTTAAATGTAGTTTTTGCAGATTATGGTCCGTGACTTCAGCATCACTCTGACACGGCTTGAAGGTGTGAGCGCAGCCCTGGTGAACGGAGCCCTTCAGGTAGCGTTAGGGTGGGCTAGCTGTCTGCTTGCCCGAGGCTTCAGGTAGGTTTTGCATCCTTTGCTCAGCGTCAACGCTGCCGGATGTCGCACAGAGGTGACACACAGGGCTCACGTTGGTGCTGTCGTACCGGTGTTGGATCTGGGGCTTGCAGTGCCTCCTGAACCTTTGTGATAAAAGCAGAGATGTGTCGCTGGAGCGTCACACCTGACCGCGAGCCGCTTTGGACGTTGGTGGCAGCAACGCTTTCCTGTGCACGGATCTGCAGCAACAAAGTGGGATCCTCTGTTTCAATCTACAGCCTGTCTGCTTTGGAAAGAGTTTGTTTCGCTTTGGGGTTTGTTTCTGCTGCAGGATGATCAGCTTGTGCTGGTGACTCCGCTGTGAAATTCTGGTGAGAACCGGGGTTTGCAGATGAGTCGCTTGTGTCAGGTTGTGCCCCTCGTGGCTTTTGATGCGTTAGGGTTGTCTTGTACCACATCCCCACTTGGACTGTAACATGCAGTAGCTACTGGGTAATACTTACCATTTATATATAAAAAAATACAGCAGAACATTGCCTTTTGGCAAGGAAAGCAGTGCCAGTAGCTCTGTTTCAGTGGAAACTTCATTTTCCAAGCCACGCTTTCTAAAACCGCCTGGTTATTACATTTATCTGTGAGATGCGTTGGGAAACGTCGTAAAACTTGCCGCTGATTTGCTGCAGTAGCCTTTTGCAGGAGGTGCTGTAGGCTTGGAAATCGCCCTTAATTGTTGTCCCTGGGTCGTCGTCTGCCTGATAATTTAATCACGTTTATGGCTACGGTTCCTGGAGATGAGCTCGGAAGGGAGCGGTGCGAGGTGTCCCATGCGCTCTCCTTCCCAGCCCTCCTTGCAAGACTCTTCTATAGACATTTTCCCCTTGATTCTTCCTTTTGTCAGAAGCCTGAAAGAATACGCTTATTTTAAACTTGTTTCTCCTTCCATAGATGGACAGTTTTATACGATACAGACAGTGCCTGCTGTGATTTTTATGGCCTGTAGTTTTCTGAGCAAATGGGTTTGCTCACAAGTTGGCTGGGCTAAAATGACCTTCTCTTGTTCATTAACTGTCTGTTGAAAAATATGCGTGCCGTGGTAGTTATAGAGCCTTGATTGGGGTTATTTTAGGTGGTGCGGGGAGGTCTGGTCCTTTCCTTCCCTCCTCATTATCAAGCAGAAGCGACTGCTTAGGGTCTGGTTTATTTACCTAATAAACTGCCTCTTGTATCGTCTAGGAAATGCTCACATTTTTCAGCCCAGAAATCCTAGTAACAGGCAAACAGAGGTCTAGCAGTCAGGTCTGGAGAAACAACAAAATGAAGGTCAGCTAATATTGCTGTTATTCTCTTTCCTGGTGGCCATGACAGCAGGGGTGGTTTATTTGAAGATCCCAGACTCCAAGTCATTGCTTGCATTGTTGGTCCCCCGAGCATCAGAGGCTGTGCCAACACTTCGGGATATTAATGTATTCTACAGATCAGTGAATGAAGAATTCCTCCGCACTCCTTTCTTTTTAAAAAAAAAAAAAAGAAAAAAATCCTCTTCTCTCCCCTTCCCCCCTTCTCCCCGCACTTTGTTTGCCGTGGCTTTGTCTGCGGGATGTTGCCGGGCATTTCTAATGAGAAGGGGAAGAATTGCAGCGACGGGGGCCGGGGCGGTGGGCACGGTTCCCCGCTTCCAGCACCCATGGTGAAGCCGTTTCAAGGTGCTCAGGTGGGTTGCAGCTCTCATGGTGGCTGGGCATGCAACTAGCCGAGGAGGGGGAAGAAAAAGGCTCATTTTGGACACGTAACGCTCACTGATTTGCTTCCTCCGAGGAGAAAAATCCTACCCCATCACCCCCCGCGCGGGACGCGATGCCTCAGTGCTTCTTTAGTATTCCTCCCGGCTCCGTGGCCGCAGCCATCTCCCAGCCCACCCCGAGCAGCTGCTCAGAGGGGCAAAATTCAAGCAATTCCTGCTCCCGGTGACTTACTGCCGGGGAATAATTGGGTTCTGTTTGGGAGGAACATACAGCAACCCGGCCCCGACGATGGAAAAAGTACGGGGGAGCGGGGGCTTGGCGGGACAGATTTGCGGAGAGTTTCGCGGGGTTCAGTGGGAATAAAAGCTGATTTCATGAAGACACAATTATCTACTAATAATGCAATGGATCAGGGAAAGGCGTCTGAGCAGATTTTTTATATATTCTCCTTCCATAGCAGGAATTGTACTTAGATATTTTTTTTTTTTTAATATATTCTTTGATCCCTCATGGAAATGTTAATGAGACGAAAACTGCTAAAGAGCTCTCCAGACGCTGCCCTGCTTTGGAGAAGGGTGGACTGAAACGCAGACCCTCTGGAGGGCTTCTGACACACAAGCAGTCCCTTTGTTCCCCCCTCTATACCCCAGAGACATGCCTAAAATTGGAGGGAAGATGAGAGGAGGCTGAAGAGGCCGGGCTGAAGGCACGGCATTCCCCGTTTACAAGAGAAAAATCGTCGACCGGCTATTAAGGCGGCGGTTTGACGGGCAGCGCGCTGCCTGCGTTTGAAGTCCAGACTGAAGGTTCTCAGAGGATGTAAGTGGGATGCTTTTAGGCCATCTTTCACTTGGACTTAATTAAGAAACTCGCGGGCTTTGTCTGGAGGGGGACCCGTTAACGCGTGAAGCTCCGGCCCCCCCGTGAAGAGGGGCCGGGGCGGGAGGGGGCACGCACATGCACGCCGCTTTTGTGCCGTGTTGCCAAACTGCAGACAGCAGCAAGCGCGAGGCGGGCGTTGCCGGAGGTCAGTCCTCGTGCGCGGCAGCGAGCCCCCCCTCCCACGCGGACAGCCTTTCTTAGGAGCCCAGAGCCGGCCAACCTTCCTGTGCCGCCTGCGTGGGGAAACAAAAATAATTCGTGGGGGGTAAGGAAGGGTTTTGTACGCGTCCTGCAGCATCCGTCATCAGTCCTGATGGAGGGTCAGAGGTTACACCAGGGAAGGGCAAACACCGTTCCTCGAGGACCTGATGCCTCTGCGTGTATTTACGCGGGGAGGAATATTAGCTTTGAAATTTCATGGGCCGGCCGGGTGGTTAGCTGTCGGAGGGATGGCTTGAGCGGTGGGTGATGCTAATGGCCTGGGAAATCACCTAAAAGACCCGAACCCGCCCAAAGTAACGGGCTTGTTTTTGAGGTTGGGGTATAGCGAACGTGCCTGCCCTTGCCATCAGCACCCTGCTTGCCCAGAGCGGTTGCAAATAAACCCCACAGTCCTTTGTATTATTCATCGTCTCCAGATCTCTTGATCGTGATGATCAGTGCTGATTTGATCTCCTTTTAGCTGACAGCCAGAGAGAAGACTTTAACGCTAGCACGGGTAGGAGCAAGTTTTTTATAGTCTTTGCACTTCTGCCGGGCTTAACAAGCATCTAGCAGAGAGTTTCTTCTACTCCAGCCCTGTTGTGTGTCCAAGCCCCGTGGCCAACTGGGGTTAACTGGTTCTACATCCGTCGACTCCCGCAGACGTGGGGTGGCTTTTGGTCCCAGCCCGGTGGCCCAGTACTCTCGGTGCAGCGGCTGAAGGTGGCCTTTGGCGTGCGTCTGGAGAAGCCTCGTGTCTCTGCATCCAGACTGAAACACTTGGGCTTCATCGTGTTGCTCTGTTACTTTTTTGGAAGACTGCAAATTAACCCAAGGAGAAGCTTTGGTACCGTTTTGAGGTGGGAGAGGGAGGTGGTCGGGCTGATGCAGAGCCCAGACAGTAGTTTGGATGGATGCTGAGATGAGGGAACTTCTTGTGGATGTTGGAGAGCAGCAGCGAGGGCTGTCAGGGCTTGGCCGAGGTAGCTGGGGATGAGGACTTGGCAGCGGTGATTTGGGGGGGGGGGGGGGGCAGAGTGGGATGGGGATAGCATTCACCTATCAGGAATTTCTGTAAACTTTTCATTCCTCAGCTGAGGACTTCCAGGACGGTGGCTGTAATTCAGGTGTGATATCAGGTGATAACTGCTTTCTCTTGCCCCCCCTCCCCTGTGCTCCAGCACGGGAATCTGTAGTTCGTACTGGTATTTGTATCTTTGCCACTTTGCTTTGTCTCTTGCTTCTGGCTGCCCATGAGAACAGACGAGTTATTTTATACAACACGATGCCGTATCACGAGGGTTAGATTTTTAACAGACAGATTTGCATAACTCTCCCAACTCTGCCAAGTTCGATGAATTTGGAAAGTGTAAACTCTTCAGAACCAAAGAGATTCCCGGCTTTATTGCTTCTCCCTGCGCTTGGTGATTTTATTTAGCACTGTGGGTTTTTTTACTACTGCAGTGTTTATAATGTCTTTGGGGATCCCAGCAGACAATGTTGTGTATTTAGCTCTAGAGCATTAGCAAGGCGACAGTACTTCTGAAAAGTTTCGGAAAAGCACTTTATTAGAGCCAAAGTGACTCATTCCTGCTAGAGAAACAGCAAATGTTTTTCTGGCATTTAAATAAAATGCAAAAATATTAATTTCCCACCTTGATACTGAATTAAAGACTCAAAAGCGAGGGGGGGGGAAGCCTGAAGTTTAGGCCTTCTACAAAAACACTGCTAGTGCCAAATGATTCATACTGAGTGTTTTACAGCATGCTTTCAGGGGGAACGCAGCATTTTAAACAGGAACATTTCCAGTCTCCTGAGGTGAGAGGATTTGATTTCTTCTTGTGAATTTTGCGTTCTGTGCTTTCTGATTCAGAAACACTTTATTTGAGGGGGGTGTTTTGACAAGATACTCAAATAGCTTGGGAGCTGGCTAAATGTTTGTTTAAAGTTGATCTCCGGTTTTTGTTAGAACTTCGGGTTCAGATGGGAGATGAGGTGGAGAAGTGGATTTTCAGGCTTCACGTTGCACCTCAGCCCTTTGCTGAAATTAAAATTCTTTAATTTCTGTACATCTTTCCCAGTGTTGCTGCTTCTGCTTTACTGGTTACTTTGGCAATAACAACATTATTAATATTTCCATTGGACGTGTAGCTACTTTGCCATGTCCTCTATCCTACTTCCTACATAATTAACTGGTTTATGCTTGTTTACCATCACCTTTGGTATTTCAGAGATGCTCATTGCTTTGGTGGCTGAACGCAGAATAAATTCTGTTCCCCCATGTGCTTTGCTGTCTGCTTTTAAGCATTCATGTCATATTTGTGCGTGCATATTAGCGGTTAATGGTCTATGAGAGAAACTTTCTTGGAAAGGAATATCTGGAGTTTAGATCGGTCGGCCTTGACCACTGATGAAAAGCTGTTCCTGTGCTGGGATCCTCCGCTGAGACTTCTCTGCGACTGGATTTGCTCCAGCCCGGACTCTGTCCACTGAGCTGCTGTAGTGTGGAGCTACTTGATGGCTGTGGTGTAGTCTGTGCAGGAGGACAGTCATGCTTTAGGTCTTTAAAGTCTGCTTTATATAAAAGAGTTGGTGAATTTGGAAGCTTGCTCTGTTGCATGCTGTGTAAGTGCTGTTGAGATAAGGGAGGTTCACAGAATCACAGAATCACAGAATGGTTTGGGTTGGAAGGGATCTCAAAGATCATCTAGTTCCAGCCCCCCTGCCATGGGCAGGGACACCCTCCACTAGCCCAGCTTGCCCAAAGCCCCATCCAACCTGGCCTTGAACACTGCCAGGGAACCAGGGGCAGCCACAGCTTCTCTGGGCAACCTGTGCCAGGTCCTCAGCACCTTCACAGGGAAGAATTTCTTTCTAACATCTGATCTAAATCGACCCTCCTTCAGCTTAAACCCATTACCCCTGTCCTGTCACTACACTCCCTGATAAACAGTCCCTCACCATCTTTCCTGTAGGCCCCTTCAGGGACTGGAAGGCCACAATTAGATCTCCCTGGAGCCGCCTTTTCTCCAGGCTGAACAACCCCAACTCTCTCAACCTGTCTCCATAACAGAGGTGCTCCAGCCCTCAGATCATCTCTGTGGCCTCCTCTGGACTCGCTCCAACAGCTCCATGTCCTTCTTGTCCTGGGGACCCCCGAGCTGGACGCAGTACTGCAGGGGGGTCTCACCAGAGCGGAGCAGAGGGGCAGAATCCCCTCCTCGACCTGCTGGTCACGCTGCTGGGGATGCAGCCCAGGACACGGTTGGCTTTCTGGGCTGCCAGCGCACATTGCCGGTTGAATTCTGGTACTTGCTAATTGCATGAAATATTGAATTTTCTCTTGGGATGTCCAGGTGGCTTGGTCCCCTTGCGAAGATGCATGCTTTGTTTTGGCTGCCAGAGGAACCAAACGCTAGAGATCATCTGCCAAGAAGGAAGGAAGAGTAGAACTAATTTTCCTTTGCAACTGTATAAATGAGAAGGTCAAGGGGTGCTGATGGCTTTTTGGTGGTCATCTTTTGTCCTGCTAATTCTGGCAATAAGTAGATGGTTAAGTCATCAAAGGGCTTGGAATTGGGGAGTATTTAGATTTTAAATGGCTTAATAAGCTGAGCTGGTTGTGGCCTGACTGATGTGGTAGTGCCCAAAAGGGAGGTGCCGTGTCTGTAGGTGGGCACTCAGGTATTTTTATGGGTTATGACTGAACAAGTTTTACAACGTACAAGCTCCAGTCGTCTGCTTCCTTGCTTAATTTGGCAAGGTTCACAGGAGAGCCAAACGTGAGGTAAGGGGTAGTTTTGGCTCCTTTCTGCTCAGTGGCTGGTTTTAGTGGTGGTCTAGCTCACCTGAGACACCAAGTTGGCTCTGTAACTCCGAGATAGTGGGGCAGACCCCTGTCTCCTTTTAAAGCCTTCGTTCAGGATTAGTCAAGAACAAACTGGGGCATCAGGAAGGCAGGAAATACGTTATTTCTAGGCAGGCTTCCCATCTTTGTGGACTCGTGTGGCTGGTTCCGCCTTCCCCGTAGGGTTTGTGCTCTTCTGCCAAGGTTCTTGGAAGGTGAATGCTAAAAAAAGACCTCGTGGCCATAAGGGATGAAGGGAGGAACTGGGAGTAGCAGTGGAGCAATTGCTGTGGGGAGTTGCTCTCCTTTGCTGCCAGGCTGGTGCTGGCTCCGTCCTGCAGTGGTTGACCTGTCTTAGTAGCTCCTTAACATAAATATTGTCCATTGTAGAACAGGGCAGTGCTGTTGTCCCCATCCAAGTGCTGGTGGCTTGGCTGTGTCCAGGTCCTCCATGCCTGCCTGGAACATTGTCAGCCTGCTCTCGGACCACCTCAGCGCAGCGCTGGCTTTGAAGTGCTAGAGGAATTGGAGTTAAACCGTCGGATTTTGGGGACGTGATCCAGAATTTGTCATGCTTTGCTCAGATGAGCTGTGAATTGCTTCAGAGCGCCCCGTGAGGTAACCCTGCGAGGTAACCCGTCCATCCTTCCCAGGCTGCTCTGCAGAAGTGGCTGCTCGGGTGTTACGGCTTGGTTCCCTGACACAGAGGAAGGCACGTTCTCGTAATGCCACCTGAGGTCAAGGCATGGATGCGGTGGGCAAGAACAGCCCCTTGTCTCCTGCACTTGTCACGTGTAGAGTCTGAGATCTAAACACCCTTCGGGTGTTGCTTGCAGCCCTCTGCATGGAGACGCAGCAGGTCCAGACACAGGGATCCTGCAGGCTGGGAGCATGGGGGAGGCAGGAGGGCTGAGGACGACTGGAGAAGCTGTTCCTGGTGTTTACCAATCCTCTGCTGCTGCACATCAGCAGGCATCACCTGGGGGTTGGTAAGCTGATGCATTAACAGTTGAAGGTTATCCACAGATGTGTGGACGTGGTTGATGCTCAGCAGATCGGGACTTCCCCACTTCGTAGAGCCTGCTGGCGGGCTCCTTTCCTTGGTACTTTGCCGAGATGACGTGAACCGCCCTTTGCGGCGATGGAATACATCTTAGTCACTTCATCTGTGGCTTGGTAACCCCAGCGTTTTCCAAGGTGGCTCCCAAGTGCACCCATCACCGCTGTTATATCCTTATACTTTCCTTCTTCATAGCTATCGTACCTCTCGCGGCTTTCTGAGAAGATTAGCCCTTCTCATCGGGTCAATCATCTGGTTTTCTGCAGTTCTACCAGGGCATGGAACAGTCCCTTGTGGTGGAGTTTCCTTTGATCGAACCAGACTGCACTTCAGTAGTCCTCAACTGTCTAACTTCTTGCATAAGAGACTTTATCTGAGAGATATTTTTAAAGACATTTCTTTGATAAAAATACCTCAGGTAGGAGGGAGAACTCTCAGCACACTCTCACCTTCTCCAGCGTGACGGGGTTACGCCCTTTACTTTATATAGATCAAGAAAATAGAGAATTTGTAATTCTCTAGATAATGGAGGGTTGCCGAATAACGCTGTATAGACTCGAGTTAAACTAGGAGTCTTTTAAAAAGAAAACGTTATAAAGCTACGTCTGAAGTTTCTGTGGAACAGCCTCTCCCAGAACCTGCCGCTACCAGCAGTGCTCCTCACAAAATGTCATCAGTGGGGAAAAAATAATGTTTGCTGCCTGTTTACCCAGTACTCCGGGCAATTAATTTCCCAACCTCAGGCCGTGTAGCGTGGCAGGTCACGGTGAAGTACGTAGCTAGGCATCGCCCGTCTACCGCGAGGGCAGACGGACGCAAATTGGGGAACTTGTCGTCTTAACTCGCTCCTGCAGCTTCCTGCAGAAGGCACAGGCCGTTTCCCAGCCCTGTCACGGCAGCTGGCTCTCTTGCCACAAATCTGATTTTCTTTAATTTTTTTTTCCTCTCGCGGATTGCAAAAGCTGCCGTCCGCTCTGTCAGCGCAGATTTATTAAAGCGCGTGACAGAAAACTGCTGGGCTCTTATTTGCAGAGACCCCTCTGCAGTCCCTGGGCGCTACTGTTGGCAGCGCTGCGCGCGTACAGCCGCAGAGCGGCGGCGGCGTTACGGTTTTTAATGCGTGTGCCGATGACGGTGCTGGTAGCATCGTTGCTTCAAAAGTGCTGATGGTTCTCTGAAAACAAAACAAAAAAAAGAGTCGACGTAGTGGTGAACTGCTGAGTTACTAAACGCCGCTGCAGCTTTTTCCCCTGTAAAATTTTAAACAGAATCTTCCTTTTATTTTGCGGGGGGGGGAAGGTAAATGAAAGTTCGTTGGGAAAAGAATGTTTAATGCTGCCAGAGGAGGTTCTTGATTGCGGTCGATCCTGAAACTGGTAATGAATGTGCGCTACCAGGGCCTGGGGATTTGGCGTATGAATTTCCCAGGGTCTAATCATCTCATAAGGCTGCAGAGTGTGACTCCTTCCCCAGTAATCTACTTAACTCAGTAATTTACTCCTCCTTTTGCCTTGCCAGGAGAATGAATCTCACAGGTTGTTTGCATGACAAGTAGCTCGGGATTGTCTTGAGTCTTTGAAGAAGATGCTGGGAGTTAATTGTAGCAGCTTGAGTTAATGGTTTCCCATGTTCGGTGGCAGGCTGGTGAGGAGCCGAGCTGGAGAACGGTTTTTATGGGGACTACGATTCTAGGCCGCGCCATGTGTTTTGATAGCTATAAGGCTGAAACAACAAAAATGTTTTTCCTTCCAAAGGATGTTTTTCTCCACTAAAACTAATCTCGGAGGAAAATTATGTTTGGTAGTTCGAGGATTATTGGATTTGCAGATAGAAACTGCTGTGGTAATGGCAGCTACTGACTGATGACCAAAGCAGCTAACTGGGGGATGTTTCTTGGCGGTTGATCATACTAAAAAGCTCCACTCAAAATCTTTAAAACCACAGTGGACAGTGGTTAAAAAAAAAAAAAAAGGTTGCTAGTGAGCAAAAACTAATCACTGCATCCACATCTTCATTTTAAAAGAAATTAAGAATGCTCCCTCAGAAGTATTGACTTTTAAATTTTATTAGGATCCCCTCACACCAAACCCTCATTGTGCCAAAAATAAGAGGAGAAGCATCCCTTCATCTCTGTTTTTAATTTCCCTCCTCCTAAAGCCAAACGTTGTGAATAAAATTCCTGCTTCGAGACAGGCTCCGTGATACGTGGTCAGCTCGGGCCAGCTCGCACCCAGAACAGGGGAGAGAGAGAGAGGGGGGCTGTGTTGGGAGCAAAGGGATGGGAAGCTCTGGATAAACTGTACGGCTTTTATTTAAATTACTGCCATGTTCTGTGGCTTGCTTGAAACCAAATGCTGCCAAGCATCTTACTGCAGTCCCAGTGGTTTGCACCTAATGTGCATTACGTTAACCATTTGCAGATGACCTTATTTCTGTTATAATGCTGTGTGTGCAGTCAGAAACTTTTGGAGTGATTGAGGCAGGATTTGATGAAACGAGCAAACAAAAATTCTCCTAATGTTATTTTTCGTGCATGGCTCTACCTGGTGACACGACGCAGGAGTCGTGGTGTGGGTTTTTCCCTTGTTGGTTGAGAGGTGAGATCATCTCAGAGAGCTTCGTGTGCAGAGCAGCAAGCACCTTTACATCAGCGTCTCTCTCCTTAACCGCACTCTGGTCTCCAGCTCAGGGCTGCCAAAGGTCGGTGTAGATGTTGAGGTTCAGCCCCCTCTTCTTAACCTTGAGCTAGCTTGGTTTTTCTGGTTTCCAACCTGGTTTTGATTTGTTGCTTCTGTTCTTGTGCTGGACAATTCACAGACCTCCCAGTTGAACTTGGATCCCGGTGGGGTGTCCACCTGGACCACAGGTGGAAAATCCCTGTTGAGTTCTCCAGCTGAAGGTGGTCTGTTCCTCTACACAGATTTCACAGGTCTTTGAGGCTTTGTCCGCAGTTCCCAATGGGAACGACCGCGTGCACGCAGAGTCCAGCTGACAGCAGATGGACGGTGCCTATCCGTTTGTAGGATCAGGGCCTGGAGACCAAGGGGCCTCTTCCTGATGTCCTGTGCCCAGATAAGTCAAGCTTTTGTTAGCATAGCACCCAGGTGAGTTGTGCTTTTCACGGGGAAGGATAAACATGAAAAATAATTTATCTAATCTTTGTATAAGCTGGATGAAAATAAGAATGAAATACACATTGCAACTACAAAAGTGCATTGAAAAGCCTGTTTGTTTTCTGACTCAGAAGGACGTCGTTGGCTTAAAAGTGTAATTCTAGCAGAATTGTACCACTTGGTTTGAGTTAATGTTTTGCAGACATCAGAGTCCTCCAAACAATGTAAAATCTAGGGGATAAATGGGGATCTTCCTGACCATCTATACAGAGCTGGAGACCATGTGTACTTGGTCTGAAGCTTTCATACCTAACATTTTCTTCTGCCCTGCAGAGACCGCTTTTCGTTCCTTTTAGGCCCATCTTCCCATCTTTAGATCCAAGATAAGAAGTTGAGCAGAGCTTTCCTGCGGGGCTGGTTGATCCGTGGCACTAACGAAGCCAAGACACGTGGGAGCAGGGCAGGGTCTTCTGGCCAGCTCAAGCAAACTCCATCTTGTTCGTAAGCCCAGCCTAGAAGCAGGGACCTTGCGAAGCCCAGGCGTGGGGCTGGATTTCAGTACCACCGCTGAATTTTCGAAGGACGCCCAGATACTCTCTTGCTCTTTATAGCCCACGTTTCTCTTTCCGTGTCCGGTATTGTGAAGGGGTGCGTGTTGCCGGAGCGGGGAACACGGGATGCTTTGCAAAACATTGCCTTTATTCTGTCAACCAAGTGACTGCGACTTTCTTAATTGTGGATTCTTTTAGTTAATTAGAAATGTTTGGAAACGCCTCGCACCTCAGCAGGGTTCAGTTCTGCGGGGTGCCAAGTGCTTTGTTCTTCATCCAGCAAAGCACTTAAGCGTGTCTTTAAGAACACTTTACAGGCTGAAATAAGCTCATTGATTTCAGGGCACTGAAGGATTGAGCCAATACCAAATTTCTTCCAATGATCTCGACTCAAATAGGAACATCCAGGAAAGTGTTTCTTGAATGTTAATGCTACCTTAAATAGCAATATCTCAGGCTTCACAACTTGGAAGCGCTCAGAGGATCGTAACAAAGACTGAAACAGCATGTTTGGGGGGGAGTTTCTCCTGGGGAATAGGGGAAAATTCATGGTTAAAGGTGATTTTCCCCCTCTCCCCCCCTTTTTTTTTCCTTCCAGTTTTGTAGTAGCAAAGGTTAGCTTTAACTATGGTCATCTTCTGCGAGCTTTTAATAAATTAAGAGGAAACTGAAACAGTTTAGAAAAGTATAGGATAAGCAAATACTCCAGGGAGACTTTTAGTGGCAACGTGATTAATAAGGGACACTCCTGGTAATACTATCAAAACAGAGCTATTGCAAAAGCATATGGAGCGTCCCTCTTTCGGGGCACGAGCAGGATTCAGACAAATGATCCAGGGCGATTTATGGGCCTCTCTGCAGTGTGGGTTTTTTCTCCCCCTGGAAGCGTGAGGGGAATAAGCTCTGTATATTTAACCATGGGATTAGATGTAAGGAGAAAAAAAAATATTTAGTAAATCAGGCAGCTTCTTTTTGCTCCCAAGTATTTTTATCCTTGTTGATCGTTTGATAACAGGCTATGTTCCTTACACAGCCCATTTTTTTCTTGATTTTATGTATTTATTTTTTCTCTGTGCCAACCCCCGCACGTATCTAGTAATAACCTTAAGGAGCTGAAAAAGGGAAGCGTCCGCCAACAGCAGAATACGATGCAAAAATCTCTGAAAATGGCTTTCCGAAACATCCCGCCTTCTGTAGGTTCTCCCAGTGCTCTTCTGGTTTTGCTGCCTTTCTCCCTTACCAACAAAAGTCTCCGTTGCCAAGTGAGTATGCGGAGCGGTTGCTTGTAGCTCTAACACGTACTGCATTCGCTGCCCTGGGTGCAGTGTGCTCAGCCCTGCATTGCTCGTGTCACCCCGGCCAGATTTTCCCCCTGCACTTTGTTCTGAGAGCAATTATTTCTTTATTTCCTTTGAAGACGTTTACTGTGCAGCTGCTGTGGCAGCTTGTAGCTGTCATGTGGGAAGGCAAAAGGAGAGATCTGGAGTTAGGAGCTTATAAACTTCTCAAGTTTTAGGAAGGTACTGAGATGAAATGACATTGTGGTTTTTCTTCCTCCTTTTTTCTTTTAATACAAAATGAGAGAGGACCTCTTGTACTGCACTTGTATAAATTGTACAGGTTTGGCTCTGCTCAAGTCAGAAGTTAAAAAATAAAATAAAATAAAATAGGCATCCTGACACATGAGACAATGCAGTCTTCCAGAACCAAAATAGTTTTGTGTAGAACACCAGCATATAGGAGTCAAAGATCTGTGTGTGGGCTTTTAGAGATGCCTTGCCTTCTTTTTTTGGAGAAGAAACTTCTGTTAACATCTAAATGATTTCAAGAATTCACCAAGGATTGGATTCCCTACTGCATCGGCATGAAACTTTCGCATCGCTACTGAACTGTGTTATTTTATCAGCCTCCTGCTCTTGAGACTCCATTTACCAAAAACTTTTAAAAGTGATTATGCAAGTCAAACCTAATTTCTTATCACAGTTCTGTATTTATTGGCTCGGTTGTTTGTGAGGGATTGTTTCACCCACCCTGTTTCCCTTGGCATTTTTAGAAGGTTCCTACAGTTGTTAGCAGCTGTAAATGGTATTAATAAGTATTTGGTTGCTGGTTTCTGCAGTTTTGTGTGCTGATTAGGTTGGATTGCCAAAGGTTGAGCAAGTTTCTAAAAGAAGGATTGTTCTTTGAATTGTGAAAACACTATTCTCAACAAAAAACCCCAGCTATATCTGTGTCAAGAATTGTACGTGCGGGCTGATACGCTTCTGCAGAAACTAGGGTGAAACACTTTATTTGTCTTAATAGGTATTGACTTTGAAATCAAGGAAGCCCCATCTAAGAATCTTCTTAAATGTTAAAAGAGGCAATCTGAAAGATGTCAAGGTTTTTCTCCCTTTTTCTCAGCGTTGTATTTGAGATGAGAAGCACTCGCCCACTTGAACGTTACCTCTTTGGCTTGTCCATACTGTGCTGTTCTTCCTGAAGTAGTTTTAGTGGCTTAGTGAGTAACTTCCTCAGAGTAGCACAGCCTGTTTGTGAAAATGAGCAGAGCTGGTGTGGTTTCATCCGGGGAGAATCCAGGGTGTGTGCTTCTTGAGCAGTGGTGCATCCTTAAAGGTTTTCAAGACTCAGGTTGACAAAAGCTCAGAACAACGTGGTCTGAGTCTGGTCTTAGAATCACAGAATATCCCAAGTTGGAAGGGACCCGTAAGGATCATCAAGTCCAGCTCCTTAACCTGACCCTGCTTGGAGCAGTAGGTTGCACTAGAACCTGCCGTGGTCCCTTTCCACCTGATGGTTTTATGATTTATGACTCCAGTGTTCTCTTCAGAAGAGCACATCCTGGCTGCAGTCACCAGATCTTGCTGTTGGGGTACTGGATTCACCCATATCAAATTCATGGAATGAGTCAACCAAGTCTAAGTGCAGTTTCCTCATGCAGACCCTCCTGTTTGAGCCCTGCTGCAGGTGGGGAAGGGCTTAGTGAAGTGTGATGGACTTATCCACGAAAGAGAAGCTGACGCTAAGCAAAGCCTATTGCTAACTGTGTCCCATGGAGCAGAGAGCTCACCATCCGTGTGACAGCAGTGGGCAGGCAATGAGACCAAGCACCATCAAAAACTAGTTTGCCAACAGACAAAGTTAGGTTCACTTCCCCCTGGGACTTATAGGTAGAAAACTAAGCATCTCCCACCTTAATTAGGCTTGTGTTCAAGTCGAAGCTACGGCGTGTAGTTCATTGGATGTACGGAGCATCAGCCGGTGGCTGCTGAGCTGATTGTAGTTTGTGGGGTGATGGGAGGGCGACTGCTGTAACGGAGTTGTGGTGTGACCTGCAGATTTGTTCAGTGAGCTCAGACTTCCCAGCAGACTCCCTTGATGTGGAAAACAGTAATTGTGCCAGGGCCGACACCGCTCAGGAGCCACTTGGTCACCTTGTCCAGCCAAACCTCCTAACGGACAGACAGACCGATACTCAGGAAACCCTTGGGTTGTGTTTGGAGCCTGCGCTGGGGCTCTGAATTACGTCCCTTCTGGCTCTTGACTACATGAAGACTTCGATGTTTAAGGCTGAGGAAGGCTGGTTGCATCCTGCACTTAGCTGGTCTTAGCTCCTGATTGCACAACCGCTTTTATTGGAGAAGCTCCTCGACTCAGTCAAGAACATTAATGATAAAATTGTGGTTTATGTGGTAGCCTCCTCATCGTGTACCTGAAATTACCTCTTTGAGCTATTCTCCAAGGTCTGTAGCAGATGGAGAGAGACATAATGAGCGAGGCAGTCGGGAGAACAGTTCAGACTTTTAAGTCCACGTAGAATGGAAAAACAAAAGGAGTATTAGATGCGTGTAACCGGTTCAGACATGGTGTGTAATTAATCTTCATCTGTGGCTTTTAAACTCCGTGACAGCCAGAGTATCCCAGATTTGAAACCCACGTTTGTTCAGATGTAATGGATGTGTAGACAATTTTTTCTGAACTTCACCCCACCAAGCATCGTCTTCCAGGTAGGTTTACGCCAAGTGACTTGACTGGAGCAGCGCCGCACCACGCGGCTCTAACCATCACAACTGCCCTGTTTTACAGGGTCGTCCCAGTAGTTTCACGTTTAAAGTTACCAGTCATTTAATTCCCAACTGTTTTGTACCCATTTTTAATTTTGAAAACGAAGTAAAAAAATCCATGCTGGTTTTGAGCTGGAGTTTCTCATACTTAAGTCTGTGTAAAGATGATTTATGGTGCTAGTAGGGGCTCCACTGGAAATGCAAGATCTATTATGGAGTGGATTGAACGGCCCATGCTGAAATGTTTATTGCCGTCTTCAAAATAGAATACATCAGGGTTGATGGTGCCTGTCCAGGAAAGAGAGAGAGTGGAGTGGAGTGGGGCTAGTGGGGTATTTTTAGTATTCCAATAAAAGGCAAGGCTTTTAAAGGAAATCACTTATTGCCATTTTGCAATCAAGAATGCAGGAGTGTTCCAGGGACTGCAAGAAATATGCTTCAAGAATGTCGGAGCCATAAGGAACTAATCATTAAATATTCTCTCGTTTCCACCCCCGTTTCTTGCTCTGAGGAAGCCATTTAGAAGCTTTGCAATTTGTATGTAAATCTCAACCCTCCTGACCACGCGGTCAAGTATCCAAGTGACTTAGGAGCCAGCATCCCATTTTCAGAAGTTCTTACAATTCCTGTGCAAGCAGGGCACTTTTTTAAATAGAAGACACATGGACCAGACTTCAAGAACACTTAATCTGACCTTAAATGACTTGGTATGAACACTGTATGTTTTTTTTTTTTTCTCTGCTATAACTTCTTTTCCTTGATCAATGTCTTGCTAGTAAAGTTCCTCTCGCAGGTTCAGATAGACCAGTAAAACTGCAGTTCTGTTGCTGCAGCTTATTCCACTCATTTGACTGAGCTGTGATTATTTTTATTTCTTTTTTTTTTTCACGTATAACTTTAGTTGTTGATCCTTTAAACATTTCGGAAGCGTTCTGGCACTGCAATATATCCATCTAACTAGGGAGTGAGTAATCCCAGCATTTGTTCGAGAGAAAAACAAAGGAAGAGGCAAAAGATAATACTTTCTCAAGTGATTTA
Organism: Grus americana; assembly: GCF_028858705.1. NCBI lineage: Eukaryota > Metazoa > Chordata > Aves > Gruiformes > Gruidae > Grus > Grus americana. The sequence goes on from NC_072869.1 coordinate 11,624,634, forward strand.
AGAGCCTAACGGGACAATTTACTGCTGCATCTAAGCAGAGCTAGTGGTTACCTGCTCCCTCTCCCCATGTTCCCATCTTTTTCCTCGTACTGGGACCGGTGTCCTGGTGAGGCAGTTCAGGGAGCTATAATGGCAGAAAACTGACCCTACCAAAAACAAAGACCGGGGCGTCGGGCTGACGGCAGATGGACGCGGGCAGATGTCCCCTTCGGCGCCAGGCCAGCAGAGCTGTCCTTTCATTTTATTCTATTTTTTTTCTCCCATTTGTTTGGGGTTTTTTACTGGAGAAAGTAGTGGAGGAACAACAGTCTCCTGCTGAGATCATCTGTCGTGTCTTCTGCCTTTTCCCTGCTTGCTGCAGGTACCGGCTCCGGGGTACGCTGCTGCCTGGCAGCGCCTTGCTCTCAGGAAAACCCGTTTGAGTTTGGCAGCTGGGCTGCAGCTTCTGCATCCCTCGCTGGAGCAGGGGCTGGCGGGTGGAGCTGAGCTGGAGAAGGTGCGTGGATGTACGGGTGTGAGGAGGAACGCAGCGTGGCACTGCGGGAGGCAGCGAACGCCGCGTCGCTGGGATTTTAACTCACCTTGGCCCCAGGTTGGCGCCTCTCCTTGCAGCCAGCGCCGTGTCTGCCTGGTGAATCTCCAATGTTTCTGACGCGACGAGAAGTCTCTTCCCTGACCTGCGCCCTGTGCTGCTGAAGGACCACCTGATGGAAGGTGACCTCTGGATTTTCTTAGGTCGTTGCCTTCTGGCAGGGAAAGCTTCACCAGGCTCTCGTTCACACCCTTTAGCTCCTGGCTGTTCTCTCCACCACGGTTCATCGAGCTGTGGTCCATGCCAAACGCTGCTTCTGTTCTTCCTTGCTCATGGACCTCAGTGGTGCGGGGAGGAGAACTTCTGGTAAGCCTACAGATGGGGATGTCCCAGTTAAACCTGCGCTTTCTCACCCTTTCCTCCTGATTTTTGCTGAGCTCATGCCAGAACGAAAGGGTTCAGGTGATACCTGTGGCTTGGTTGGGCTCACTTGGGTGAACGTCGTCCAAGACAGGGATTTGTAAAACCTTTGTGATCCTGTTTGGGCTTGTTTTGTTTCCTTTCTTCTGGAAAAGCTTCAGTGCTTCACATTGAGGTTTTTGAAACTTTCACAAGTCCCGTTCCAAGTTGTAACACAGTTGTTCAGAAATGCAGCACGTTGCTTGACTGATCTTGTTTCTTGGTGTCGCTTATGTAAGGGAAATGATGCTAGAGAGTTTGGAGAAGGGAAGATTGGAAAGTGTGCGTGCTTATTTAATAATAAAAAAAAAAGGAAGAAAAATAAGCCACATGCAAAAAAATCCAGTAACCATGTCTGCCGATGACCTTTGGGGTTGGAAATAGTTTGATAATAAGCAGTGTGAGGACGAGCAAGGAAAGTCTGTGAAGTCACTCTAACGAGAACAAAAGGGAAAAAACATGAGAATGTTTCCAGTTCCTGGCTTGCTGGGAGCGGGGTGATCTCCTGCACAGCGCCTGGTGCTGCACAGCACACCCATCAGAAAAAGGCATCAGGCGGAGATGTGTAGAGGTTGCCAGGTTTGAGTCAAAGTAAAAGAGAAGGTGTGTGGGGAGGCACCAAAAGTGACTCTCAGGGAGAGCTGAGGTCTTAAATTGCCCATTTTGGCTGGGTGTGGGTGCAAGATCCTGCACGGACTTACCCGAAAAGACAGCTTGTGCTCCGGAGAGGCTCTCTTTCAGCCTGCCTTTAGCATCGTTAACAAAGCGGGAGAGAAGTTGGTGCAGAGTTAATAGTGCTTGTTAAATACATCTGATCTCTTCGGTACAGCAGCAAGTAGAAAGGGTCCAGATAATGTTGGGGGGGGATTTGGGTAGGAAGTAACTTGGGAAAGCTGTTGCCTCTTACGTCTGCTCTTTGTGCAATGCTGAGTCCGGTAAATGGTTTGGTTGTTGAGCATTTTTGTAGAAAGGTATTATTGAGGCATGTGTATAAGCTCTTTGGTTCAGTAGCTCTGTCTCAGAGGTACATGGAACCATTTCTCCTAGGCTGTCCTCTCTGAACTACCTTCTGCTATTTAAAGTAGATACAAATTTAGCTCAAAGTGTTCCCTTTCCCGCAGACTTCTCTGAAAGTTAAAGCTTGTGACAGTTCTTGCTGTGCTCTTGACTTGTCTTCAAATCCAAATAAATGTATTACCTGTCTCTGAGCTTCATTTCTGGTGGCTCAGAAGGTAAAACGTACTTAGATTTCTTAATTTCCTTACGAAACCTTCCTGTCTTCCAACTGCCCTTCCTCTAGTCCGATCCCCAGGTCAACGCAAGAGTTTAATGAATTGCATAGGCTTACGGACCTACAGTCAAATCTATATTTATGCGGCGTCTTGAACTGCTGGATTGAAACCTTCTAACCACTGCCAAAGGTAGGCGATTACCTTCACGCAGACCAGCTGAGCGTCGGAGAAGTTGAAACGTGAGCAGCGGTTGAAGGCTGCGGACCGAGTTCAGTTGAGCTGTTGCGGTTCAGGCGAGGTTGGGTTTGTGCAGCCTGTGTCGCTTTTTGAGAGAATACGGGGTTTCTTTGCAGTTGTGCTTGGAGGTAGTTCAATATACTATCCGGTGTGCATTTATCATTTGAAAAATAGATTAAAAAAGAAGCAAATTGAGGTATAACAATAATGGATTAAGAGAAACACTTATCTCACTTCCTTTCGGAGGGCTGCGCGTGTGGCTGGGGACCCAAACACTTGGGATTATGCGATCGCTGAAGCAATAAACATTTTGGATGTAAACTCACTCCATGCTGCTTCTGGGACCGAGTCTGACATTTATTTTCCGATAGCAGTGGGTTTCATCTTGCTGTTATTTAGCTACACTTGGTTTGCCAACAAGTCTCACCGTCAGTAATAAAAGGTATCTTCCTGCCCTGACGAAAGGCTTGTGTTAACGACAAACTTGTGTTAACGACAAACTTGTATTAACAACAAAGCATAGCTCCAACCCAGCGTGACAAAAAACCCCACAAAAATGCAATTTTTTAATATGTGAAATAATGTTAACTGAGAAGTAAATGTGTATGAACAAAGTCTATACCTTTGACTCAGATAACTCATTTCTTCAGGTTAACCTCGTGTTGCATGAATAGCTCCAAATGTGGAATAACTCATAAAATAAGACTTTTTTCATCTTACATAGGAATGACCTAGGTTTTTCTTTCTTCCAAATAAGGAATTAATAATGCCATACTTGTTGTTTCCAAAGAGCTCAGCTTTTTTGAGAAGTGTCTCTTTTTTTTTTTTTTTTCTTCTCTCCTCTAGACCCAATGAAACACATGGGCGTTTGGAGCCTTTAATTCGCAGAGCCTGTTCTTGATTTCTCTGAGAATTGCCAATGATTTTGATGTCAGAGTTGAGAGGTACAATTGTAGTGTTAAATTTCTCAAGTCAGACCGGTTGAAAAGGAAGGTCAAAAGCAATAACGTCCAGGTTCCTCTGGGCGGGCGGGGGCGTAGGATAATGTGCGATCGCAGCGTTTTGCACAGACGTATCGCCCAAGAAAAAGTTTGGCTGTCACAAAACTAATAAAGAACAAGCCTCCGGAGAGATGGTTTCAATGATGCAGGTGTAGGAATCGGGGAGTGTATTTACATACAAGCCAGCTTAATAGCGTGGGATTTATGCTAAAGTGGTTCTTAATGCAATACAAATTGAATACTCCGTCTCGCTCGAAACGAGGAAAATGTTAGAAGGAAAGGTTGGGATTTTTTTTTAATAGCTTTTGGGGGAGAAAGTGTTTGGCTTTTTTTAGGGAACGTGAAGGACAGCAAGATGGATTTCTTCGGGTGCTTGCCATGTTAAACTAGTGCTTTAGGTATGTGCCTCGGATTCGGAGCCAGCCTTCCGAGTTGGTTCTCTGTTGCCTTGAAAATCAGGGGGTTGAACAGATTTGGGCAGGGTTTCTGCCTCATAGCTGGCAACACGGACTTAACATTAACTTACTGAAAAAGCAGATAAAGTTTGGGGTTTGTTTTTGAACTGCGACATTAAAAAGAAGTCCTCGAAGAAAGCAGCCATGACTCTACAGCCTCTTGTTGAAACTCCCATCTTTTCCCTGCTTCTCTCCTACCCTATAAAACAACTATTATGTGTTTATAAGTTAGCGCTCCATGTCACTTATAAAAGAAGACTTATTCATAAACTTCTGGATAAACAGTTCTGTGGGAATATAACTTTCTTGGCATAAAACAAGCCGCTTTTTCCAGATAATGTAATGCTATACCAAGCTTTTTAAAGTCATACCATGCTATTTATTATTATTTTATAATCTATAAAAGACACCAATGCTGAACTTTGATCATTATTGAGAATAACACTATACCCAAATCAGCAGAAAAGACAGGGAGAACCCCAAGCAAAACTCCTGTTCCCAGAAACAGTCGCCAACAAGGTGTTGAGGGATGCTCGGGGCTCGTGGCAGGGCTGCTTTCCCCGCGCCTCCTCTCTGCAGGCAGCCAGCGCTGGGGCAGATCGCAAATAGGCACGTCTCATTTTTTGGGTGGGGTTTGCCAGCTGCAAGTTAGAAATTCTTGAAACGGACTTGGATGTAACATTTCAGCTTTCGAAGTCAGGGCAGATGATTTGGATGCACACGCACATGCCTTAGAATGATTTAATTTTTTTTCAATGGGCTGAAATCAGTATTTACTCCACCATCCAGAAAGCAGCAAGCAGCCAGCGCGTGGTTGTGTTTGCTTTCTGAATATGCTCAATATTCAGACAGAGTACCGAGCCCACAAAACCATACGTCTCACCCAAAGAATGGCCGCTTCCCAAATCTCCAGGTTTCCAGCTGACGCGGATTTGGGGATGACAGGTGGGGATCACATTGGTCAAGTCCGTGTCCAGAAGACCTTTGGGGAGGACTGCCCTGCTGCTGGAGCAGTCTGGTTCGAACCCGAAAGAGAAACCGTGGCTGTGCACCCCCACGAAAGGGAGACATCACCCCTTAGCATATGCTCGTATTTACTTATCCTATTTATAAGGACCAGCCAATACTCTGTGCACTAATTATAGCAGTGGGGGCTGGAAGAGATTTCCTTGCTCATTGAGTCCAGATCTCAGCTATCGCAGGCAAACTCCCTCTGCACTTGCTTTCACAAACCCTCCTAGCAGGCTTTGCAAGCGTTCAGGATGTTCTCCCTAGTGACTGGATATTTCCAGTGGCAGCCCAAGCTGGGCTGATGCTCAGCGAGAGAGCAGTGGGTGAGTATCTTGGTGTGGATATCTTGTGTCCGTTACTGATGGGTTTGGGGTTGACCACAGAGTAGTCGAGTGGACCCAGTGTTCAACTGGAAGACGCCTCCAAGGCCGAAGGACAGATCAGCGTTGCCACTGGAGATCTTTGCCGTGACCTGCGAAGCCCTGGGTGCATCAGCTCCTTTCTCATCCCGTGTGAGGGTACGCGTTGCTCTTGAATTTCGGGGTGGTGGCTGGAGCCTGGTGGTGATGACCTACCTGCCGCACTAACCAGGGGTGCTGGGCAGCCGTCCGAAGCAACGTCAAGTGCCTTCTCCTGGTGCGTAGGAATGCCTGGCTGCTGGGGGCTGAAAGAGAAGAGCTGAAGCATTGCTGACATTCCTTGTGCCGTTGAACAAGGGTCCTCTCGGTCCCTGGAATGTACCTTGCCAGTGGGCGTTTGTGAAAATGAAACCAGGGTCTTGTTCCTGGAGCAGGGGATGCCAAGGAGGAAGGTGCAACTGTCTGCCCAGTGTGAAGTTTTAAGGCGAGACACCTTGGAGAAACCCGCGTGCTCTGATTGATAACACATTAAATCTCAGTGGCCAGCACTCCGTGGCCACGGAGCGATTTTAATGGTAAATCAATAGTCTGATAGAAGCAGACCAGAAATCTTTTGACACTTACTCAAGAGGGACTTGTCAAAACACGATGTATTTATGACCGAGTTCCTGCCTGCCTGTTCAAAGGCACTTGAACCCCTGCCAGATCCTAAACACGCTCAGATTCCCAGGAGTTATATTCAGCACAATAAGTGGATATTTCGCAGTAAATATTGCCGTGTCAGAAAGCTGGCATAAGCACCCAGTTGACAAGCAACAATTGGCCGCTTTGTATGGGTGCTGCGAGAGCTCATCTCTATCGGCGGCACCGCTCGTGAGCAGAAACTTCTGCCAGGCTCCAGCCGTCGTTAGCGTTAGGAATTAAAAATGCTCTAAAGAAAACTGCGGATCGTTGAGTCTCAGCTGCCTCCATCTGAACAGTCAGCAGAAGGAATTGGAAAGTCTCAATGATTAATCACAAACACAAAAGCCGGCTGCTGGCTGACGGTAGGTATCCGCTTTTCTCCGAGGAAACCAATTCATCAGCGTTATTTGTGATTCATAACAGTTATTTGAGACAAATAGGCTTATTTAGTCCATGGCACCCTGCGCTTGCGTGAAGTTACAAACCAGAAATGTTAATTATTCTCCGTCCTCCCGCAGCTCTGAGGCACGTCCAGGATTTCGGCGGCGCGGTGTAGGCTGTAACGCTCGTGCAGCGAGTTGCTCGTGTGCCGCTCGTGGGCTCTGTACCGAGAGGAGAGGGATGCTCTCGAGGGCAGGGATGCGCTGCGTCCCCGGTTTGCGTGGTGCTCGGCGTGGTGCAGCTCCGGGCCATGTCTGGGGTGTCTGCGATGGGAAAACACCAAAGGCTGGGATGAAGAGAAGGAAATGAAGTGGTTTGTTGGAGTTGTTATCTGTGTGACTCGTGTTTGTCATCGAGGACGGCTGGCAGTGCACCAGAGAGCGTGGGCTTCAAGTGGGGTCTTGTTTCTGATGAGAACTTACACCCTCGAGTTACACAGTCCTGCCCGGGCAGGAGTAGTTACTATCTGGCTGAATAGGTGCAAGGGAGTAGGAGTCCTCAGCCATCACCTGTATTTCCACAGATCATTAACCCCTGGAAACTGGGGGGATAACGGGGGGTGGGGAATCATCTTCTGGATGCCCCAAAGCCCCTTTGGGCAGGTTCAGACCTGGAGGAATTATTTGCATTTCCATGTGAAGCCCAGCTGGGGAGTTGTTCGTGTAGGAGTAGATCGGGCATGGTGGGAAGGGTGTCCCTGGTGAACCCCAAACCAGTGACCCTCAAAGCTGATAAATCCTGGGGAGGGGGAGTAGATTTGGGACCTGGAGAAGGGCTGCCCCAGGTGACCCCAGGGAGATGGGGTGCAGCGTGAACCCCGGTCCCCCGGTCTCATGGCGGGATGGATAGCAGGTGAGACAGACCTAGAGATAAGTTACATCAATTGTAACCTTCTCTTGCCATCTTACATCTGAAAATTTGATCTTAAATTTTTTTTTTCTTTTAAAAAGGCTTTGCTATGTTTGGAGCATTGAACCCCCCCGCTGCCCAGGGGCCGGGGGGTCGGGATCGGGGTGACGCGCAGAGACGGAGCCGATCTTGGCAGTAAGATTAAAACCCGGCAAAGCAGCGTGAATGCCGGTGCTCCCAGGAACGACAGGGACGCCCCGCGTCCCACCGGCACCCTGTGCCCTGAAACTCAGCGTGAGCTGAGAACCTGCCCTGCGCATTTCTGCGCTGCTCCTCCGAGCAGGAACAGCAGCACCCCTCAAACTCTTTAGCAGATGGAGCTTCAAGAGCATTGCACTTTCTCCAACCTGCCTTAATTAATTGCTCTGTAATTGCACCAAGAGTTCTGCTTGCACTTCCCTCCTTTCCCCGAGAAATGAATTTCAAATGTGTATTCCTGTCACTGTTTTCTTTTGCACAGGAATCTTTTATTTTTTCTTCTCTGACTCCTGTTTACTTTGTTAGTGGCTTTGATTCCTGAACTTCTCTTTGAGGAGTTCTTGTCGAGGGGAATATTTATATTACACAGGACTTGAGCAAAAAAAGGCAAAGCAGGCAGGGAATCCAGAACGCATAATTACTGTCAGATCCTAGCCGCAGTTTTTGTTAGGAAAGCATGTTGTGCTCTGTGAAACACCCAGGTTTAAAAGCTTCAGATCCTTCTAATCTGCTATTCTGTAGTGTGTGGGGGGGGAAATGTGCGTAACATCTGGTCTCTATCATGCAAGAGGTACTTTGAAATTTGTGTGCGATTGCCAATTTATGTTGTCCTATTCTTTTTGTGCGTATCGCACGGATCAGATAAGCCTTTAATACCGGCGGATTGCTGATTTATATTGCACCGACACGTGTCATTGCTGCTTCTCTGCCTCTCACATGGGGAGTAAGTACTTGACCACTGCTTTTGGAAACAGAAAAGTGGCTCCAGGTTTTTAATACCAGTCTCTTTCCAGGAATAAAATGAAGTTTATTTCGTTTTGATGTCCTGCTCTTGTTGCCCTGAACGTCCTCTTACGTTTCCTGTTCATTCTGCTATTGCTCGTTAGCAATACTTTATTAGTCCCCCACCTTCCCCGTTCCTGCTGTGTAATAATTCTGGTTTTATGTGCCATTTTTCTTGGGAGTTGTCAAAGAATAATTACTCCCCATTAACTCCATTTTGTATCATTACTAATTCACACCTATAGAGTATTTTCCAGGCAACTGATCTCGGTTGTCTCTTAATTGCTGAAGTCCATAAACTCTGTTACACTGAAACTGTGCTAAGGATTTGCACCCTCTAAAAGTTTTCCCTCCAGTGCGAAACAGAACAGAGAATCTGAATGCGGCAGCTTTATCAGATCTTATTTCTTCCCGATTTAAGCGAATTATTTGCTTCTGGCTCTGTTGAAGACTACAAAGAATTGCAAGACTGCAAAAGTATAGATCGTGTTCCAAATGGATTAATCCAACAGTTTGTGTTGCTGGACGATGCCGAGTGGTTGGCTGAGGTTGAAAACGGAACGATATCCCTCTCTCGCCCGTTCCGGTGGGTCGGAGCAAGTAGCCTGTGTATGGTCCGAGATCCAGCTGGGTCTCCATGTTTCATGTGATCACTAAGCAGTTTCACCCAGGTCTAGCCTGCAGCTTAGTGTCCTCTAAACAAAATCACCCCAAATCATCCTGCCCCAGAGGATGCGGCGAGTATAAACCATTCAGCCGGAGCCCTTGTCCCTGCCCAGCCCAAGAGCTTGTCCCCGCTGCGGCTCTGAGTCCTGCCGCAGTCCTTGGGCATCCCAGGGCAGCGTACGGAGCTGCTGCCTTCTCTGCCGTCAGCTGATTCTGCAAGGAAAAGGCTCAAGATCTGAGCCCCGCTTCAGCCAGGGCAGCGAGGTGCTGCTCAAGCTCGCTTCAGATAACAAATGGTTTCAACCGAGCACGAAAGAAAAAAATACTGTTGGTGGCAACTCATTTCCCTGGAAAAAAATCCTGGACCCCTGGCAGAGAAACACTTTCTGCACAGAAAACATGACACTATTTACAAAAAGCAATGTCTAATATCCTTTTCCAGCTTGGAAAGAGGAGTTTATTTTAATACATCCTTTTTTAATTGCCATGAGCTGGACTTGTAAATATTGTAAGTGGTTGAGTAATAGTCATCTGTGAGCGGACCAAATGAAGGGACATTTTTTCCGCTCTTGGAGCCCTAACATATTCCCACAGCTCGGACGGGGGATAGCTTGGAGCAGATACTAAACCAAAACAAAAGCCTCCTAATTAAAAGATCATTTAACCCCAGGGGATGCCTGCGTGCGTGGTGCCAGTGCCCGAAGCGTGGTCCAGCCGCCGGGGCAGGGGCTTCACGTGTCGGGGCTGCTTAGGGAGGTGATGGGGTGGACCGCAGGGATCCAGTCCAGGTTCTGTAAAACGTTTCTTCCTTCTCTCTGAGAAAGGGGAGAGAAAGGGGAGAGTTCTCCCTAAGGCAGGCGTCTGACAGCCGTGCCGCCTTATCGCTATCGTTCAGTCGAGAGAGAGAGAATCTGCTTTGCTGGTTTTCTGGATCACTCTTCAAATCGATCCATAACTTAGCTTTTTTTTAACAGCATCCTTCTTCAGAGCAGCATGGTGTGCTCGAACTAAAAAGTAGTCGTGAAGTTCTGTAAGATCATAGTAGTCGTTAACTTCTGCATAGCAACCGGTACGGTTTCGGGGCAGGATGGAGCCCACGTGCTGCACGGTTGGCAGAGCGCTGTTAGACTCTGTTTAACGCCGGGTGATCTTTGTTTTCCCCCCCAGGTACACACACGAAAGCCCTGCTTTTGCTCTGCAACTAGTTTTGTCTGAAAGCAGGAGTAGTTTGTATTGGAAACAATTTCCTGATGCAATTTGGATTTCCTTCTGAATAATCCTTTGCCCCAGTGGGATGGTACAGAGGGATTCTAGAAAAGCTTAACTGGCCTTGCCACGAGTTAAACATATCCCTTCATCTCTGCAAGGCAGATGTTTAAGTAGGAAGGTACCCTGCAGGCACAGTGAAAGAAAAAAATTAATTTGAAGGGTCAGGAAGAGAAGAACTGTTCTACCAACATGGGGTTTGAGTCCACGTCTCTGTTCAGGCCACGGGCGTGCAGGGCTCTGGTGAGGGGTATCTGCAGGGGGGGAGTCGGTCTCAGCTGGGAGGAGGAGCGGGACTCACAGGAAGAATTTAATTGCAGAAGACCAATTGTAAAAGATGAAGGCAGCAACCTTAACGTCGTTTCATCTTTTCCAGGAATGCTGGTGGTGATTGTGTTGCTGCTGATTGCGATTGCTGTGGTTGCTGTCTGGCCCACGCAGTAACGCGGATACGGGGCCCGTCGGAGCTGCTGCTCGACAGCTGAGTGCGCAGGACTCCAGAGAAGAGACCGACTTTGTGCAAAGACCTTCTGTGTTGTAAATAAACTCAACAGTATTAGAACGAAGCTGTGTCCCACAGACATCCGTTCTTCCTTCGGTGCACAGCTGAAGAGCGCTGCGTGATTTGAAGGGTTTGAATTTGGAAAGCACTCTCTTCCCACCTTCTTTGGCACCCGGGAGGCCGCAGCCGGCCGTACGATAGACGTGCTTCCCGGTGCAGCTGCGTCTGAGCACGCGCGGGTGTCAGGGTGCTGCCTGCCCGGCCCACCGCTGCTTCTGCCCTGCGGTCTGTCATCCTGAGGGCTTTAAAATGCCGAAATTTGTTTGGTGTGGATTGGGAGCACGGCAGTGGCACTCCTCCGCTTTCCGATACCTTCCTTCCAAATGAAAACGCTTGACGTTTTTCAAGGAATCGATGTTTTGGGGAATGACTGCGTCTGGATGGTGGCAGGATGGGAAGCGAGAGCACGCGCAGCCCTGCAAGGAGGCGCAGGACCCCCGTGAGCTGCATGGAAACGCTGGCGAGGGAGTCAGCCCTTGGGGAGAGTTATCGGTGTCGATCTCCATGGATAGAAATGGAAACAGCAGCGGGTGTCAAACCAGGTGCAGAAGGGTGGGAAGCCTTGTGCAAAAGTGCTCGTGAGGAAGGCGTGCTCTGCCGTGCTCTGCCGTGCTCTGTCGTGCTCTGCCAGGCTGACCGCGGGAGATGCGCTGCCGCTCATGTGCTAATCTGGGCGATCGAGGTCTGCCTCTCTCTTTTATAACTTTTCACACGCTGTTAAAACTGAGAGGAAGGATTACTTATTTAAAAGCTAATGAAAAAGAAGTATCGAATGTTCGCTTCTGGCCAAGAAAATAATTATTTTGTTACACACGCCAGTTTGATTTCAGAATTGATAGAACAAGCAATAAATATTGAATAAAAGCTGATCCATTTATATTCAAGTTATCTGCCTGGGTTTTTGTTGTTTCCTACCATCTCGTGTTGTGCATGAATGATTTCCCCCCCCGTCTCCGGTTCCTAACAGCTGATTTGGAGAAGGAAAAAAGCCATTCCTGTCAGACTTAACCATGACATACGTTTCCTGGCGGATCCGTAAGACTTGCCAGCCCTGGGCTGGTCCTCACCTGCAGTGGTGGAGTATCTCCTTTCACAGCTCTTGGCGCTCATTTCCCTCTCCCTGCCTTCCACCCACACAGCTGGGGTGGTCTGGGAGGTGGGAAACCAGGGTGTCCTGGTGCTGCATCCCCTCTTGAGTGACATGAAGCCATTTTGCTCTTCTGGACCCAGTTTCCCCATCGGGGACTTGGGCACTGGCCCCTTGGTTAAGCGCTTGGTGATTGCTCCTCTCCGTGCATCCTGCACGTGTTGGCTGGAGCTGAGGCTTTGACCCAGTTGCTCCAAGATCTGAGGTGGGAACAACAGATCAGGCTGTGACGGGAGAAGATGGGTTTTCAGGAAACAGGGAGCAGCTGAGTACCCCACGGAATATGTACCTGTCCTTGATGGGTAGGAACCGTACCCTGGAGCTGAGGAGCAGTGTTGCACTGGCTGTGTGCTCCTGGGAAGGGCACAGGGTGGGTGGAGAGAGGTGCTTGGTGGACAACCCATCTCCTGATGCTCAGCACTGAGGGTTGGAACTGGAGGAGAGACCAGCTTCTCTGGAGGGATTCCAGATCTTCGGGTGAGGCGGACTGTGCTTTGCTGGCTTCAGCATCCTGTCTGGCCTTTACCAAAGGTGGGAAATCCAGGCTTGGGCTTTGTGGTGGGTAACGAGGTACCATCTTCTGCCAGCGAAGGATACAAAATGATGCCCGTGTCTGGGATGGAGTTGAGTCTTCCACACACCTCTGTGTGCTTTGCTGGAGAAAATCCCTGAAGCCTTTTAAAGTCCAATCCAGAAATCCAGACTGGGCCTGCTTGCTTGCTCTTCCTTGGAGAGATGCTTCATCTTGCCGCCTTCAAAGCGGGGCAGGGGGGAAAAAAAAAGAGAGTTTTATGTTCTCATGTTTTTCAAGAGGACACAACAGGTTTTTGATTAGTTTATTTCTTGATCTCAGATTAGAAACGGAGCTTTAAGCAAGGCTGCTCCCGCTAGAAACAAGTAACGGGTGGCTTTGGAGACGTGTTCAAAACTTGGACTTTCCTGCAGTTCATGTGCGGAGGGACCAACACTGGAAACTCGCCTGGAGTTGTTTGTGCGCAGTGGTCTGTGCCTGAGCCCTGCAGCGGGAATTCCCCGACCTCTCCGGTGCGGCCCCACGGACCTTTGGTGACAGCAGGAGAACAGCGCGTGGTTCATTGGGATGAGGCTGTGGGCTTGGGTTTCTAATTAAAGCTGTCGTTTACGGAAGGAATTAAGGTTCTGTTTGAATTCCCAGGACACGCAGGATAGATGCATAATTCATCCTGATCAACGTGAGGTAGTGACTTTGTTCTGGTAGAGGCTTTAAAAAGATGGTTTCTGACCCGTTGGGTCCTCCAACGCGTTGTTTTTGTTAGTGCATGGGAAAGGTAGAAGCGCGAGGCTTTGCTCTGCTGAAATGTCTCACAAAGGGGTTCCCAGACTTGCCCTTTAGGTGCCATTTCACATGCCGTGTGGGTGAGGAGTTTTATTAAAAAGTGGATTTGGCAGCGTTCTGCCATGTGTGGAAAGCTTTTCTGTCTCCCTGCCCCACCAAAGGAAAAGGAAGGTTAAAATAGCAGAGCTGCCGGTTGTTGGCAGTGAGCAAGCGGGGCTGCAGAGCCCAGCTCGCCGGGGCGCGGAGCGGTTCCACTGTGCCGCTGGCTGCTCCGATCCCAGGCACAGGGCGAGGGATGCTCAAGCTGCCGGTTGAACCTGCACCCTGGGGCTGCTGGAGGCACGTACCTGCGGTGGCTTCTCCAGGCGAAGGTCTTTGCTGTTCCCCTGGCACCTGCCCGGAGAGACATCCCAGGCTTCGTCGTCCCTTGCATCTCCTTCATTTCTCTCTCAGAGGACGTGCTCGGGAGTTGAGGTGTTTCAAGTTGTTGTTTCATTAAAAATACAAGTGCTGGGGGAAGGTCTGGTACGTGTTTGAGGCACGCACGTGTCCAGGTGCCCTTGATAAGAAGTCCCTAGCTCCTACGTGAGAATAAAGATGATCTCAAAAGGCTGCCGGGCATTTTCTCACCCCCTTATTTCTGGAGGTTGGGTGCTGAGCTCGGCACAGCGGACGGCTGCTGTCCTGTGCCGCTGAGGGCAAACACCCCGGTTCCGGCCCGTGGTGGGAAGAGGCTCTTTCTCCTCTTTTCAGAGCTGCCGTGTCTTTGGACAGGCGGCCGCCTGCCAGGAGGACGTGGAGCCAGAGCGACCTGGGAAACCCATTTGCTTCTCTGAGACAGCCCCGGAGCAGAGGTGGTGGCACTGGTGACCCATTTGTCTGTGCAATAAAGATCTGAGATTTCTGACCTCTGAGATGTTTTGGAATTCATAAATTACCAGAGACACTAAGGGTGTGGGTCACGTGGGCTGACCCCTCGGCAGTTTGTAGGACCTTTTGCCTGTATTTTTCTCTCTGGAAGTGTTTTGCTGCCTCAGTTCCCCCCCGCCCCCCCGCCGTTCTAGCTCGCCTGTACCACCAGCCCTTGCGTCTCCACGCGTGGTCGGTGTCCGGCAGGACCGATGCCCCGTGGGAGATGGGTGATGCAGTCTGGACCCCCCGCAGTGAGTGGCGCGGATGGGGGCAAAAAGGGACGGTGCTGGGAAGCAGCCTGGGGATGGGGATGGTAAATGGGTCGGGAGCGTGGCCAGGGGGTTGGCAGGTCCCCTGCCCTCAGGCTCTGGCTGTCCCCCATCCCCACGCCTGTCCGCCCGCTCTCTGCAGGGTCCCGCGGGTCTCAGCGTGCCCAGCTCTGTCCCACCGCAGGCCACGGTCTCCTGCGGCAGCGGAGGAAGGATGGGGAGCCCAGCGGGACATACCCCACTCCTCACAGCGGGCCTGGACCCCGGCGGGGACCCCCCGTCCCAGCCGTCAGCCCGCGGTGACCCCACTGTCCCCAAGGGTGCCGGGGGGGACACGCGGCTGGGACCGATGGACGAAAATAGCTGTGCACCACCTCGGAGCCTGCCCGGGGCACCCGGCAGAGACCCAGCGAGGCAGAGGGGACACCCTCACCTCCCTGCCCAGGTCCCCATCCCCTGGGGTGGGAGGAAGCAGAGATCCTTGGAGATTTTTACAGTTTACAAGAGTTTATTCAACTTGTTTCTGACTTTAGTTCTACCGAGTGGGTGCTGAACAGTTACAAGCTCCTTCGGGTTCAATTACAGCCAATCTAACGAAACAAACAAACAAAGAGGAAATAAAAAAAAAAAAAAAGAAACGACTTGGAAAAACAATAAGAAAATCCACAACTTCTTCACGTGTCATTAAATATATTCATATATAATAACCATAATATATTAGTATGCATTGTAAAGAAACATCGCCCAAAGCAGTATGCAATGGTCATAACTAAACAACATTTACAGTTCAAGATATTAACAGAAATGATCAAAAAAAAAAAAAAGACCAAAAACCAACCCCAAAACGAACACAGGTTTTGTGAGGGGAGAGGAGGCAGGTGTGCGGGGAGAGGGCACGGACACGACGAAACGAACAGAAACGAGACGAAACGACGTTTGTCAGGTGCTACCGTCGAGTGATGATTGTTTTGGCATTTCAGCTGCTCTCCGAAGCCGCACTGAAGGCACCGCAGCCCCTTCCCCGGCCACCCCCTCTGCCCCCCCCACCTCGGTCCTGCCCCAGAGCGATGGGGGGTGCTGGGGCTCCTCGCTGGCTGCCATGCAGTGGGTACCCCAACAGAGCTGCCCCCCGCCGCACGGGTTGATGTTTAGGGGCGACACCTTGTCCCTGTTTGGGTGACCAGGCAGAGGTGTGTGTGTCCCCCCCAGAGATGTCCTGGAGCAGGGGTGACTGCAGGGAAGAGCTGCATCCCGCAGCACCCCGAAAACAGGGCTGCACTGCCTTCCCCAGCGGGGGAGGGCTCTGTACCAGTTACACCAGCAGCTCCTGCAGGTTGAGGTTACTGGGAGCGCGCGAGGAGCACTGGGGCACCGTGAACGGAGTGAAGGGGCTTCTCTGGTCCGGGTGGAAAGCGCAAAACTTCAACAGGGATCATGGGATGGGGTCCTGGTGGGACAGGGATGGGGGATGTCGCTTCTGCAGGTCGCTCTGGCTGCGGTGGGCTCCGAGTTGTTTCATGTCTTGTGCAAACTGTTTCCTTCTGATTTCCCAGGTTGTGTCAGTGCCTGGAGGGGTCCGGCCATGGGACGAGGTGGGTGGTGGTTCTTCTGCAGCTTCCCACACCGGTGGGATCGGGGAAGGGGCTGGGGCTTGTCCCAGGGTGGGTTTGGGGGGTGTCAAGGTGGCGTGGGAGAGGACGGCTGCGCTTGCAAGGTTGGAAAATGGGAGTGAGTGCTGGGTGTTCGGGTGTGCTCCGTGGGCAGTCCCCAAGTCCCCACATCCCCTGGCCTTGCCTTCCTGCACTCCACGTGAGCCGGCTTTGGGTTGGATCTGCTTGCTTTTAGGCCATTTGAAGGTCTCCTGCAGCTCAAGGGCATCCCGGCTAACCGAGGACAAGCTGTCTCCAGCCGGTGCGGGGTGTCCCTGCCATCTGTTGATGCTAGCTGCAGGAGAGCATCCAAGCCCCACTTTGGGGTTTTAAGCCTCCGTTTAGACACCTGAGGTCAGATTTTATCCTTCAAAACTTGGTGGCTTGGGTTCCCTTGACTAGAAAACTGTTGGCTCTCCTTGAGCTCTGAAGTAAAGATAAACGAGTCTGCTCTGGGTAATGGGAGAAAACACGGACTTGAGGGGGGGTTGCTTGATGTCCAGGGTGGGATTTCTCTCCTAATACCCAAATTACTTTTGGAGGGGCCTTGTGGTGGCAGGGAGGCTCAGCAGAGCTCGCTCCCTCTGGGTGCTGTCTCCAGCAGCCCGGCGCTGGCTGGTGCTTCCCTGGGAGCCCTCCGCTTTACACCTATTTACATGGCTGCCTTGCTTTATGGTGGTTTATGTCATTATATAAATATTGTCAATTGCTATAAAACAAGGCAAAACCACTGGAAAATGTCATAAAATAGATGTTTCCAAGTTTCCTAAAAGGAAAAATATCAGGGAGGTTTTGCTTTTCGTAGCGACTAATGTTTGCTTCTCCTCCAGGTACCCGTCCTGCCCTCCCTGCCTTTCCGCCCCGGCTATTGCCTGTCTCCATCGTTTAGGTGAACTCAGATATCCCCGTTCCTCATGTAGCAGGGGAACAGCCTGGCATGGGGACGCAACGTCTGGGTGACAAACAACGCAACACAGTCCTGCCTGTAGAGTGCTCTGGGGAAAGATCTCATCTCATCCCATCCCATGGGGTGTGAGATGGAGGTGAGGCAGCTGCTACCTTGGTTAGTGCATCATCAGTGATTAGAGATTGGGAAATTTAGATGTGCTGTTTTTCACCCCCAGCAGAAGGAGGAGAGCAATTTAGGGAGCTCCAGGTGGGTCACACCTTGCTCATCCAGTCCCTTCCCTTGGGGTAGGTCTCTGCCCTATGTTGGCTGTAACTTGGCCAAGCCATCCAGCTCTGCGCTGGCCCTGCTGCCCGACGGGGACAGTCCCTTGGCCCTCGCTGTCCCACCTCCTTCGTCTCCCAAGGGGGCTGGCCACCTTATGCAGAGATGCCGGGGAGTTGCGGCTCCAGGGAGCGAGGGCAGAGCTGGTGTGGGTTCGGGAGAGCTGGCTGAGTTTGGGAGTGAAACCAGTGGCCAGCCAGGACCTCGGTGTCATCTGGAGGGATTTTCTATCATCTGAGGTTCATCAGTCTGCTGACAGCAGCAGAGAGGACCAAGCCCATGAAGGAGGTCTCAGGGCTGGCCGTGGTGGAGACTTGAGAACTCCAATGGGCAAGATCTTCCAGGGCACCTACAGGAACTGGATGCCAACTTATTTTTTTGCAAAGTCTGGGTGTTTCCTTGGGGATCCTGGTTATTAACTCCTCGACTGTGAATTGGTGGCTGGGAGGGGGCCAGGGCATCCCATGGGCTCACGCTCCTTCGGTGTGGTGGGGGGCAGTGCTCCTCAGGGTGTGGGGGCCAGGGCAAGGAGTTGCTCCTTATGCCCACGTGGAAGTCACCACTAACGTGGTCTCCTCTTTGCTGTGCCTAACCTGGGATCAGAGCATCGCCACGGCTGGAGACCTCATCCACTCCTAGGTACTGTACAGCGGGTGATCGTTACGGCTATCGGATACCAAAGAGTCTTCAAATAACCCAGCAGTCGATCCTCGGATCTGTCCTCAGCAGTAAGTCTCTGTTTAGTTTCCTCTACAATAACAGTCTTGTTCAACCTAAGCTGAGAATATGTATTTTGGGGGATGGGGAGTTAATTTCCAGCGTTGCTGTTGATTAGTTTCTTACAGGTTTGATGTTCCCATGCCGTGCTTTGGAAGCAGCAGATGTTAGCAGCTGGAAGGCAGTTTGGTGTCTCTGATTTCTTCAGCCGACGGGGCAAAAAGAAGCTGGGGGGGCACCGGGTGCCACACACCCGCACCCACACTCATTTTATATCCACGTGTACAATTTGTTGTTGTTGCTGTTGTTGTTGTTGTTGTGTTTTGTTTTGTTTTCTCCCGGAATACAAGGTGCAAACCCGACAGCCCCACAGCCATGCTTGCCGTCCCTCCCGTCCCCCCAGCCCACCCCGACAGCGCGACGTTCCTCCTGCCGTCCCCATTGCCGGTCCCTGCCCGCCCCAGCTCTACACAAAGCATGCACAGTCAGTCTCTCCCTCTCGCGCGCTCCGTTGCCTTCTCCTCCTTTAGGCTTTCTTACACTTCCCCTTCTTCTCCCGCTGCTGGAACTTCCTGAGCCGCCGAGCCCACGTATCCCGCCACTGTATCACCAGGCTGGTTTTGTCCGCAATGATGCCGCTCTGGTCAGGAGAGTCCTCGTTGTTGCCCAGCAGCAAATACTTCTTCATGGGCTTGATTTTGGGGCACTTGCACGCTATGTCCTTGGAGTGAATCCACAGGGTTTGGTCTCCACGCCGTATCCGGTTGCTCCCTTGTTTGTAGACGGAGATGATGTTGACCGTGAACTTCCACCAGTCGGCATTTTTTTCCGCTTTCAGGATGTGGATCTGGACAGCTGGAAAAAAAAAAAAAACAACGAGGCAAGAGAGGAAAAGATGTTACAATTTGAACTGGTGAGAAGAAAATTCATTTCAAGCCTTACCTAAAAGGCTGTGTGAGGAAAAGGGATTGTGTCTCCTGAGCCCGGGATGGGGGACAGCAACCAAGGGTGGTGGTTGCTCAAAAACTACCTCTGTCCCCAGGCCATCCGCCACAAGGAAGAGCAGCCGGACCTGGTGGCAGAGGGTCTCAGCAAAGGTACTGAGACCGCCATAGGCTTGGGAGATGCTCTCTGCCCTCCGGGTCCCCAGTGAGCATGGGTGTGGTTACCCATGGACCATGGGGGGCAGCAGGATGCCCAGGAGGGAGGGGAGGCTGGGAGCAGCTGTACGCCCCGAACCATGGCACTCCTTGTGCTAGGAGCCCTGGGAATGACACGGTGGTGGAGAGCAGGTTGCCTCGTCCTCCTATCTGTGTCCTAGGGAGGACCATCACCTCCTAGGACCTGGTTCTGAAGCAAGCACAGACGGAGCAGTTCCCCAGGGCTGTTGGTGCAGCAACATCTACCCCAGCACCTGTGAACTCTTAAAGCAATTGAAAAAATCTTTTAAAAACTGGATTCATGTACGCTGGACCTTGCCTTTTCCCTTGAAGCAGCAAGGACAGAGAAAATTAACAAATCCAGGGGCAGCTTGTGCCTGCAGCCCCGGGTGGTGGCCAAGCACAGGGCAGAGGCTCTGTGCACAAGGCATGTGCTGCAGCGGGCAGGGAGGTGCCTGTCCCCATCGGCAGTGCCAAAGCCCCAGGCTGCACCGCAGGACGTGGGATGAGCTTTCTGAGCAGCATGTGCTTCAGCCAGAGGATGGGTTTCTGCATGGGCCATCCCTCCAGCCCCTCTGCTCTCCCGTCCTCGCTGGATGGGCAACTTGATGCATCTGCACCAGGACCCTAAGGCAGCCCCAGGTTTTAAGAGACGATGAGCCAAAATCTGGAGCAAAACACTGGGACTGGCCCATATCTCCAAGCACTTGGAATCTGGAGGTAGGAAAGATCTGTTAGGGCCTCCAGCACATCTGCCTGGGGCCAATGCAAGGAGACAGCTCTCTGTGAGCGCCTGGCCTTGGAGCAGGACACTGAACAGGTTCAAACCTATGAAAGGATTTGGAAACAGGGGGGTTCACTGTTCATGTGTTTCTAGATGTTCCTGAGTCAAGATTGTTCATTGCTTGCTGTAGAAGAAGCCACTGCTGGTAAAAAGCACGGGTGAAGGACCGAGGGTAGGGCTCAGTGACTTTAAGGAGAGGTCAGGAGCAGCGTCCAACCTGACTTCTGGGTCTGGTGGACTCACTTGAGCATCTCTGCAAGTACTGAATAGCAACATCAGGCTTCAAGGAGATATCTTGGTATGCAGCAGCCTGGCAAGTCAGGTGTCCTGGCAGATAACTGGGAGATAACAAGCTCCCAAAGCAAGTCTGAGATGACAACTGTGATCTATAGGTAAGATAATGATGTTTTCCAAGCCGGTGGCTGATGTTCTGTGGCCCATCTGTAGCCATATGGACTGAGAAAACCTGGTGAGGACTCAGCCCTCCAGCACTCCACCCCTTGCTCTTTTCCGAAACTCGGTTCATACATTGCATTACTCCTGCACCCACCAGCATCCATTCAAGGAGCAGTTGCCCATGGTCTCGTAGGGCCAAAGAGCTGCCTTGGCATCATGATCTGGATGGGAGAGGAAAGGTGCTGCAGAGCTGGGATGGTGATGGACACCAGCATGCTCGAGGGTAAGGTTTTGCTCAGGGCTGATTTCAGAAGCTCTTGGAGCCACCACGGTTTTGTCCTGTGGGGCAGCCCTGAGCAGGCGATGGTGACCTCTGCCAGCCCTCCTCCTCCTCTTCCTCCTCCATGAGGCTGCTTCCTTTCTTCCCCACCCATGCTGGACCACATCCATGCCTCCTGGCCATCCCTGCAGCAGGCACTGCTGTGCCCTTCCCAGGTGACATCCATAGACTTGGCTTCAAACCACAGGGAAGGATGGGAAAAGGAGCATTTGGCCCCACAGCGTGGTGAGGAAGAGGAGATACAAGCCTGGAGGCAGCTCCTGCCATGCCAGCGGACTTCTTCCCAGCAGCAGTCCGTCATGGTGCAGGGGCAGCAGAGGATGGGAGCAGCAGTCAGCCGCGATCGCATCCTCCCGGGAGGTTGAACACATTCCTCCTCGCTAAAAATCGGCTTCCAGGAAAATATCTTCACCAGGAAGTGACTACCCAGCCCTCCTGGGTTTGTTTGCTGACTGTGGGATGAGAAGTCCCCACCAGCAGAGACAGAGGGAAAAACCCGGGTGGCGATGCCAGCCCTGGCCAGGAGAGCAGGCAATGGCCAGCGGCTCCGTGCAGGCTGGCGCAGCCCAACCACAAAGTGCTTTTTGACCAAATCTTTGCGCTTTTCTCTTTTTTTTTTCCCACCATCCCTCCATGCCCTGTAAGCCACAACCCCCTGCCCATCCACCTGCCTGTCTCAGCCACGTGGCCAGTCCCAGTGGGTCTGATCTTGCTGGTATAAATTAACAGAGGGAAACCTCAAAAAAAAAAAAAAAAAATCCCAGGCAAAACTCTCCTATTTGCCTTGTAACAACCCAATTTTACCCCCTGAATTAGCAGTGGAGGAGCATCACTCTCTTTTTAAAACCACGATGTGCAAGTTGATTTCAAGCTATGGAAGGAAGCAGGCTCTGCAGCCCAGCAAGGCTTTTTTAACACGTTGCAAAATATATGGTGGTGGTTTATTTTTTTTTCAGAGTATGTCATAGATGCCAGATGCTTTCATTAAAAAAAAAAAAAAAATCCAACCCTAAGCTCTGACCGTGTATTTCCCAGTCTGGTGTGAAGGTAACAAAATGTGAAGATTAGCCAATTTTTATTTTTTGGAAACAAATCTTTCCAAAAAAGCTTAAACCTTTGACCTGCCTGGGTCCACACTGACAAAATGGAGAAAATGAATGAAAAGAAACCAGAGAGAGGTGGTTACAGGAAACTCTGCTCTAAAATACACAGTCTGTATTTTTTTGATGTCAAGGCCCCCGTCTCTTACTTTTTTCCCCTTTTATTAATGAAGTGGAAGGAGTGAAAGCTTTGGAGAAGGCTTGGCTGGCACGGCCGCAGCTGCCTTCACTGACAGCAAGTTTTCTGCCCGTAACTTTGCATCCAGGACGCGCAGTTTCCCCTGAGCCTGGTTTCAGAGCCCAAGTCTAGCGATGACTGGACTATTTTGGTGGTCAGCTGGGATCTCCAGCATCTCCCAAGGGACACGAGATGTGCAGAGATGCAGAGAGGTGCCAGGAGGAATTTTTGGAGGCAGCTAAGCTGGCTCCCCAGGGTGAATCCCCAGGGATTTAGCCACTTGTTTCTCATGAAAAAGAAGGTTTTAATTCCTTCATGGTTTTGGGGGGGCTCAGCTGTGCCCCACCACTCCCAAGCTGGCTTTGGTGCTTGGTGTTATCCTTCACCGCTCTTTCCTAGGGCAAAGCTTGGCTTTGCCTGTGCCGTGGTGACCTGCTCTCACTTTGCTGCTGTACCGAGGCTCAGGACTGTCCCTGTCACTGCATCCCCAGAAAAACGTCCCTGAGAGTGTCTATGGGGCAACCAAATGAAAGGATGTCACTGGGGATGACGGTTATTCAAGCAAGCGGTGAAGATGCCGCTCCCCTGGCTGTGGTCTCCCAGGGGCAGATGGTGACCCAGAGAGGGAGAACAAAATCAAATGAGCTGCAGCTTTCACAGCTCTGCTGCTCCAGCCGGGGCTGGTGACACCAGTTTCCAGCGAGGATGGGCTCCGGTCCAGGTCCCGAGGCCTTGGGGCTGCCTGTGGCTTGTGCCCACTCCTCCTCGTGCTTTGCAAACGGCGGCCAGCCGAGCTCTGCGGGTAATCTGGGGCTGGCTGCACCCCCCCCAGGTACCCCCATAGCACCAGGGATTTTTCTGCAGGTTCGCTCTTTTGCACCCTGCTCTGCTCCCCATCAGCCCAGGGGAGCCCTCAGTCAACCAAACGGGCAGGGAGAGCTGGGCGACGGGGGCTCAAGGGGAAGATGCTCGGTCCCAGTGAGTGCAGAGGGCTGCCCCATGAACTGCATCCCACCTCACACCGAAGCTGCTGAACTGCAAATCCCGCCCGGACGGTGCCTCACAACTCACACCCGCCCTGGTGATGCATTCAAGCGTCTCCCCACGTTATGCTTCTTTCTGAGAAAAAAAGTGGCTGAGTGGTCCCTGGGCTGTGGGAGAGGGTGGGGGGTCCCCGGTCCCCTCCTGCATCCCCCGGCACTGGGTGCTGGGCAGCGCCACCCCCGGTGCTCAGCTCTGGGGCCCATGATGCTGCCCGGCTCCTCCAGGCTTGGCTGGGAGCCTCCAGCCACAAGAAAGACCTGAAGGCTTGCTGTTGCAGATGAAAGCAGAGGGGTGGATGATTTGATGTTGGCAAAAACCAACCCCAAACCCTCGAAAAAACATGTTTGAGGGCAGCCGCGTGAAGGCTTAAATAGAAGCAGCGCCTCGCAGCATTCAGAGACCATGAGTCAGGGGCCCAAAAATCATGAGATTGCCATGAAAAGAGTGAGGCTGGAAAAAAGTATATTTTTTTGTTGTTTTTTTTATTTACTTTTGAGGTTTGTGATAAATCTCCTGATTTCAAGGTTTCTCCTGCCAAACCTGACCTAGGACTTGGCTACATGGACAAACCTATGCATCCTATGCGTTAACCTGACGGTAGGAGCTGGAGCTTTGTGGAGCTTCCAGCGATGGGGAGCATCGCTGCGCTGGCCCTGGGGAAGGATCCCACGGGACCGGCAGCAGGAGCAGAGCCGTTTGCCGGGAGAGACAAGAGGATCCTTAAGACGGACAGACGGAAAGGGGTGCTTGGGACAGTGGCTGTGGACATAGGAGTCCCAGCCTGAGCCAGCGCTTGCCAAAGGCTCGGGTCCCTTCTCGCCGCACAAGCAGAGCGGAGCCCGTGTGGATTTTACTCCAACCAGCAGCAAAAGGCGACCCCGACACCGTTCAGGTTTGGGAATGGAAAGGGCTGGATCCTCGCTGGAGCAAAGGGTTAAAATGGGATTTTTTTTTTTTTTTTTTTTTTTTACTTTTAATTCATTTGGCAGTGGCTTTGCCTGCCTCCAGTTGCCAATTTCCTACTGGTTTAATATTGGAGATTTATGACCCCTAATCCCGGCCGGCCTGGGTGCGCCTGGCCAGTCTCAGTCCCTCCCCATGGTGCTGGGGACCCTTCGCTGCCCCGGCTGGCTCCCATGGGATGCGGTTACAGGGAGGGATTGCTCAGCACCTCCCCACTCCAGGAAGGGGATTTCTCTACCTTCCAGGGCAGTGGAAGGGGCTGCGAGCCGGGATGAGCCCGGGACGGTGCTTCCCCCCCGCCTTGGGTTTTTCTGTGGATTCAGGGTTTTTTCTTCCCCCCCTCTCTTTTCATGCTGCCTTTTGAAAACACATTTTGCTTTTTTCCACCAGCCCCTGCCAAGCTCCTCTCGACAAAGGGGGTGACTAAGTGAAGTCTCCGCAAAAGGAAGAATTTTTTTTACTTTTTTTTTTTTTCCAAGAAAGGGCAAAATGAGCAGATGATCTCACCTTTCAGACAACAGTCCTGCCTCTCACCCCCATCCCCTCCCCGATGCTGCACCAGGGATACAGGGAGAGCACAGGGGCAATGGCTGGGACCACAGTGCCGGTACCCAGCAAAACACTCTGGCATCATCTGCACAGGATCGGGCCTCGCCGCAGTGCGAGGAGCTCAGGGTCAGTGGGGGGAAACGGCAGTAACGAGCTCCAGGTTTCCTTTACCGCAGCTGCCCGTCCCACTCGGAGGGACCACACCGTGAGACAGCAGGAAAAGCCCCAAAGATCAGCCTGAAATGGCGGCAGCTGAGCGAGCGAGGGATGCTCCTGCATCACCTGCACCAGCATCACCTGCTCTAATAAAATAATCCCCTCTTCTTTTGGGCCATGGGGGAATCTCCATCCCCAGCAGGGCTCAGCAGGGATCCCCCCTTATCCTCCCTGGGCTAATTTTAACTGTCCCAAACCCAGCGAACCCCCTCCTCTACCCCTGGTTTGCTGGGAGCTGAGTGACCCCTGCACTCCACCAGACAGCCAAAATAAACCCCCAAAAAAGCTCTCCTGCTTCTGTTCTTGCCTGCCCCCTCCTCCTGAAATCTCCCAGCCCGCCCTCCCCGCGCTCTGTTTCACTCCAAATATTTGCACCAAAACCCATCTCACAGGAAGGAGCCCAATTTAAAATAAAAAGGAAAAGAAAAAAACCCCACAAACCCAACAAAAACAAACAGATAAGAAAAATAAATAAGGGAAAATATCCCCTTTGAATCACTGAATGAAACGGGGAGCTAAAAAGCCCCATTGAGAAGCGCGGGGCGGATGATAGCTTCCCGATTGAGCCGGCGGGAGAAGTAACTCTGTTCAAGCTAATTAGGACCTTTTAGGACATTCAGCCCAGCGATGCCAGCGTAACGGTAAGGAAAAGAGCCTCCTAATTGGCTTCCTGCTGGGGTGTCAGGCCCAAAGTCTTTATTATCCCTCCCTGCACCTTTTCAACCCTTTCTTCCCTCCCTGGCCCCACCGAAAGCCCGAGCTGCCCCGGCACGGCCAGGCTGTGCTGCGGCATCGCTTGCCCTGCTGCTTCGGCAGCCTGGTTCGCCCTTCAAAAAACAAATTTGCTGCGGCTGCGGGGCTGGTTGGGGCCGTGAGGCTTCTTGGGGACACCCCCCCCCCCCAGGGCTAGGAGGGATTGGGTGGGAGCACCCTGGTTCCCGCGCTGGGACAGCCTGTGCCTGCTCGCCCTGAACCAGCCCCGGCAAACGGCTTTGGCTCACTTGTGCTTTTGCAGAAGTTATGCTGCATGATAAAGGAGAAAAGAAAAGCTCTTCCCAGCACCCCTGTTCTGTGCTCTGGGGGTTTCTCCTGCCCCAGACAGCTCTTGAGCTGCCCTCATCTCCCTGGGGTCTGCTGAAGCCCACGTTACAGCCTCAAACAAAACCAAGCGTGAGTTTTCACCCAACACCCCAAGAAACGTCTCCCTGACGAGATCAGATGAACCAAGGAGTGAAACCACGCTGGGGCTGCTCCTCGAGCAAAGCCCACCTGCTGCCACCACCAAAACCACACAAGCCATAGGGAAAGATGACGCTGCTCGGCTGGAAGCGTGTTTCACGGGGGATGCACGTGCCTTTTGCTCCTCCCTACCACCCTCCAAACCCCCGGGGCCAATTTGGATCATGACAGGTCCAAGTTTCCTGCACTCAAGTGGCTGCTTTCTCCCCTCTTCAGAGAGCAAACGCTCCAGCACGACCTCAGCCCTTAGGAGATGCTGGAGAAGCTGAGTAGGAAAATGAAGGGATGCATGTGCCACATGCAGGAAATGCATTTGTACCTTATTAGCCAGCAGAGAATCCACCCACGAGAAACCCACGGCTTTAATAGCCTGGTGCTCAGCCCCGCTCCCGTCTTTAATAACCTCACGTTCTAGCAGTGACTTGCTCATGTGCAATTTCTCCAAGGGAAAAGGCATCCTTTGGACCTTCCCAACATCTGATGAACCTCCGGCAGCTCCTACGAGCATGGCCAGACCTCGGCGTGGCCTCGCTGGATGGGGACCACACGTGTGCCCCAGCCCTGGCAGCTCGTCCTTGCCAAGGGATGCTCTCTGCAACGACTTTGCCATGTGGGTAATGGAAGAATAAACAGGCATGTAAATAAAACATGTCCCTCCAAGCCCTATTCCTTCCCCTGAGCTCGCGGGGAGGTGCCAGAGCACGAAGTCAGCGCGGAGCATCCCTTGGCCGGCCCTGCTGGGAAGAGCCTTGTCCAGGGACGGGCTGTTAAATGGGAATTCGTTCTGCTCTCACAAACACTTCCCAGACATGCTGAGCTGCTGCTGTGAGCATGTTCGAAGGAGGGAGGAGGTATCATCTCCACTCCTGGATGCTTTGATGCAAATGGGATGGGAGGTTTTTTCCCTTGATAGTTTGGTGAAAATACATATACATACATATATACACACACACAGAGATACATAGATATTTTACATATTCCTTTAGTGCGGGGGGGAAGGGCTAGCAGACGCCGGGGCGGCCACAGCCCCCGCAGATGCTAAAGCCTCTGCCACAGCACCTTGTAATTCCCTGGCTGTTCCCAAGTTTGCAGGCTCAGCTCAAAGCCAGGCTCACCCGCACACAGCCTGCTCCCCATCCCCGGGTCAAACCCAAAGGCTCATGTTTGGTCCCTCCTGCGGATGCTTTGCTCCCCCTCACTACAGTCTATGGGGGGGTGAGATAATTTCCAGCCCCTACATATGTTTAGCAGCATTTCTAAACACTGCCGGCACTGAGCCCTGTATTTAACCAGCTCTACCTGATTTTTCTGGCCAGTCCCATTCCTGATGCTTGGTTCATCCCAACAGGTGGGCACGGCTGGTGTAGGAGAGTGATCCTCTGGGCAGGCAGGACCGAAGCGGAGCCATCCCTCCCCACCTGCCTGTGCCGGAGCGGCTCCGTGCCGGCGGCAATGGCTGACCCAGGGTGGAGAGGGGCTGCTGAGCCCCGGGGAGGGCTCCAAGGGGTGACTTGGAGTGGCCTGAAGTAACTCCCCTCCCAGGGTCACCCTGGACACCTCCTGCACGGACACACTGGTGACCACGTTGGGAATGGACCCGCATTAAAAATAATCCCGGGAGCAGAGAGGTGGGGGTGGGAGCTCGGGACGTGCCCGCTCCAAGCCACTGCTCCGAGCTGGAGCTGTGGAGGGATGCTCAGGACCTCGAGTACCAGCAAGGATGGGGATCCCACAGCCTCCCTGGCTTCTCCCAGGGCTGCATCACCCTTCGAACTTGCCTGGGAATTACAGGGGGGATGGATCCAGATGATGGGAACCGCCTGCTGCTCGTCCTCACAGCAAAGCGCAAGTTTTAAAAGCTGCTGCATGTAACAGCACAGTGAGAAGGGACAGGGTACGGTGTCACTGTACCCCAGAAGACACCGTGGGATGAGGACACTATGGACCTTGATTTGGGGGTTGTCTCAGCATCTGCAGGGAAACTCCTCTTTTCCAACTAACACATTGCATCGCTGCTCCGCCAAGCATCGCTACCCAGGGCTTCCTCTCCAAACCCAGCAAAAACCATACCCCAAATCGCTCCCGCCCCAGCACGGGCAGCTGCGATGAAGCAGAGCTGGGCTGCCTGTCCTCGGCCGGCAGCCTGCCCCTGGGCTGGGTGGGCTTGGGGACACCCCGGGAGGGAGACGGTCCTGCTCTGCGTCCCTTTGCAACCTGCCCTCCCTGGGAAGCAGCGCAGAGAGCGGAGACTCACCGTAGTCTTTCTTACAGTACTTCTTCATGTTGATCTTCAGTTTCCCCTTGGAGGCTTTGCAGTATGAGTCACAATCTGCACAGGAGAGAGGGGGAGGGCAAGAAAACATTAACAAAACAAATTAGCCTTAAAATGAATAAAAGGCTGGGGGAAGGGGAGGGGACGGCTCAAAGCTGCAGCCTGCCATGAATAAGCAGCGTGCCTGTGATATCCATCTGCCAGGCCCCGATTGGGTCATCTAAGGGGGCATTCAGAAAACCCTTCCTTTCTAAAGAAAGCTTTTCACAAAGGAAACCGTCCTCCCGCCCGCCTCCCCCAGCCCGGCTTCCCTGGGCCGCCTCTGTCTTCCTGGGAGACCCCGGGGCCTCCCTTATTGTGCCACCCAGAGCTTTTGAGAGCCACACAAATTCCCCCTGTTCTCCAGCTCCCAACTGGAGCCTGCCCGGAGCCCACAGAGGCCCCATTGTCACCCCTAACCCGGGCCGGTGTCAGCCTTTGGCATTCATTGCCGAGAGATTCGGGCTGGGGTCACCCTCCGACAATGCGGGTCAGAGAGGAAATTAGCAGCCCATGAAGCATTAGCAAAGCCTTTTGGTGTCCACTCTACTGAAGTGTGCAAATAAAATACCCCAGTAGGAACATTTCATTTCTAATGGGCCCCCACTGCTGGGACACGCTGGCTTTGCTCGGGCGACGCAGCGGCCGGTGCGGCGGGCAGGCAGGAGTGCTGGCACGGCAGCCTGGCAGCACCGCCGGGGCTGGAACCGGGCCACGATCCCGGGCGGCTGCGGGGATGCTGAGCCCTGCTCCGGTAGCTGCCGCTCCCCAGGGACCTGCTCCCGCGCAGGATGCGGCTGGATGGCGTCACGCGGTGGGATGACATCGTGCAGTCGGTGCCCTGCAGCGCTGCTGGGAAGAGCCTGGTGGCACCACGGCCAGGCAACGCCATTGTGGCTGGAGATGTGCCACCCCACGCCAGAATTGGGGCTGGCTCTTGGACGTGCACGTCCCATGTCCCCTCAGCACCCATGGGTGCTAGAGAGAGGCCACCAGCACCACGGAAAACCCACATTTGGGGGAAAATGGGACACATCTGGCTGCAGCAGCAGGCCTTGGTACAGTGATAGTCCTGAGACATCTCCACCTCTCCCAACTGCCCATCCTGAGGAGAATGTTGGAGACCAGGTGTGAAAACCTGCTGAAATGACACGGCAAGGCCCCGGGGCTCTGTGAGCCAGGTGGGACGCTGGGACGGTGGGGGACACTGCTGGTACCCCACGGCCAGCGGACACGGGGTGCCCATATCCTGCCCCAGGCCACGTTGGCAGTGCCAGACCAGAACCACGCTTGCCCATGCAACACCCCATACCCTCCAGTGGAACATGACCTGAAGCCCTGGGAGAGAAGCTGTGCAGCATCCCCCTCCATGTCCCTTTTAGCACAGCCGTGTCACACACCAGGGCGCCATGTGCCACAGCCTCAGCGGGACTTGAGGGCCCGTTGCTTGTGAATGAGAGAGCGAGCAGGTAGTTCCTTCTTAGAGAAGCTGACACTAAGCAGGCTGGGAGGGGAAACTGAGGCATAGAGTTGGGAGGTAGCTGCACAGCCATAGCAGCTGCAGCATTTCCTGGAGATGATAGCTCTCTTTGCAGTTCTGCTGTGTATGCAGGGGCCGTGGTACGAAGTCTGCTTTGGGACAGGGCCATGTTGGTGGAGGTGGTCTCCAGCGGTGGATGCTCAGAGCCAGCCCAGGCAAGGAGGGCACTGAGTTCTGCAGACACGGTGTGCTGCGTGCTCTGCGCCCTCTCAGCCCACCAGCCTCAGTACAGGAGGTGTCCCTGGAGTGGGAGGTGGGTTCAGAAACATGGGGAGCTTCCTCAGGTGGAGAGGAGGTGGTCCAGGAAGTCTCCTGGACCCCAAATCCAACTCTCCCCATTGGCAGCAGAGCCAAACCCAGCCTGAGCCAACAGCAGCTTCTTTTTCAGCTTGGGTGGGGGAACCAAGAAGAGAATAAAACCCAGAGACCTGAACACCCCCACATCCCAAGATCATCAGGTACCACCTGAGTACCAATACCTCTGATCCATGAGTGCCCCAGCCCCTCTCAACATGGCCAGGCAGAGTCACCTCATCCCAGCACCATCCTCCTGCCCCATTGCTGCCTGCTGCTCCCATTCCTCAGGGGAGCACCCACAGTACTCCATGGCTTCACGCTCACTCAGTGTGACCTCGCCAGGGCCAAAAGTGAAAGCTATGATAGGAAGAGTCCCGGCTGAGATCTCTGTCCAGCTACAACCCAGCCAAAGCCCTTAGAAATGCAGGAGCTGAGCTGATGAGTGAGGGGTTCCAGCAGCTGATGCCTCCTCTTTGCTTTTCTCATCTAACACGACCCTGAACACTAAGTAAAACTTGAAATGCACCGAGTGGATATTCCATAAGAACTATAGTTCAGATGATGGAGATTTGCTAGCAAAGTCCCAGCCATGCCTACATGGCAGAATGCCACCATGCAGTGGGATATGGCTGCCTGGTGTCACCGAGCCCAGGGAATGGAAATATTCCTGATCCAGCTCACTGGTAAGATGTTCCTGGCCATAAACATTGAAGGAAAAGTCTATAAGGGAAATGAATGTGCATGCAGTGACCTAAAAGCCCAGCGATGCTTTCCCTCACCTGCTCAGTGGAGCAGGGGACTGACAAGAGACAGGCCATGGGGCTGCTTCGCTGGGCAGCTGGCACGATTCTGCTCAGCTGCAGATTGCTGATGTTTTCAGGACACTAACATCGTTATGATAAACATGATGATGCATGTCCTCTGGCACAAAAATCCTGGAGCTCTACAGACATTTATCACCGCTGTTACACCTCAGCCCCTATGCCGTAGCTGAGCTGGAGAAGAGGCTGATGCAAGGGCAGGCAGGGAGCAAGCGCCTGAGCAGGGACAACGCTTGGGAGCTCTGCCTGCAGATCTAAGTCAGACAAACAGATGCTGGCGAGCAGCTGGCTCTGAGCACTAGTGATGGGCAGGGGTGGACAGCAGCTCCCACCTGCATGCCCTATGGCTTGGCCCCCGGATCTGCAAGGGGGTCTCCACCAGCCAGGCTGGCAGAGCCCACTGAGAGCAGATCCTCCTCCAGCGCCACAGCACTGCTTCTGGGCTCCAGCCCCAAGAAACAGCAATCTGATAGAAACCATTGCTCTGGACTTCTGTCCAGACCATTCACAAGAACAACCCCAAGTCCCTTCAGCAACCTCTCCCCACAGAAACATCCCTAACCACATCTGAGCTTCCCAATCCTTACACTGCTGCCATGACATTTCCACTCTGCCTGACATTACAGACCTGCTAGAACCCCCTCCCAGCACTGTTTCCCAGCCAGGGGGGCCGTGGGGTGACAGGACATCACCCAGCTGCCCCCACAGCCCTGCAGGACACCCCATCCCCACAGCCTCTGCTTGCTCCCGGGGTGCAAACCCAGAACCAGGCTTGCAGCTCAAGACACCCAGCTACAGCCCAGGTCTGACCCTGCTTTTACTAACACAACTCTTGTCCCGCCTTCCTTTTCTCTTTCTTTTTCTCCCAACCCCACAGGCTGTGCCGGAGCCTCAGCTAGTTTAAATTGAACTTGATGTGGCCAGAGCCAGCTGGTGTAAATCAGTGTAAATCACCAGATGCCAGTGCTGATTTACATGGGTGGGGGTTTTGCCCTAGTTCATTTCCTTTGTCTCCTGGGTGACTCGGAGGTCCTCCAGGGCCTCTTTGGGAGGGCAAATGAAATTTCTCAGAGCAAAGCATTGAGTTTGTGTTTGCTGGTAAGCAGTGCTACATCCTTGGGGTGATGCTGCAAGATCACTGCTTGCTTAGGGAAAGTGCATGGATATTATTTCAATGTTGCCTAATGCCTAGGAAAAAAACCTGCTTTTGTCTATCAAGTGACATTTCAGCAGTTTAGGCTCTGGGGGAAGGTTTGCTGAGCTGCCAGTTCCCTGATAGAGGGTGACAGCAGAGCCAAGCTCAAAGGCTGGGGAAGGGATGGGAGGAAGGGGCAGCAGGATGAAATGGGAGGAGAGGATTGATTTGGAGCCTGCAGTGCTCTAAACACTGTTTCAGGGACTCGTGCATGTGTACAGGAGATATGCATGTGATGTGGGACTTGCAGAATTTGTCACCAAATTCTTCTCTTACAAACCTACAGAGGCCCCAGGCACATGTTGTTTGTCCTGGTGGTACGAGAAGCTTCCCGTCCCTGTTGCCCATCTCCGTGAGCCTGCAGAAGATCAGCCTGGGGTAACCTGCCTGTGGAAGGTCATGCCAGAGTCTGACCAAAAGTCCAGGCTGAGAATAAAAGGAGGCTGCCTGAAGAAGTGAAGCTCCCTTTGGGATGGGGAGCTAAGTGTCCAGGTCCTGTCCACCCAGGGCCTATAGGCGTGATGGGGTGGACACTGCTTGGTTCTGCCCTACAGGACTGGTGGATGGGGTCAGCCCCAGCTTTCTGCCCCATTGTGTTGTACACAGGTGTCCCCTGCACACGGGGGTGCAGAACAAGGGTTGGTCCTCACCCCGGTGCTGTCCTGCCCTGCTCCTCCTCCTGAGCAGACCTGCCCTCTCAGCCTGCCTGGCCCAGGGCAGGGCTTGCTGACCCTGAAACCTCTCCGAGTCCCTCCTAGCCTGCATTTGACATGGCCATCCCCCTTCTGAAGGTCTCAAACACCCCTGGCTACAGCACCATGGTGCAGGAGAAATGGAGTGGTGATAGCCAAACGCCCTCCTCCCCCTGCTCCCAGCACTTTCCTCCCTGAGTTTGCTCAGCTGCACAAATATTTCAGTGCAAATCCCCATTTCAGAGATGCAAACCCAAAGCACAACCAGATTCTAGGGCTTTTTTTTTTTTTTTTTTCATAACAGCATCCTAAAGCGCTGTGACCCGCGGGGGGACATCCTACACCTCCCTGCCAGCTCCTCCGGGCTGGGAGCAACCGGCCGCTTCCCTGCGGGAAAGTACAAACTTTCTGCGTTTCCTGGATAAACAGAGCGGGAGGGATCTGGGAAGAGGCGGTTGGCGCTACTTGTTCACAGAGGGCTGGGAGCAGGTGGCGGGCGGCTGTTTCGTGTCCATCGCAGCTTAGTAAAGCGTGTCAGCATAGCATTCAGCAGCTTTGCAGCTCAGCCCATCCCCTTGATATAACTAATTCTCTGGCTGAGCAAAGAGTTTTCACAGCTAAACACCTTCTTTATTTTGCCTTTTTTTTTTCCCCAAAAAGTTGCCTTTTTTTTTTAAAACCTCTTCATTTGTGAGGGTTGTTTGAGCTGGGCTGGGGCTGCTAGCATGAGACTGAAAGCTGTGGGAAGCTGGGGCCCTCATCACCCCATGCTTTGCTAACGCACCCCACTCCTGCCGGAGCACTGATGCTTTTGGGGTTGGGCAGGACGGAGGTGCCAGCAGCTGGAGCTTGGGGTGCTGAGCGGCATTCCTGAGAAGATGCTGTGCGAGACTGCGTCTTGCTGTGCTTGCAGTTCTGAAATGAGCTTTAAGCCTTTGCGAAAGCCACATGTCGGTAACGGAAATTAAAGGCCTCTTGATTCTGACATGATAGAACGATTAAAGCCACATTTCTTGGCCTGGGTACCTAACTCGAAATGCAGATATAAGGCTTAGATCCCCAAGGGGATTCGGATTTCTAATCCCAATTTATGCAGCTAAATTCCTATTGATTTCCCCCAGGTAGGGCTCTAAATACCTTTGTGGGCTGAGATCCAAAGTGGAGGTGTCGTGGCTTAGAAGGGGAGACCCAGCCTTGACAGTTTGGCCTCAACATTTCAGCAGGTTGAGGTGCTTGCCTGGTTTCTCTCTGCATGCTCCCGAGGGGCTGCGCTTCTTGCTGGGGCTCTGCGGGTGGGAGTCTGCCCGTCCCCATCTCCCATTTGCACAGGGTGGGATGTGCAACAAAACCAAGCCACAAAATTAAGGTGTGGGTCCAAATGTCAAATCCTAAATCCGTGAGCCCATTGCTGGAGAGAGCAGGGCTGAGAAAACGGGAGTGGGGTTCTGCTTGGGGTCGCAGATACCCCAGAGCTGGCCAGTTCAGAACAATGGGGTTGTTTTGATTTCCTCCCATGCAAGACAATCATGATGAACAGCTTTCACCTTCTTTCCTTTTTCCCTTCCTCCCCAGCATTATCAGTCAGGAATCCTCCATCGGGCACTGCTTGCAGGCTGCAGCACCCCTGCACGGAGCCAGCGCATGAGCTGTCCCCTCGACAGGGCAGAGGTGACCGTGGGGGAATGCAGCAGCATCCAGGTCCCCACCGGCTCCAGGCAAATTTGTGCTTGGAAAGGCTGGCTCCAGTGCAGAACAGCTAAACCTCTCTCTGCAGGCATCCCCAAAACTCTGCTCCAGCACTTGCTGCTGCTTCTGGCTGTCTAACAGCTCCTGAAGTTGCGGGGGGGGGGGGCTCTCCCCCCACCTGAGGGATGTGACTTTTGGCTCGGTGCTGCAAAACCAGCACGAGTGCCCATGGGGAGAAAGGTGAATGTCTTGCTGCTGCATTTTTGTGATCTCTGGCATCACAGTGATGCTGAAGATGGACCCAAGCAAACCCTCCCTTTGACAGGAGTCAAGGAATCCCAGCTCTCAGCGGTGGTCCATGCCCAGACCTCACAGCTGAGCCAACAGCGCTCTGAAGCAAAGCCCCAGTGTGGGTGCTGTCTGCATCAAGATGTTTCCTGAGCCCATCCAGAAACCGCAAAACTATTCCAGGTGCTCCAAAGAACTGCTACAGCCTGTCATCCTGTGGGATGTACCGGACAACATGTTCATCAGCCTACAACTCCACGGGTCTGCAGAGCTTCATGCTGCCTCATCCCCATGGGGCTGCATGCTCCTCCAGGCTGTTCGGACTGCAGAAATAAATCTCCAACCCCCTTTACAGGCAGCAACCCGACATCTTCAGCTTGTGGTTGGGAGCACGGAGGAAAAGCACATGGAGCAGAAGGGGTGCACGTGGGGGGAGCCAGCCTTTGGGGAGGGCAGGGACAGAAACGTTGTGCCTCTGCTCTGTGGTTGAGCATGGGCTCAGCTGGGTGCTTCATGTGCCCAAACTGGGCATGAGAACATTTCTGTAAGGCATCTCAAAGGCAGTTGGAAGCCATGTTCTCAGGCGATGCGGGGGGATAAAATGCAACCCACCACTGCCCAGCACCAAGACAGGAGATGATGTCCCCATGCCAGGGTTGCCCTGCAGCAGTTATGGCAGGGTTGCCTTTGGCTCTTGGACTTCTGGACATTTC
Source organism: Grus americana (assembly GCF_028858705.1). Lineage (NCBI taxonomy): Eukaryota > Metazoa > Chordata > Aves > Gruiformes > Gruidae > Grus > Grus americana. The sequence continues at coordinate 11,660,181 of NC_072869.1, forward strand.
CCCAGATGACCATGAAATCCTTTTTTGCTTCCCAGAACACTGAAGCTGCCCCTTGCTTCCATCCCAAAGAATTATTTTAACATCTCCTCCATCAGCCTCGGCAAATGACTGTTAGAGTCATTTCGGACAGTGCCAGCTCTGCTGGCCAAACATACCTGCTCCAAGCTTCTAGCTCCTGGCCTTTGCTGACCACCTGTCCCAAGGGAGGGGATGCTTTGGAGCAGCCCTCTCCTTGCACAGGGAGCACGGATGGGCTTCTCCCTGGGGGATGAGCAGCAGGGGCTGCAATGTATCTGGCTTGCAGAGCGCACGTTGACTGCAAGGGATTGATGCTGTAATTTAATTTGGGCTGGACTCCAGTGGGAGTCTTTGTCTCAGAGCAGGCTTCTTTAGTATAAAAGCAAACTTAAGGCAGAGAATCCCTCCCAGGTTATTCAGTTTAGCAGTGGGATTGCTTCTCCTGCACACCCGGCAGCCTCCCTTCCCCGCTCCGGCAGTTGAACGGAGCAGGGGAATCTGTTCTAAGTTGGCTCTTCTTCCCCCAGCACTGGCAATGACCCAGCTATTGTGCATGATGCCTTTTGCAAATATAACATGCAAATTAGTGCTCTTCATTTTGGAGCTGGCTGCAGGACAGCGGGTGCCTCTGGCTGGGTGGCCTCAGCCATCTCTCCAGCATGGCTGGGAGCTGGTACGAGGAGGCACTACATCTGCAAGCTTTGGACCTGGGCTGAGCTGAAACTGGGCTGCTCAAGCCATGCAGGCTGTGTGATCTGCAGAACGGTCCCCAGGCTTGAAATGGTCCCCTTTGCAGCCTGTGGACAGCGATCCTGAGGGGCTGGATCTGCTCCCAGAGGGTCTGCGCAAAGTCCTGGTGCAAAGCAAGCCTCTGGCATGGGGTTGCATTTAACCATGTGGCCGTGTGACTTTTTGTTGTCTGTCCTTGGTCACCTCCTAAGCTGCCCCAGGGCAGTTGGCCTTGGCGCAGCAGTCCCTACAGCATATTGTGGGAAAATGAGCTGGCAGCTCCTTGTCCCATCAGCTGATACCCAGCCCCATCAGCTCCTGGGGCAGCCCCGGGGAGGCTCTGTGACCAGTCTGCTCTACATGTAAAGGTGGAGGCACCGAAGCATCTTCTGGTCTCCAAAGCAGTCTCAGGAGTGCTTTGCACCAGCACACATGTGCATGGGGCGCTGGGGCCAGCCCTGCCCCATAACGAGCACAGCCACTGCGGCAGGAAAAGTGTGGTGAGTTATTGTCACTTTTTTTTTTTTGGTGCTCTGTAGACCCTGACATTTCCCTGGGACCCTATTGAAACCCCTGGCAATAGCTACACAAAATCTTTCTCTGCAGGACAGCCCCAGGACTCCCTGGGACCACCTGGCAGGAGTATCCTGACCCCTGCCTGCAACTCTGCCTGCAGCCCTGCCTGCCCTGTACTGCACACCAACGCGTTGCTGGCTGCAAAGGATCCTCACAAGACAGCACGTTTCAAAAACATCCTCGGGCAGCGGCCAGGCTGCTCTGTGCCTGGACCGGGGACTTGCTGCGTGGTGCTGGGGGAAAAGGGGCTGAACCCCACCCGTGCCCCAGGCCAGGCAGCCCCTGCAAGGGGGGAGCCAGGTCCGCAGCCCCGCAGGCATCTCCGGCGAGGATAACTGCCATTAACCTCTCCCTTGGAACAAGAAGGTGCAAATGAGCCCACAGTAGCCTCCTTTCTTCTGCCTGAACAAGATTGATTGAAAAACAAATTGGCGCAAATAAAGCATGTAATTAGATTAAAGCCTCTCGCCCCGAGCGGGTGGAAAGCGGCGGCCGGGCGATTCGCAGGAGTCCGCAGCCCCTTCCCGCCTCCGCGGCATCCAGCACGGCTCGGGGGGCGGCTGGCACCGGCGGGGCCACCAGCACCCCGCAGGATGCGGCCAGGAGCTGCCCTTGCCGGGGCCGGTCATGCTCAGCCACCCCGTTGGGAGCCCTGGCCCGCTGCGGCCCCCGGCAGCTGCTCCGGGCACGGTTCAGGTGCTGCCCGGGCACACGCGTAGCCCTGCCAGTTTGGTCCGGCCCTGGGACCCCTGGCTGCTGCATTCCGGGGGAGGGGGGGAACCACCCCCAGACGCCACCTGAGCCCCACTGCGGGTCGGGGCGAGTTTGCTCTCTGCTGCTTTAGCTGTCTGCTGCCAGTTTTGGGATGGGAGGGAATGGGGCTGAGCAGTTTTTGGTGTTCAGGGATGTGGGTGCCCACAGCAGCCATGGCCTCGTGAGTATCCCGGTTTTTCCTGGATATATAGGGAGTGAGCAGGCAGGCTACGGCCACCAGTAACACATTGGGGACAGCCCAGCTGTGGCAGACACGAAAGCACTGGAAAACACGAATATGGGAGATTTATGGTGCATCTGCCCCCGCCTGTGCACCCTCCTCGCCCCTCTCCCAGGGGCAGCCGGGGCTGGCAGCATGTTTCCTACCCACTTCCCGCTGACCCCCAGGAGATATGGGGGTGCGGGGTGCCAGCCCCAACAGCGCTTCATCCCCACCCAGCACTTCCCCGCTGCAAACGTGTCCCCAGCCTCTGACCGCTGACAAACTCCAGGGCTGCCGCTCCCAGCACCCGCGGGGACACAGCCCTGCTGAGAGCCGCAGTCTACATGATTAAATACGTTAATAGGAAACCATCTGTCTTCGGGAGCGTTGGCCACCCTATAAATTCCCGACCTGACAGCAGCTCCCCAGCTGAGCGGGCGCTGCACGGGACGCGGGGGCAGGATGTAACCAGAGCTGGGGCAAATCAGACTTTCCGCTCCAGGGAAACACGGCAATGGAGAGCTGATGCTGGGGGCAAGCGCTTTGTTTTGCCAAGGGGAAGCATCATATGGAAATGTCCCAGGAAGGGGAGAGAATCAGTTCATTTAGCTTCAAAATCATCATTATTTTTTTTTTAAGATGGGTTTTTCAGTGATGCTGGGCTTGCAAGTCCTTGCCCTGAAGCTTGTGGCTTGGCTATGGTGCCCAGGGCTTGTGGGCACCCAGGTCCCCCCAGTGTCAGAAGGGCAGTCCCCAAGGTGGCAGCATCCCAGAATTGGGATGGAGGGATGCAGGGATGGAAGGATATGGGGATAAAGGGATGTGGGAATGGAGAGATGAAGGGATATGGGGATGCAGAAGACCTTGTGATGGGATTATAAGAGCATGATGCAGTTGTGCGTGAAGCTTATCTGCATTTCAGCAGAAGTTTTGTGGTGGGTTTTTTGTTGTGGTTTTTGGTTTTTTTCCCTCTCCCTGACTTTCTGAAATATTTTGAAGTGACTAGAAGTTTCCTCACTTGAAGCCCCTCACCCCTATTGTGCTCACAGCCATTCACTGTGGATCACCATGAGAAACCTCTTTTCAGGAGGGAGCTGGATGCTGCGGCTGATCAATCAGTCAATCAATCACACAGTCAATCCATCACCTTGCTTACAGCCTGAGACAAGCAAGAGAATACCCATGCAGGGGTGAATTAATTACTCATTTGGATGGGTACAAAGCTGGAGACCCCCAGACTGAGCCCAGATTTACACCAGGGTGACTGAAATGAGAATTTTGCCTCCCAATTGTACTGCAGGCAGCTGTGAAGACCTTTATTCCCATCCTGTGGGATGCTCCCAGCTCTCCACAGAGTTCAGGCTCACTGCTAGCGCTTCCTCAGAGCGAAGAGCTGTGATTTTTCTGTCCATCAGTGCAAAGTCCCCCTGGCCATGTCCCATCTCCGGCTCTGGGAGCATCCTCACCAGGACAGAGCCAGCACGGGCTCTGCCCGCAGCCTGGCAGCTCCTCCCCAGCCCAGCCGGCAGCTGGGAGCCCTTTGGGCAGGAGACAAGCGCTGCCCAGCCCCGTGCCTGTCAGGCCAGTCCCTTGTGCTGCTGATCCCCCTCCAGATGTGTGAGCACTAACAACACAAGTGTGCACACGCATGCACACACTCCTTTTCATTGAATGTCAGTGCTGGGTGATTACCAAGAAACATTGCCACTGCAAATCTGAAAAAAACTAAGGCTAGACGGTACTCTGCCTGCAATTCTACAGAATTAAAACTTTGTGATTTCCTTTGTTGGTCTGGAGCCAAATCTAGTTTGAAATCAGACACCTCCTCAGGCTTTTCCTTCTTAATACACATTGTCAATAAAATGTCTTTTGATACTCCCTTTCATGTTAAACTTGCAAGGTGCTCCTTAAGTTGTTTTTTTGGTGTATTTTTTTTTTTTAGTTTGCCTCTGATAAAGGAGATCTGCCCAAGGATCAGCCTTCCACAGGAGCTTGTGCTCCCTCTGCTCGGTGGAGAGCATTCCTCCCTCCACCAGGCAGGGTGCCTGTGCAGGGCAGCACCCTGGGGAGCACAGCGCCCGGCTGGGCCAGCCGCCCCAGGACTGGCAGGAGGCTGGAGGAGGTTGGGTGGCTGTGCCGTGCCCAGCAGCTGAGGCTCGTAGCCAGCCAGTCCAGCCGAGCAGAGAGCTGGACCTGCTGGGGTGACCGTGCTTGGGGCTGTCCATCTGTGATTTGGGAGGGTTGCAATGTTCAACGCATGTTGGCAGGGTTGGCTTGGGACCACCTCTAAGGCAAAACCATGGTACAGGGGAAGACTCCAACATAACCATCGCCCTGTGGGGGCCAAGGCCATAGGAGCCAGGGGGTGATGGGGTTTCAAGGGACATCTCCCCGGCCCCTCTGACACAGATGCCACCCTGCAAACACAACGACCATGGTACAAAACAGGTGCAGAGCTGCTCCCTTCCCTCCCTGCTTGCTCAGTGCTCTGGGAAGGAGGGAAGATGTGAACTTCAGTGTGGGGTGGGACTTCCTTCCTCCAGCCCTCCAAGAGCCCATCCAAGAGCCATGCTCACATACCTGTGCCCCAGCATAGAGTGATGAGCCAGGTTCTCACTGGCCAAGCCAACAGCACCCATTGCATTTTCCCCTGCAGGTCCAACACCACTGACTTCACCCAGGGATGGAGCTGGCCCAGAGGTTTAGATAAGTATTCAGGAAGGGGCTGGGGAGCAGTGTTTTGGCCCTACATCCCGTCCTGACTGGAGGCACTGCGCAATGCCAATGGCCCGTCCCCACGCTGTCATTTTCCACGCAAGCGTTGCACCCCTTGCAGATGTTGTGGAGGCAGCTGGCAGCTCACATGACGTTGAGTCCTTGTTTCCAGCTGCTGCAGCTCATTAAAAGCAGCTACGGTACATTTAATCCTTTCCTAATGTCACTTTTCTGTTGAAGCTGTTGCTGCAGTGATGATCACAGTGTTTATGTGATCATGAGCGGGGGGAGAGTGGTCCACAGCTTCAGCTTGGGAGTGGAGATATGAAGCCAAAAAGACCACGTTCCCACAGGGATGCATAGGTACAAGCTGTCCAGGAGGCTGGAAATAAGGAGATGGCTCCCAGCTGCCCAAGCCATGAAATTCCAGCACAGCCCTCACACCTGTGGCAGGAGCAAGTGATTTAGCTCATCTTCTAACGGCGCCTGGTGGAGTTTTGCTGTGGTGATGTGAATACCGGTGGCCTCACAGGTCCCTTTTTCCTCCACGTCCATCCACAAGGATGGCTTTGAGCCACTCTCTGAGATCTGCATTTTGCCCTTCTGCTGTGGGACGGCACACTCCTGTGCTTGCCCCAGGGGTGATGGTGTGTACCTGGGAGCAGAGGACTCTCCAAGGGTGGCTTTGTGTCGCTCCGTTTCATCTAGGCATGGGCAGGCCAAAAGTAAAGCCTTTGATCTTCAGGCAAAAGGAAAACCACCTTTTTTTTTAGGGCAGGACTACTCTGACTACCGGTAAATGATGCTGGGACACGAGCACCAACTCATCAGAGAGGTAAATTTTCCCCATCCTTGGCTCTTGCTGAAGGATTCTGGCTAAAATTTGGAAAACCTGGGAAGGATGTGTAGCCTCCAGCTCTGCCAGGGGACAGGATGGGAAGGCATTGGAAAGGCTCCCAAATCTGGGACATGAGTACAAGGCGGCGAGGGGTCCAGAGTGCATGTACACACGTGGTGCACAGGGAAGGAGTGGGTGACATGGGGCAGTGGCTTGTCCCAAATGCTCCTGATGATGCGTGGCATGGCAGTGGGGGCTCGGCACTGCGACGGCACCAGGAGCCACCCAGCCGTGTGAGGTGGATGGAGAGCTCTCCTCCAGGGGAACGAATGTTTTCAAGTGAATGTTTTCTACTATTTCCTACAAAGTTTCTATTTTCCCGGACTGAAGCCATAACCTTTGCGTGTGTTTTTTCCAAGTGAGACACAGAAGCAGGAACAGTCTTGAAAGGCTCAGACAGCCCATTGGATTGGGATTTTTTTGTGAGGGTTTTTTTTTTTTGTTGTTGTTGTTGGGTTGTTTTTTTTTTCCCTTGAGACTATTCCAGATTGTTCCAGAGCAGAGACCTAACTGTCCATCTCCCTTCTTCGAGCTGCTTCTGGAACGTATTAATCATCCTTGCATACCACAGCCTGCATCCACCTCTGCACTGGGTTGCCACTGCACTCTGGGAAAGCTGCAACCTGCAGCCAAGCTGCTTCGGGTCTGTGCACATCCGAGGGATCCCAGGGATAGCTGAGAGTGGGGTTTTTTTCCCTTTTCTGCACTTACACCCAGCCTCTTCCTCACCAGCCAGGAACAAAAGGGCCCAGGCAACACCTTGAGCCCAAATAACTTTTGGAAAGTCCAGATCTGGTTTTGAAACTGTGGAAGCCGATTTCCAGGGGAAAACCATGCAAAGTTGTATCAATCCAATCACCTGTTTTTATTTAAGCCTACTAGCTGAAATCATCCACCTAGGATAATAATTTCCAAGCCAATCTGGATTTGATCCAGATGAGACAACAACTGACTGGCAGGTTTGTAAACCTTTTCCCCCCACTGTTATTTTTGTTTGCCCTTTCACTGTGGCCCCTTCTACATCTCTGAACGGGACCAGAAAAGGATGGGGCGGTAGCAAGAGCTTTCCTCGCCTGGCCATGAAAATGAGAAGCACCCCCACCTCATCCTCCAATCTCCCAGCATGGGAGAGCATGAATGCATTTCATCTAAACAATTCAATTTTGGATCATTTCCCCAAATTGATTCGGAGAGCTAAGCAGAGCCAGGCAGGGCCCCCCACACCAAAGTTGACATTATTCCACCCCTTGTACCAAAGCCAGCTTTAGCCCATGCTCTTTTGAAATTTACCCCTGGTTGACTCAGAGTGGTGGTGACGCTATCTCAGCTCTTGGCAAGGAAGGCACTTTCTGTCTTGCGTAGCCATGAGCAAAGGAACTAAAGCAGCATCTCTCCTAGAACTGGCTGCACCCAAAGTCTCCCACTAATTTCTTTCTCCATCTCGATAACCCTTTTGCTCCCATATCATGGGAGCTCTGGCTTGCTTAAATGCCAGTTTGAGGGTTTGCCAAGAAAACACCATGATTTTGGCAGGATGCTTCAGTGTGGTGGTGGGAGCTGAGTGATGCTGAGGCCCAGGACTGCTTGATGCTCCCTGCCGAGGGGAAGGAATGAAATATGGAGGGTTCAAGCTCCCTGGACAAAACGGTGCTTAAAAAGTCCAATAAAAATCACTGTGAGAAGAATTATGATCGGATGCTGGGCCCATCAGATTGCTCAGCTTGGCTCAGCCTCCACTGGGCTTTCATGGGGAGGCAGCGCGAGTAGCTTCTGGTGAGATGGATGGGTCCCTGGTCGCCCCTCCGGGCAGGAGCAGGGAGATCTGGCCCTCCAGCAATGCGGGGATCCAAGAGACGCTGTCGAGTCATTTCTCATGGCTCGCAGGCTGTCAGGACACCCGGCTCGTTCCCAGCACACGGAAAACCCTCTCCCAGCCTCCAGCAAGGGGTCCCTTTGCTGAAGGGAGGTCTCTAACCCTGCTGAGATGTTTCCAGTACATGTTTTATGCAAACCCGGATGGGCTTGGGCAGATCCCTAAATAACCCTTCTCTCCATGACAAGGATGCAGAGTTATGGGACTCGCTTCTTCCCCGACGGGGCTGTTTGCTCCCAGGATCTGCGGGGACTGGAGACCACATCCTTGACAGCAGCACCAGTGTGAGATGTTTCCTTCACAGCAAGGCGGCAATGTGTTGCAGACACCTACCCAAATCCTTGGTCAAAGGTGAGGGGCTGACCGATGCACCTCTGGTCCCTACAGCCATCCCTACTGGCACTCACTCAGGCAGATGCACGGGTGGCAGGGAGCACCTAGCTCTACTCACCGGCTGCACAGGGACCTGCTCTTCACCAAAGCGTCCACATTTGGTGCCTAAAATAGGCTGCACACCCCCCTGTCCTCAAGGGTCCTACACAGGCTCTCTGCTTTTGCTGTGCTCACCCTGGCCCTGCTTGCTGGCCAGCCGAGGGGGCACAGGGGCAAATAGCCCAGCATCCCCCCCAGCCTACCCGGCACAGTGCCTGGCGCCGAGCTGGTGGCCGCGACTCGCAGCCCGGGGCTGCCGCGGGTCACACTGCCATAGTGCATCAGCTCAGGGCAGGCGCTGACGAGGGCTGTGGCCAATCGAGGTGGCACATGGAATTTGGGATGGCCGAATGCAGCTGCCCCAGTTGGCATTTGCCCAGGACAGTGCAGGGAGTTCATGGAAAGGAGCTGTTTCCCCGGCTGTGTTGGTATCTGCATGGAGTACACAGGTGGGAGGTGTGTCACCCCCAAACCAGTCCTCGCCCCTGAATAGTGGGGGCAGCAGGGCTGGGGCTTTGGCAGCTCTTTCCTTTCAGCCAGGATGTTGGCTGGCAGATGGGCATAAACGCTGCTCCCTCCAAGCCTTCGCGTGCATTCAGCCCCTCTCATGGTCATGCTCTGGGATGATGTGAGAGGACATGGGGACTGGCAGGGAAAGGACTGTGAATAATAGAGAATGTCCTCAGAAAGGCCCTTTTGGAATCGTGAATAGGAATGTGCCCAGATAAATGAGCTCCTACCAGCAGCAAAACAGCATTGAGATCCCCATGGCCAGTTTAAACTCAGGGACACTGCTCAAGTGTCACCTCTTGCCAGCAGCTCCAAGGTTGGTAGGCAGCTTAGCAGGGCAAACTGCACGCAAAGCTGACCTGAGGGATGCTTCCCACCACGATGATGGGGCAAAACAATTGTTTACTCACTCACAAATGCACCTCGTGCCCTGCAACCTGATGTTGAGCAGGGGAGGGGATGGCACAAGCTGGGTCCTGCCTTAGGAAAGGGCTGGGGCAGCTGCACTGGGTGCGACATGCCCTGGGCCCTGGCAAGAAGGAGCCCAAGGAAAGGAGACTCCACCAAGGACAAGGTTCTGGGTGGGAGGTCCCCATGTGAGTGCCGAGGCTGCTTCTGTTCCCAGGGTCAGCGATGGTGCAAGGCGATGTGAGCACCGAGACTCTGTAGCTCCACACACAGGGCTTTTTCTCAGGAACCAAGCTCCTTGCAGAAAGGGCTGTGAGAAGCCATCTCACATGTGGCCAGCAGGACCAGGGCAGTGATCATCCCCCTGTACTCAGCACTGGTGAGGCTGCACCTCGAGTGCTGGGTTCAGTTTTGGGCCCCTCACTACAAGAAGGGCACTGAGGTGCTGGAGTGTGTCCAGAGAAGGGCAACGAAGCGGGGAAGGGTCTGGAGCACAAGTCTGATGGGAGTGGCTGAGGAACTGGGGGTGTTTAGTCTGGAGAAAAGGAGGCTGAGGGGAGACCTGATCACTCTCCACAACTACCTGACAGGAGGGTGTAGCCAGGTGGGGGTCGGTCTCTTCTCCCAAGTAACTAGTGATAGGACAAGAGGAAAAGGCCTCAGGTTGCACCAGGGGAGGTTTAGATTGGATATTGGGAAAAATTTCTTCACTAAAAGGGTTATCAATCACTGGGACAGGCTGCCCAGGGCAGTGGTTGAGTCACTATCCCTGGAGGTATTTAAAAGCCGTGTAGATGTGGTGCTTGGGGACATGGTTTAGTGGTGGACTCGGCAGTGCTGGGTTAACGGTTGAACTTGATGATCTTAAAGATCTTTTCCAACCTAAATGATTCTATGATTCTATGATGATTCTATGATGATTCTATGATTTCTGCATCTCCTTGGCTGCCAAACATCCACATTTCTTGGCAGAGCCTGTGATAAACCTGGTGGCATCGTGGTATGAGAGGTCTGCTCTGCCATGCCTGCCGCAGGCTGGAAACAGAGCGGGTTTGGGAGGCTACGGGGAGAGGAACAGACGGATCCTGGTGTGGAGCATAACATCTCAGTGTTCCCAGGCCGTGTGACAGAACATTTAGTCTGCAAGTTCCTGCTAAATAGCAGGAGCCTGTGAGAAATCTGGTATTTAATCTGTTGAGCTTTTATATTTAAGCAATACTCGGGTTTATTATTACCTGGTGGAGGATGAAAGCACTGCCCCGCAGGGCTGCAAGGGCTGAGTAGTGCTCGACTGCCCACTCAACATGCTCAGTTTGGAAATTGTGATGCCAAGTGCCAAAAGCCTCATCCCCAAAGATTGGTCAGTAAATCAGGCAGGAGAAGATGTTAAATTTAACGTGATGACACCATGGAGCAGAGCTCACCCCAGCAGGATCCAGGTAAACCCTTCAGATCCTGCTCTGTTGGGACCGGTTGGGATTGGGCTTCTCCTGCAGCGCAGTGGGCACACTTTTCTGGAGGTCCCACTGATCCTTAAACCACCAGCTGATATGCTCTAGATCTTCCATATATCAGCAGCACAGTCCCTGCAGATGGGAAAACCCCACCCTCAAGCATCTAAAAGTCTCACCTAGACCTTGGGCTTCTTTTATGGCAAAGGGTGAAACAGGGAGTTGCAGACACAAATTTCCCTCCCACGGAACGAGGTGGGGAGAGGGCAGCCCACTCTGCCCCGTGCATCCAGCACCTTTAGCTGGCACTGCTGGGATGCACCTACGACATTGTACCAAATTGCAGTGTTGGGATAAATGAGAGAGTTGCAGAGGCTGCAGGAGCTGCCAGCTCTCACGATGCTCATGAGAATACTTGGAGTGTGCCTGCCAGTCCCAGGGGCTTGGCCAAGGTGGGGACATGCAGCCAGGACAAGATGGGAGGTTTGATGGGAGCTTTGGGGAGGAGATATCTGTGGCCGAAAGAAGGTGGTGAGATGCACTATGGCATGTAATTAAGCTCCTGAAGAGCTGGGGAAGAAGATTTCTCCTGATGGAAGCAGGTAACAGAGGCTGGTACTGTCAGAAAACAGTGTTGTAAGGAAGAGAAGACTTGCCTCTGCTTGGCTTCAGGGTAGGTGGGACAGTCTCTGTTCCTAATAGCCCAATACTTCATTATGATGGACTCACCAAACTGCACATCTCATGTCGACACCTAATTTATAAGGCAAAGCATCCAAAGAGCTGGTCACCAGCACACCTGAGGAAGAAGCATGCTGGCTGGGGCAGGGTTTGGTGTGTCTTCACACCCCTCTCAGCCTTGCAGGTCAGTGGAGACACTTCAAGAAGCACACATGAAGCAATAGGCACAAACCTGAGGCTGAAAGATATTTCTTGCTCATACCAGCCTAAGAACAGACACTGAAACACAGAGTTGCTGCTATTGTGTTTACAGGCGGCAGAACTTGTCCTTTAAATCAGTCCTACAGAAACCCCCAGGCTTCACCTTCCCGTGACTCAGAACCGAAGACCTTGCCCCTTTGCTCCCCCGAGCGTACAGCAACGCCCGCAGCCCGTGTGAAAAGCCCCGGCACGAGGCGAGCCTCGGCTCAGAGTTCAATTCAAGGTGACGCCCATCACTTTTAGTACAAAATCCTTAATTTATGAACCCTCCTACACTGGTGAGACAAAAGTAAACAGCCTTTACACTTTGTGTCCTTTACAGCCACGGCGCTGTTCAAATACCCCGGGAATCTGCAGGCAGTGGGATGGGATAAGTCATCCTTTCCCGGGGCCCTCCGGCTCCTGTTATCACCCCCTGTTCAGACCCGTCCGTCCCCGAGGGAGCTGGAGACAGGAAAGTCCCTTGGTGACATGAAGAGGGCGGGTGCCGATCCCTCTGGGGGTGTAAATCAGGAGGGGAGGACGGTGGGGTGCCTGTGCAGTTGTGGTGGTGGGGACGGGGTGTACAGAGATGTGTTGAGCCCTGGGTCGGCGTTGCATGGGTCGTATTTGGCACAAGGGCAAGGGGAAGGGAAACAGGAGGATACGCGCAGCGTGACGTGCCATTGCTTTCTCAGGATGTTCCTCTGTATTGCATCTTGCATACATGTCGTGATTCAAGTCCATCGGGGCCACGCTGCTGTCCCCAGGACCTTTTACTGCAGGATCCACAGCAGCAGGACCTCCCGCTCCGAGCTAAGATGCTTCCCCTGCTCTTACAGTCACCTTTGAGCACAGCTGTCCCCAGCAATGCCACTAACCACAGCCGCGTCCCACCCCAAGGGTCCACAAAGCCAGACGTGAGACACATTGCTGTTAACGTACGCAGGTCACATCAGCACCTAAGATTGCTTAGCACAAGAAATACACGGATCTGGGCAAATAAAAGGAAATGCTCATGTGCAGCAGTAAGCAACACTTAGGTGTTTTGTTCTCTTTTAGGGGATTTTTGGTTCTTCAGTCCTCCTCCACCAGAAAAAACCTCAGCTGGACTGTTCTCTTACCCTCTTCAAGTTATTCTACTTCAGTAGGTAACCACTAAACTTTAACAATCAACCAGTGGCGGTCTTGAGTTCTTACCTATTTTCTATCAAGTGTTGGTCTCACTTTGGGTAACCGCTCTGTGCTTACGGATTTAGCACCCCTGGGAAAATCTTTCTGCATCTTCCCTACACTCCCACGTGCTCCTAGAAACATCCATCTCTTGGGATGCTGCACACTTGTTTCAAACTCTTGGACATTTTGGGCATAAAAAGAATCCACTTGTGTCAGTACAGACAACCAAATTAATGTATTAATTTAATGCATTTTTTTATCTTAAGCAGACAATTGCTCCAAAGACATTTGCCATCAAGATCCTTTAAAAAAAGAGACAACGTACCTGCAGGCTCCTCTGTGCTGCTGGCGGTGGTGGTGGGGGGAGCAGCAGGGATCTCTGTGCAGGACAGCGAAAAGCAGGCAGGAAAGGAGAGGAGATAAAAGAAGGAGGCATTATTCCAAATTCCAAAAGAGCCTGGCCCCTGCACACACCACATTTTCCCTTCCCAACCACATCTACCAGCAAGGGGTGTTTCCCAACCATGGCCTCCAGCAAGAAGCCTTGCGAGAGCCCCAGAAACCAGCACACCAGGACTGTACCCTCTGGGGAACTGGGCCTCCCAGGAGGATGTGGGAAAGGGTTTTTTAAACCAAAAATTTTGGCTTGTGGCTAAAAGTAGAAGCAGCATGGCTCGGTGATTCCAGGTTGCTCCAGCTAACTGGCTGCAGCCAGCCAGGTAATTGCTGCGGTGCCCAGACACAGCTGGTTGCAATTGCTGGGTCCCAGTTTGTACCCCAGGCTGGGGGATGCTCTTGCAGGGGCTCAGAGGGTGCATAAGCCAGGCAGGGTGGTGTGGCTGCTGGCGGTGCAGTGCCCAGCCCCGGCAGGCACTGGGACCATTGCTGCCTTTCCCAGTCCCTGGGTTGTCCCTCCCTTCCAACCCCTGTTTCCAGCAGCACCACCAACATCCCACTCCTCTTGTGTGAGCTAGGGTGCAGGTATTGCATCTTTCTCTGGGACGCAAGTGTTATCTCACACATTTGAAGGAAATGCAAACATATCTGGTGCCAATGCAATGGTCCCTGGTTTTGATTTCGGAACGGCTTTGTATGCATAGCTGAAACCACATAATGTTCTGGATCTTCATGCCCAAGTCTGACTCTGTTTGTTGATGTTAAAAAGGATGGGCTGCAGATGGAGCACATTATATGGTCCCAACTTTGGCAAGACGATCTCTTTTCCCTAGTGCACTTACACAGCTCTCATTACTGACATCTTTTGCGCATTTGGGGCACAGTGCTGCAATTTCTGTGCATCTTTGGGAATCCTGGCGGGGGAACACCCTACCAGTCCTTTTTGAAAGTGGAATTTAGGCAGGAGCCAGGGATCAGCATCTGCCTCCTCCTGCTTTTGCTCTCAGGAACCTGCCTGGACACAGAGTCAGGGTTTGCTGGGGTCTGTCTGCATTGCAGTGATGGCAGCTCGTAGGGGTGCAGCCCAGTTAGCGTTAGATGACTTTGTGAGTTGTTCACCCTTGTGCAATTAAACACAGGCACAAGCCCATGTGAAACACACAGTGCATAATCAGGCAGTACATGAACAGCCAGCACAGCCATCCCGAAGCTGGTGGCTGGATGGGTGCTCATGCCTGGTGCCGTGGGCTGCCGTGCAGACAGACCTCACGGGTGTCTTGTTCATTCCCTGCGAGGTGATCTTTGCATGGCTATAAGTTGTTCAGACAAAGAAAACAGAAGCAGTGGTAAAATCAGAGAGTAACTGTGCTCTTGCAGACGAGGTGGACAGCTGCTTGTGAGCTGCAGGATATCTGTGCCCTCCCAGTGCCAGGTGGGAGAGCAGTGTGGGCAGGGATGGAGAGCAAGTGCCCTCCACTATGCATGTATAAAATGTGTGTGAACTACTTCCCTCCCCCGTAGGATATGCTGACTGACATTTTTCAAGCATGAAAATGTGCTGGTTTGGGTTTTTCTAGGATGAGAGAATTGTGAGTTGCTCATATCCTCACGTTAATTGCTTTAGCATCATACGTGCAGATCAAACTCCCAACAACTGCACAGTAGCTTGGTAGCCAGGCCCAAGCGTTACTTGAAAAATGTTTCAAGCAAAAGTTCTGGCACCTTGGGAAGGATGTTTTGCTGTGACAGAGAAGTCAGGGGCACTCGTGGGTGCTGGGACAGTGGCTGGGTCGCAGGGCCAGGGCAGGGCAGCCCTGCCAGGCTCACGCCAGCGGGCAGCCTTGAGCACGCCGGTTCGGCAGCTGGCGTGAGCACAGCCTGGCTCCAAACGCCTGGTTGGATCGTGTTGAAATTCTGTGTCTGTCTTTATTTAGCACAATGAATCCCAAGGGAGGTGATGCAAGGAACAATTTACCCTCTGATTTACCATGGCCCTGGGGAATGATTAATGATAAACCTTTGCGCATACTTGCTGCAAAGCATACCGGAGCCATGACTGTAGCATCTTGGGGAAACAAGCATTTGGTTTGAGCTCTTGCCGTCCCATTGCGACATGGGGAAGAATGAATCTCAAGTGACCAAAAACCACCCTGGAATGTATGGTTTTTTCAGCAGGAGAAGGTGGAGAAAGGGTATCTGACCCGTGATTTGGCAATGGCCATCCTGAGAGGCAGATGCTGTGAGGGGACAGTGCGGGAGCAGACTGTGGGTTCCTGACAAAGACTCGATTCTTTCAACCTTCACTTTTCTTTTCCCATTGAGCTTTTTTTTTCCCTTTTAGCAGCAGGGAGTCAGCCTCGAGGGGAGCAGCCCCTCCTTCCCAGCCCGTCCCAGACACCGTAATTTTGATGCTTTGTTTCGTTAGGGCAGGTGGAGATGTCTCTCGCAAGGTGCATGAGTTACTGAATGATCCAACAACAGCAAAACCAACAGGCGGCAGAGAGAAACTACAGCATGCCATGCCTGGGCTGCGAGTGCTCAACAGGGACTGAGTGGGGATGCGGAGGTTTGCAGAGCAAATGCTGTGACGGGGAGACTTGGGGAGCTATACCTGGTGCTCACTGCTGTTGTTTTAAGAGCAGAGGATGAGAGCAGCCTTGGGAAGGCAAACTAAAAAAACAAACCCAAAGAAGCAAATGGTAAAACAGCCCATGTTTCTGGGTGGGTTGTGTGAGTGTAAGATCCCCTTTAGCAATCCAGGTGCTATCAGCTGTGTTACTGTGATGGCAGCTCCATCAAACATCTGATTTGAGCTCTGCGCCAGTGCAGCACAGCCTGATCTTGGAGAGAAAAATCTATTTGTAGTGATTTGCCTTAGCATCCAGACCCGATGTGGTACCCCAAAGCAAATGTGCTTTTGGGGCACCTTGTCTCTGTGAAGCAAAATCAAATTACCAGCAAATGGGGCTGTAGATGCACTCACACGACCTACCCAACACAGCAGACGAGCTACTTGGAAGCAAGGGGTGAACCTTGGACTATATGCCCTACTGCGGGCGGTGCGGCTGGCACAGGTACCCGAGGCTGCTCCGTCCCCCCAGGCACTGCCCGTTGGCACGTATGCAGAGGGGTTAGTAGCCACCCAGCCTGGACAGCAGCTCCTGTGGGTTTATAAAGGTTAATATCTCTAATCTACAGACATCAAAAGAGTGATCCACCTACTTATGCAGGGGGCAATGGGAGACCGACTTTGCTGGTAGCCTTTGGCGCATCGATTGCACGTGATGCCGGTGACGCCGTCTTTACAGGGACATTGGCCTGTGGTTTGGTTACAGGTTTGGCCAGCGGCGCCCACGGGATGGCAATCGCACTCTGTGGGGGGAACACACAACAAGAAGGTCAGGGGGAGAGGAGAGCGGGCGCAGGAGCCACTGAGGCGTCGGCGGGGAGCGGCGTGAGCACCACGGGCTGCTGGCAGCTCTCGCGGCACGGCTCCACCTTCTCTGCAGCCAGTGCTGGATCTCCGGCAACTGCACCGACCTGAAACAGAGGTGGCATTTGGCAGAGGGGGTGCACGCAGCCATCGCTTGGGCGCAGAGGGGATAGCACCGGAGAGGGGATGGCCCAGCCACAGCCCGTCCTGATGCAGAGATGGGAACCACAGCCAGGATGACTTGCCCAGGGCAACAAGCGCTCTACAGATCCAGGGAGGCAGCGTGGGGTGTCCCCACTCAAGGATACCCACCCGCGGACACTGCAACTACCTCATCCCATGGGTGCTGTGATCAAGAGTTTGCAGGACTTGAAGAGGAGGGGAGCAGGGAAGGGAGCACCGCTGGCGTGACTCCGGGAGCCCCAGCACCCGCTGCCCCCACCCCAGCCGGCTTCAACCCTCCCTGGGCTCCCTGGAGCAGTGGCAGAGCTGTAAGGAAGAGCTAAAAAATCAAGGAGCATTTCATCACCCCCTCAGCACATGAGATCTCAGGCAGGAAGCAATTGCTTTCAGAGACATTGGGAATTCATTTCACGTGCACTACAAAAAAAAAAAAAAAACAACCCACAACACCCTCCTTTCAGTGCTTTCGCTCGAGCTCTTCCCCGCTGAGCAGCATCCCTGGCAGCTGGCACTGCGGGCGCAGGAAGGAAATGCCCTTGTGGGATGCAGGCAGGCTGGAGGACCTGCTGTTCCTGGCCAGATGGATGGAGGCTTGACGGCAGAGCTGGGCAGATGTGAAGGGTTTGGCAGGGGATGTAAATACTGCACTTGAAATCATTCACCATCTCATTTCCCACAGTGGGACTTACCGGCGCAGCTGTTTGTTAAAAAAAAAAAAAAAGGCAAAAAAAAAAAAAGCATTGGGGCTTGTTATCATCACTGCTCCAAAAGGATTATGGCCTCGCACATTTGTTAACAGCCCTGATTTCTAAGAGCTGCAAGCGCCGTGCCAGACTGTGGTCTGCCCCTGCTGAGCGGTGGCAGGGAAAGGCAGGAAAGCTTTCCTTTTCTTGTGCAGCATCCTCGGGAAGGAGCCAGCCAAAGCCCTCCCTGGGGAGCACTGATCCTGCTCTCCTCCTGCCCCTCTGGGGAGCTGCCTGCCAGAAAGAAGGTTTTGGGGAAAACCTGCCCCGCTGCCCAAATCCTGTCTGTGGGCCAGGACCAGCACGAGTGTCTCCACAGGTTCCAGTGACTGGGCTTGGCTTTCAAATAACCCCAGACTCCCAAATGAATATCACTCCCATGAGGGTTTGTGCTGGACCCTACGATGCTTCTTGGCTTGTCTTGCACCTCCCCAGCTCTGAGACACCCTAAATCCCCCTGATTTGGGGACAGCAGCTCACATCCCACATTCCTTGTGCTGAGTGTCCAGTTTTGGTGTTTAGCTGAAGGCTCCCTTCAACCTGCAACAGCACTGTCGTGCTCCTGCTCTCTGCACCAGCAGCCCCCAGTTTGACCCATGTGGTTACTGGGCAGCAGCTCGCAGGCTGATCCCCCTCCCAGTGGGGTTTGGATGGTGCCTGGAGCCCCCCTGCGCTGGGATGTCCCCTTCTCCCTGCGTGGGGCATCCCGTCCCTGTGCACCCACCCGTTTGCACAAGCTAACAGCCGCCGTCCCCCAGCTCCAGCAATGGATGGGAAGAGACGGAGCCTTGCCAAAAAATGATGATTTTTCACATGTGAGGGAAAAAAACCCAACAACAACAACAAAGTTTTTGTTTCTTTTCTCCTCCTTCCTTAACAGTTCTGATTCGGGGTTTTTGAGTCCTACACTCCCCTCCACCTTGAGCTGCCTCTGAGAACCAGCCACTTGCAAACCTGCCTGTAGCAGAAAACTTGCTTTACTATCAAACCCAATTTTGATTGGAAAAGAGACTTGGGCATAAAGAGAGCAGAGCGATATTTAGGTGGGAAAACCTGCATGCTGCAGCCCTAAGCGATGGCTTCGATATTGCTGGGAGAGAGGAAATAAAAATAGATTAATCAAGAACCTGAAGAAGGAAGAGAGCTAAAGAAGAGCAGAGAGGCAGGAGTTAATACAAAAATAAGCAAATCAGGGAAGGGTTACACAAGAAGAGGCAAAGGGCAGGAGGATGGGGAGGAACATGCCTCATGTTTCAGGCGTCCCCTCTGGGGCTGCGCGGGCTGGTTTCAGGCATCGCCTGCAAACCCCCATCCTGTGAGTAATCCTCCCCCATGTGAGCGGATTGCACCGATTTCAGTGGGACCGCTTGGATGACAGAGGGGGGGAAAAAAAAAAAGAAGATAGAAAGGAAAAAAAGCCTTTGTGATGAGTAAGATTTACAGAATCAGGCTCTTGGAGGATGGACTGCAGAACACAGAGCGCTCTTTTGGACACCACATAAATAAATAGCGATGCTGCTGCTTCCTTCCCTCATGAGGTAATGCCTCGGCACAGCTTGTCCAAAGCTGCCGTGGTTATTTTTACAGCCGTATCTGTCTGAGGTTGTCTACTCTCTCTCCAAGCCAGGCTCTGGGGAGGGCTCTGCAGCGCGGGTGTTAGCCGTGTCCCCACGGGCACGCATGATGTGCCCAAGGTCACAGAGTAGACGAGTGGTGAAGGAGCTGGGAATCACCAGCCCTTGGTCCAGGACCTCATCAGGAGAAATCCCAGGTGATGGCCGATTGCTCCCTCCAACACGCTGTGGGGTAAATCCTCTCTGGGTGTAGGGATGGACTTTCTGTCACCGGTCCCCGACTCTTCATTGCAGCACAAGATGCTGCGAGTCCAGGATGACTGCATTGGGAAGCAGCAGTGCTCTGGCTCCTCAAACATCTGACCCCATTTTGACTTTTCTATCTTCCAGAAAACTCTCTGAATCAGCAGCAACTCAACCCTCCTGGTGCGCAGAGGCAGGAGGTGGTCTAAGCAGTGTCTGCAGATGTACATTTGCCGTCCCTGTCCCAGAGGAACTGAACCAGTGCCAGCAATTAGGAGCAATTAAAGGCAATTTGCAGTTCCCTGGCCAGTGCAAACACTTGCAGCCAGCAATTACAGGCTCTTCTCCTTCCCCAGCCATGGAGTAGCTGGGCTGCTGGTGGTTAATGCTGGTTTTTCCAGTACAGTTCAAATTCCTTTGGGTTGTAACCCCAAATTTAGGAAAGACTGCACTGGAGTCGCAATGGGGGTGTGATTGGTGTAAACACCCCTTTGGCATCCTCACTGCCTTTCTGTTAGGAACCTTTTGGTTCACAAAACATGTTTTCATGCCCAGACTTCCCTGGGTGCAAGTGTTTGTCCATCACCCACCGCGACGCAGAATATCAGCAGTCCCCCGCACTGAGCAGAGCAGAGACCTTGAGGCACCAGAGCTGAGAAAACCTCACTGATCAGGAATGGAGGGTGCCTGGGACGTCGCTAGAGATAATAAGGGGGATAACAGCTGGTTTATCCTCTCTATCCTCATGCCTTGCTTAAAAGGATCACCCCATAGAGGAGGATGCAATGGTGCAGTGAGATGTGAGAGGAGCAAACGGGAATGGTGGTGGTGCAAGAAAATGGTGTGTCTTTCATCTGTTAGTTCACACAGCATCAGGGGGAAGGGAAATAACTGTCAGGATT
Source organism: Grus americana (assembly GCF_028858705.1). NCBI lineage: Eukaryota > Metazoa > Chordata > Aves > Gruiformes > Gruidae > Grus > Grus americana. Next base: position 11,680,338 of record NC_072869.1, read on the forward strand.
TAGGTCTCAGAAAAATCTTTAAGAAAAATCTTTGATGAGTGACTGTGGCAGAGATGACCGGGAATGACAAGTGAAAAAAGAAGTTGTTTCCTGCTTAAAAACCTGGCTGCGGAGGAGAAAACAAGGACTTGATGATCTTAAAGGTCTTTTCCAACCAAAACGATTCTACGACTCTGTACGGGGCAGGAGTATATGGTGAGGTTTTAATGGGGAATGAGGGTAGCAATGGGGGTGCCTCTGCCCACAAAAGCTGATTTTTCTCATATAATAACCCTGATCTGGAAAGCAGGAAGCTAACAGCATTTCTAGGTGACCGCCTTCAGCTTGGCTAGTCCAGACATGAGGAGACCACGTAGGTCTTCTGCGAGACCGACCCAAACTGGTCAAACGGGTGAGGGGCTAGCAGACAAAACCCAGTGTGCAGAAGGATGCATAATTGGAAGGAGGGAACAGGATGGCTCATAAATGCTGAAGGGTCCCAATTAACTGCAACCACTCCAGGAAAAGATCTAGGAGTCAATGAAACATCTGGCTGATTGCAACGGAGCTCAGAAGAGCAACAAGATAGTAGGTTGTATTATGAAAGGGGTAGAGTAACACTGAATATAATATCATGACACTATAGAAATCAATGGTATGTCCTCAGCTGGGAAACCGGAGTGAAAGGCACGGAGAGGCACCCATCTGAGGGCGATGGAAAAGATCAGAAATGCCTTGCCAAGAGACGATGGAGGGATGCCAAGAAATGCACAAGCGCCGAGAAGGTCAGACAGGTGCTCCTCTTCACTGGTCCTTAAAATACAGGAACAAAGGGACATTCAACACATTTAAAAGGCAACATTTTTCAAAGATAAAAGGAAATGCTTCTTTGCACTGCACGTAATTAACTCGTAGAACTCATGCTACGAGATACCATGGCAAAGGCCCAACAGGATTAGATAGGCCTATGAATGAGAACATCTGTAGTTACATTAGCTGGGATTAATATATATTCGGGTATGAGCACTCCAAGCCAGCTACTAACTGCCTGCAGTTAGGGGGAGATTTCCCCTGGGGGCATGCTGTTGCAAAACTGTCTGTCGTAGAGTTTTATATCTCTGTCTGAAGCTTCCAAGACAAGCCACTATTATATGCACAAATCTCCATCGTCCGCTCAAGCATAGGCGACGGTGCGTTTCTGTGCTTCAGCTGAGATTTTTGGCTGGTTTGGGAATAAAAGTGAATCTTAGGACCATGCATGAAAGGATGCAAAATGCCCTGAAGAAGTGGTTCAACTTGCTGGGATGTACCTGGCCCACCGAAGGTTGACAAATAGCATGACAAAAATGCAAATATTCTTCCACCCCTGAATTTTGGTCGGAGGCATTCCTAGCTGCTAATCTTCCCACACACATGTGTGTTGAAAGGTAAACAGAGGGATAAATCTCCAGGCTTAGCTCTCTTCAAGTGTGACCTTTTTTGAGAAGGTACCTGAAAGGACTTGCATTTTTAGAGAATTAGCATCTTCCTGTTTTGGGGGAAGCTGTTTCCTTGGGAGGTTTTTCAGAATGATGAAAAAGCCATTTGACTGAACAACAGAAAAAGACTTGATTTCACGGGGTGGGGGGGTCGGATCTAGATTTCCTCTTGTCACACTGTATCTTCAGTGATAACATACGTGGCAGGGTTTCCAGATTTAAAAGCCCAAAGCGTGACTGCTTTACATTAGGTCATGCAATAAGCAGTAAACCAGCAATGCATTAAGCTGGGAAAAAACCACCTTAATTTGCAATAGTCATTGGTGAAGGTTCCTGTACGGAGAAAGAACCTTCTTCAGGAAATCACGCTCAGTTTTAAGTATTAATTTAAGTCCCGAGTAGCCAATGTGCCTTAGGTACACATTTATATTTAACCATGCTTTTAAATGCTTTTCCAGAATCATGGCCAAAATTGCCTCCTTTTGCTTACTTTCCTTCTTTCCTCCAAAGACTCCAACTGGAGTAAAAAAGGTAGCTGCGGAAGCTTTCTACTGGAAAAAAATGCACCAAAATCAAGCTTCTTGTGTGGACACTTTGATTCCAACAATATTTTAAACAGCAAAATGTCAAAACAGCTCAACTTAAATTTGCCTGTTGCTTCAATAACACAGCCTGCATCATCCTGATGCAGTAAACATATTTCATTTAGTCTTATGTTTTAGTATTTAGAGGTATGGCTCAGATATTATTACTTAAGCAAACTTTTTTGCAGTTTTAGTTATTTTTTTTTCCTGATCCACTATCTTTGATAACTTGGGTACTTTAAATCCTGGTTCCAATGAACACATCTGGCCGGGGAATGCATGGTGTGGGCAACTCCTGGGGTCGGTCCAGTTGTCCCCCCGTAGCTGTAATCCATCCCAAAGGTGACCCCAAGCCTTGAAGCTGTCCCAAGGGCCTGACCTGGGCAGGTTTTTTAAGCAGATTTGCTTTGGCTCCTGTCTTTGGAGAAACAATTCAAAACAAGCTGTATTCCTTCCTTTGGAGACCTGCCCTGGTTATTTGTCCATGGGCAAGGAGAGTTATGAGCTGATATCTGTGCACCTGAATGGTGTGGAGAGGTTTATGCTGGCTCTGGGATGGGATCCTGCAGGGATGGGCGAGACCGTATTTAATGGCAGAGCATCTCCACCATGGGTGGCATGTCCTGCAATCCCACAGATTTATGTACCCACCCAGTCTGGCCCCAGCTAGTTTGCTAACCAGAAGCAAAGATTGAAATGTCTCTGTGTTAACTCTGAATACTAATAATGGCTTTAAATATTAACTGCTTTGCAATGAGATCGTCAGCTTGTCTGCAATATTGTGAACTGGATTTAGTTCTCCAAAGGATCATGTTCACGCACAATGTCCCTCAGCACATTCTCTTGGAGATTTAAAAGTTTCTTGCCAGCAGAAAAAGAATTCCCCCTTTTATCACTCAAATAATCTCTTGGCGTTTCACAGTGTCCCTCCTCCTGCGCCGCTTCTCAGGGCTCTCCCATTTCTTCCTCCTGAACTGGCACTCAGGGAAGCTGAGGGCTTTGGCACCCTGCAGTTTGGGCCAAATTTCACAGATTAGACCTTGACTTTGTCTTCTCCGTAACAAGTAGCAGACGGGGCCCACAATGCCTCCACTGAGCAAGAGCCGCTGCTAATCCGGAAGGGTCTTTGAACCATGGTAATAAATCCACTTTTTGGGCAGGCACACTATGGGCAGGCATTAGTGATACAGACAATATGACAATTATGGCAGCACTTTCCAGAATGCTCGAAAATCCTCATTAAAAAAATTGTTAAAAATTCCCCTGTCACCTCGGAGCTTCACCTTTTGGGTGATTGCAGTGGAGCCAGAGGAACTGCCAGGGAGAGCGGTGGGGATGTTGAGACGCCCAGGGATGAAGCATTGGTGCTTCCTTCTCCCCGCTTTGCCAGCAGGACAAAGATTTTCTCATGGAGTATGTCACCCCTTTTATTTTTCCATTGAAAAATGTCAAGTTTGTTCAAAGACCCCTGGGGGTAGCTCTGGCCAGGCAGAGAGCAGCTGAGTGGGGCACAGTCCCTGGGCACAGTGTCCTCGTAGCTTTAAAGCAAAGTAAGGCTCAACCTGCTCTCATGGGAGACATTGCATGAAAAAGAGTGGGTTGGAAAATACTTCTACTGAGAAAAAAAAAAAGGCAAACATTTTCTCCTCCTGATGCGTTTTTAACCTGGCTCCTGAGGAAATGAGGTTCCTACAAGTGTATTCTCCCACTAATAATATTTCAATCAAATCTGGTGGCGAAGCAAAAGTCTCAGAGCTAATGAGGTTGCCACAAGCTTCATGAAATGAGGTGGTTGGGTAGATGAGACATAAACCCTAGAAAATGCTCAGCAGAGGGGCATCCCTTCGCTGTTCACAGCCCTTATCAGACACTAAAGCATCCACAGTGGGGACACCCCCCTAACGCCCCAAGTGCCCATGAGAAAATTGCAATGATGAGAGCTCCTGGGGCACAAACCCAGGCCACCGATTTGTGATGATCTGAGAAGTGTACGTTGTACTGAAAAATATATCTTTTCTAGGGGAAAAAAAAGCCTTTTTGTTTTCGTATGCTTAAAATCAGAACAGGGCACGCGGGTGAGTGGGACTGAACTTTGTTTTCATGTTCAGGACCTGAGACTCTTGAGAACTGATCTGAAGCAGGAAATTATCACAACAATTTGAAAATATTTATGGACAAGGCAAATTATTCCTTTTCTCTCCTCTGTCTTGTACGTATGCAAATGAATTTAGCAACTTCTGTTCTTAGTCTGAGACTTGTGGTGGAGAACTGAGTTTTAGTCTGGTTTTTTTTTTTAATAGGGTGCAAATTCCCCTCTATTGTGTCGCACCCTGCCACTTCTGAGAAACCACTGTCCAAACCTGCCCTCCAGGATTGCTTATGGATGTATTTCTGCTGAAAAAACAAATCCAAACCACAGTTTTGAAGGTGGTCGGCCCCAAATTTAGCTGATAAAACTCCTCTCAGGCACCATCATTGCAAGGATGTGATTTTTCAGAAATGCAGAGCTCCTGTCAGGGAATCAATACTGTCTGAATTTTCCTAACAAGCTAGATCATCCAAATGTCTAACATGCATTTGGGACTCAGCCGTGAGCTCTGTTTCCCCTCTGAAGGTGCTGGGTGAAGGTTTCTAAGGCTGCAATGGAGACCTCAAGGTCCTTTGGAGGATCTTTGGCTGAGCCTCCTCCGCCGCATGTCTTGGTTCCCCACAGTCACCCCAACCTCTGTGAGCCCCACACACTGCTGGCAGTTTCTGCCATGGCTTTTGCCCTTTCTGGAGGCTCTTTGCATGCTTTCATGGGGCTTTCCCCCCTCCCATGCTAAAAGTGATGAAGACATCCCATTGCAGTGGAGATGCATCTCTAAACCAGCTCACTTGGTGTTATTCTCCTGGAAGGTGGTGCTTTGGGTCCTGGTTTTACTTGTTTGGGTGGAAGAAGCAACTGGTGGGTGCTTTTGTGGGAGAACATCTGTGGAAGCGCAGCACATGGGGCATCACAGGGGCCCCAGGCACATCTCCCATGGGACGACACGTCAGAGCCACGCTCCGGGGTTTGTGCTGCAGGTCAGGTCCCTGCCAAGTGAGATGCTGTCTTGTTTACACCCAGATGTCCTCCCAGCCCGTTTGAAGATACATCAAAATCCCCTTCTGCATCTCCCCTTCCCTAACCCGGGTCTGCTTCAAATTTGCCTTTAAATGCAAGTTAGTCTCTACCGATTTAGCAAAGTCCAAAAGATGTTCCTAGGAGAGAGGGGACCTTTGCTAAAAAGGTCTCTGGAAATGCCGATGTGGCTTTTTGGAGGAGAACGGGGGGCCCAGGCTGAGAAGCAGCCCCCCCAACCCCCCAGCACTGCCACACGGTGCACAGCGTCTGCCCAGCCCAGCAGCCCCGAGAGTCCTGGCTTGCAGGGGAGTCAAATCATGCAGCAAGATGTGCCTGGGTGGGGGCAATCTGTGAAATTATTGACTTCCCTGGAGCTTGAAGACAGCTGCAGCTTAAGGAAATTTTTGGCATGGAGGTGATTTTGCTCTGATCTTATCACCAGGCACAGACAAACCTCTCTCTCTTTCTTCTTTTTTTCCTCTCTTTTTTTAAAATTTTTGTTGTTGTAGTTTTGTTCTGTTAATGACCCTCTAAGCCAACTTCTGGAGACTATAGCAGACCAGAGACCCCTGGCATGTGAACTTCATCTGGGATGTGGATGGCAGAGCCTCCTTGCCCACAGTGATGCCCTTTGGTGCTCTGCCAGCTGCCGGGGGGGGTCTCCTACCAGTCCTCTGTGCTTTCTCCAAGCATCCAGGTTTCAATCCCAGACTGCCTAAAATATATTCCATTGAAAGCAAATATCTGTTTAAATGCTGCTGTATCGTGGGAGGTGGCTCTGATCACAAGCCAGAGAGAGGAGAAAGTCAGCAATGAGTTTCTGGGAAGACCAGGCAGTAGGATTTTACCCTTATCCCAGTTAATTTGCACCAAAATGGAAAACCAACTCAATCCGGGGCAGATACAGAGGAGCAAAAGGTATGACGGCTTCCGATCACCAGTGGCTACAAACATGAAACGGGAATGTGGTATCTGTGGTCTCTAAATGTGTGCCCCAGTGCGTGACATCACCCCCATGCGCTGCCTGGAGGTGGTGGAGCTGCCCTGGGCTGGGGGAAAGGGCTGTGCCTGGCTCCGACAGTTGGTTTGTTCCTCGCTGATGGCACGCATAGATCAGACTTAATTAGAAAGTCCTTGGAACTGGAAGGCACGTGCGGAAGGGCGAGCAGGATGAAGGCTGGCACATGGAGCCCCATCTGGCTTGAAACAATTAGAAAGTGTCTCAATTGCTGGGTTTGCCACAGGAATATTCCACTGCTGCGATGCAGCAAACTCTTCCTGCTCCGGCTCGCACAGAAGCGGCTGCTTAATTTGATGTAGCTGCTCATATGTCATTAAAATTGTGGATGTTTAAGAGCTGGCATGGCCAGGTAGACATCTTGCATTGAGCTCAAGTCTTCATTAAAAAAACCCCAAACATTCCTTTTCCATGTTTTCACACTACAAACTCAAAACAGTTTAACAGTTTCTGTATTAATCATGTCCCTTCTTTGCTTGGGGACCCTTCCAGCCCAAGCGGGTGAACGGTGCAGCTCTGTGCTGGGTCCTGGAGCTGCCATGGAGGTGGTGGCACTTGGTGGCAGTGGCACTCAAGCCTCCTGCACTGCCCCAGGACACAGCGACCTGTGTGCATGGGACAGCTTGAAGCTGCATTTCTATAAACTTTCTCCCACTGGTTTGTGTGTGCCTGGGGGTTGCTGATGACAAGTTTTAGATGTAGAAATCATAAATCAGAGCTCAGCACTTGGAATAATATCAATGTAAAGAATTATGGGGTCTTGGGGAAGGGGGTGACTAAGGCACAGCCACTAACAAATGCAGTGTAGAAATACGGCTAGAAAACTGTTCCCGCAGCAGTGGAAGGGCATGCCCTATGAAGAAAATAAAGCCTGTGTTTGGCAGATCAATGTCTTGAAAGTTTGGACTTTCTCCAGTGATGTGATTTCTCAGAGGTGACCAAGCCCTGCCAGCACTATGAGTTGGCTCATCTCTCATCTAACGGTAGCTCCAGCTGGTTTTCAAAGAAGAAAAGGGAAGGAGGTATGATAATTAAGGACAGCTCCCTGGGAGGAATTCATAGAAAGTGTTGCCTTGGACTTTGCCTTGTGAAACCACAAATGAGCTCGATGAGATACGGGCATCAAACTGAAGTTGCTCTGGGGAGAGGAGCATCTCTCTTAGGATGCACTTCAATTCCTCCTAAGGTGGACACAAAGGGTAGATAGATCATTGGTGCCCAGCAGTGATGGGGTCCCTGCAGTGATGGGAGGGAGTCTGTGGGAGCTGGTCCTTGCTGCAGACAAGGAAAGGCTGGGGACAGGAGCCCTGCCAGGAGCCACCACTGGTGGCCCTACTGCCCTGGGGAGCCCTGCTTGAGGGGTTTCAGCCAGGCCATCCCTATGTTTTTGGGGTGTGTTAGCTGTGAGCTTGCCTACCCCCACCTAGCTGTGGGTTGGGGACAGTGGTGGCAGGGGACATCTCTGAGGCTGGAGGGATGCTGAGCACAACTGAAACCTGCAGAGTTGCACCATGGACAGGCTGATCTTCCCACCCTGCACCGGGACATGGCCTGTGGGACACCAACGGTGGGACACCGGTATGCTGGTGGCAGCGAGCCCGTCCTCAGACTCTGCCATCTAACGTGGGTTTTACCCTGGCTGCCTCCTGCACCCCAACTTCTCAGTGGGGCTCCAGGCAGCAGGAAGAGGTTACACCTCCCCTGGATTCAGCCCTGTGGAAATGAGCTCTCTGCTCTAAGCTGGTCACGCAGCTCCCTCTATAGTCAGTGGAGAGACACGGGGGACTCGTCCCACTGTCCCTGTCACCAGGGGCTCTGCTCTCCTCTCCAGGCAGCACAAGGAGCCAAAGGGGTTCAGCTGTGTTAGTGTGTGCGTCCCCTCACATGTCTGCAGCTGGGTGGGAAGAAAACCTGCATCTGCACCCATGACATCAAGGACCAGAGGCTGAGCCCATGGGGACAGCACTCACCCTATCTCTGCTTGAACCCAAACTGTCTCCAAAAAGCAAATGTCAAAGCCTTGAGCCTTTGCAGGTACAAGCCAGGACAGGCAGGTAGGCTGGGAGTGCTTTTTTTTTTTTTTTGCACAAGCCATTAAATAATCTTCCAACACAGATGGAGAAGTCTGCCAGGCTCGGCACGGGCATGGGGCTGCAACAGCACGGGGCAGGCAGGCGAGCCCATTTTGTACCAAAACATTGAATCCTAATGACTGTGACCTCTCCAAGTGCCAAATCCTGCCCCTCCACAAGGGGTTTACACTGGCAGCCTCAGCACAAGTGCATTCATAATGTGTATCATTTGTCATCTTTTCATCAAAAAGTGTGTAAATCCTTTCCCCAAAGTGCAGAGCTGTTTTACAGCCAGGCTATAAAATCCTGCAGAGTCTCTGTTCCAATAGAATTACATTAGTGCCAATAATCTGGCAAATATCAGAAGTGAATTTAATCAAAAGAGCCAGCACCAGGGCCCTGATTTATAGTGGCCCACGACAAAGCGGAGTGGACCGCTTTGCAGGACCCAGATGTGGAATTTCACTTGCAACATCATTTGGATCAAAGGGAAAGCAGAAGGAATGGGAAGCAGGGCTTCAGCGTTTTGGGAGCTCTTCAGGCTCTCAGAAATCAGTGAAAAAAGTGGAACAATTTGCCCTTCTGAGTTTTAAAAGACGAACATGCAAAATTTCTTGTATGTGGAGTTTTGTTGTTTCTCGGGACAGCCCACACACCTAATGGGCATGCGCAGGACCAAGGTTTGATATATCTGCCAGAGCAAAGAGCATCCTACTCCGGTGCCCGCTGGGACGAGCCCATCCATCCCCCACGGCGGAGGACCAGCACTACCACCAGACTCCTCCAGCCCAAGAGTCTCCGGTCGGGGCCAGGCACAGATTAGTTGTGCGGTCTGACCTCAAAACGCCTGGGGAGCCCGAGCCCTTGCTTGAGTAACCGGTGTCCCTGGGTTTGCCCGGCCACCCACCCGCAGCAGTCACAGCCCTCCTTCAGCTCCCAGCTCCAGCCTGGCAGGCTCTGGCACGCACCCAGCGTTGCCACTTCATGCAATATCCCTGCTCCATCTGTCATCAATTCCTTTGCATGTGGTTTGCAGACTTCATGCCATGCTCTGCCTGTTGCGTGGCTCTGCAACAGGGCACCTCTGAGCGCTGACAACTTTTTTGCTTTTATCATTTTTGCAAGAAAATAACTGGAAGCAAACGCACAGGCAAGGTCGCATCACTTTTAACCATCAGGGTAAAAGTCATCCTCAAAGTCCAACCTCTTATGCCTTCATCTGTGCTGCTAAGACAACTTCAGATCATTAAAAAAAAGTCTTTAAATTAAAAATTATTATAGGTTTGGCTATTAGAAAACCAACCAGCCCTCCGTCTGGGCAGGAGGGCACTGCCCAGCTCCACTTTCTGCTCACCTTTTGCTGCCTGAGCTTCACATCATGCCCTGCAACACATGCAAAAGTTTGTGGCATTTTCATTTTCTTTTTCTCCAAGTTAAAAAAAAAAAGTAGACATCATGCAAACATTTCTGCAATGTGATATTTTTGCATAAATACCAAAACCAACCCTTTAAAATAATGCAACTCATGCCTCTCTAATGTTCTGATGTTATATGCATCATGAATTGAGGTACATATAACATAGTGCATAGGATGGAGCGAGAGATGAGAAACACAAGTGAGAGGAAAGTTTAGCTGGATGTGTCTGTTAGGCTGAATTAATGGAGTTGAATTAATACAAAAATGTTTTCAGCAGCTCTTTCATGGAACATTTGCTGTGAGTTTGCCCGAGCTCACGCACGCTTGCCAGGGTGGTTAAGTGTTCTGCACGCTTCCTTGGCAGCTCTCTATCAGCTCACAAGGCAGCGGTGCTCTTTTCTATGCGTTTGTTTAAACGTGTTAGGTCTAGGACATGAACGGAGCAATGCGATGGTTGAAAGAATCAAGTCTTACAGAGAAAACACAGTCTGCTGGGTGAGATGAGATGTCAGGCAGTTGTGAGGGAGATGGCAGATGCTACAGGATGGTTAATTCCTTAATTCTAAACACATTCGGTCGAGATGAGACTCTGGGAGAGTTTTGCCCATCGGCAGATGGCTTGGTGAGATGATAAATTAATATCGTTATCAAAGGAGAAATGGCTGAAGTTGTTAGATGGTAGGGTTTGTTTTTTAAAAATGCCTGTTTTCAACAATTATTTCAACAGCCCCTGAATCAGGGAATAAAAATAGAGGGAACAGAAAATCCCCTGTGTCATAAACAGAGCTCAGGAAAACGAGTTTTCAAAGGAATGCCTTTGCTGTAGGAAACTTCATTTCGCCCGCTTTTGTATAGGACGATGGATTATGCCAACAATAAACCATTCCAACTACTGTGAAATTGTGCTAATAGCCTGCAAGTCGGGGAGCTGGTCATGCACCAGCATATTTATTACATACCTTTGTATCTGTTAGCTCCAATAGCCACATTTTTGTTATAAACCGTGGGGGGTTGGAGAAGTATTTAAATTTGGCGATCTCAAATTTCAAGAGCAGGAGCAGTTCGAGAAAGCAAGGGGATGAGAAAAGGACAATTGCAAAGAGCATTTAATGGAGCGAATGACCCAGCGACTGGGAAATTCAGCCTTAAAACATTGCAGAGTGCCTAACGAAAGCCAACACGCATCTTCCTGGGTGCTCACTTGGGGAAACTGAGGCACAGCATGGCTCTGAGGTTTTGCACCCGCAGGTACCACCCACCTATGCTATGCTTTTTAGGTGAGACCATCATGCTGTCAGTCTCCTCCAGCCATGGAGAGGTTAGCAAGGGTGAGGGGCCAGGGGACAGCAAGGATAAACAGACAGGAGAGGGGGAGCAGGCTGCCTCGCCAGGGAGGAGAGCTGGGAAAAGCAGGAGCGAGGAAAGTCCTGGGAAATGCTGGGGCCACTGGGACAGAGAGGGTTAAGCATGGACATCACTGCCAACGTAGGGCAGGGGCTGCCTTTTCCCAGGATGGAAAAGCTGGGGATGGAGAGGGGATGGGATCTGCCCTACCCTCCCGCCGAGCATCCCCTCCCTGCTCCGTGCTCCCCGCGCTGATCCTGGAGGAGTGGAATCACTATGGATGCACAGTGATCCCATGGCTGGGAAAGAGCACTCCTCTCCCCCAAATCCCACACGTCCCCAGGAGCCCCCGTGCTGGGGAGGCAGCTGGGATAAGCCAGAGCCCTGGGAAGGAGTTAACTGTGCTTGGGGAGGGGTGGGAATTCCCCTCACTGCCCCGGCACCCCAAAACCTTTTCTGGGGAGCAGGAAGGTAAATGAGAATCAGGCTCTGGACATCAGCAGATGCTTCTGCGAGTACGCCGCTGCCCGAGGGGGATGGATGCCTGCCTGCATTGCTGCCTGGCCCCACTTGAGGAGAGCCCACGCCTTCACAATTTCCCTTTGCCTCAACCTAACGCTCTGTTACTTCGGCTGTGAACCGGCCGTGAAAGCAGAAATGTGAACTTTATTACGACACACATCCGCTCGGGACCGGGGGGTAAGGCACGGCCATGCACAGCAGGCAGCTCGCTGCCGGAGCGGGGGTCCGGCCGGGATGCTGGGTGTTGGGACGGGCGTGGAAGCAGCTCAGCCCCCCTGCACCCCTGCCTTCTGGCTCCTCGCACCCCAAAATGGCAGCTCCTCTCCCCCCTGAGCCACAGGCCAGGTTCACATCCTACCAGCCCGCGCTTCGGCTGAAGCTGTAGCTTGTTAGCAGCCTCAGCGCAGGGTGGGTCAAAAATGTCTCGTTGAAATAGTTTTTACAAGGTGAAAAAAGGGGGAGTAGGGCCGTCTAAAGAAGTGATTTCTTTTTCTGCTTTGGCAAAGAGTGTCTGTTTTCAGTGGAAAAAAAAAAAAATCCCATGAAGAAGCGTTTTCATTAAAAAATTGAAAATGCTGAAGACTCAAAGCTTTCCAGCCAAAAATACCCAGCTCAGGCCAAAAAGCTTTCCGTTTCTTGTTGAAATGAGTCTTTAGAGAGAAAAGAGCTGAAGCTTTCTGCGGGAAACCCCAGCATCTTCTAATCTGGCTTTTGAATGTTTGCTTGATTCCTTTAGCTGCGTCTCAGGTTCAGGCTTTATATCTCTTCTAGCAGACAGCTGAGAGTTAAAAAAGTTCATTTGCAGGATTTGCTCTTATTGCTGCTCCCACCCCAGCTGAAGCCTCGCTTGCCTTCACATCCACTGCAGGAGAAGAGGAAACCTCAAAAAACTCCATTTGCTGAGCTCAAAATAAAATTGTTTCCCATTTTACTGTTCTTGCCTCGTCCGGAGGAGTGAAATGTTTTGTGCGTGGGTTAAGTGCTGCCTGTGGGAGCAGGAGATGGGCGTTTGGAGAAGGCTGATTTACAGATGGTACATCTAACTGTGGACCTGGGATTTTGTGCAATTCTGCCCTTACATATGTGATGACCAAGTCAGCTGTGGCTATGGGAGCAGATGAAGCACAATTTTTAAGTAATAAAACCTGAAATAATTTAAAGTTATCCTCAGCAGTGAGGACTTTTTGTATTTCAGTGGCTTTATCCTCACCAGGAGGCTGGGAAAGACTGGGGAGAGGTGATGGCAGGGAACGTGGGGGCAAGAAAAGTCATTTCAAGGGCTGGGCTGGGAGAAGGAGGAGCAGGGATTTGGCGAGAGCAAGAGCTGTGGAAGCAGGAGCAGCAGGAAGGGGTCGGAGAAGAAGGAACCGTGCGCTCCCGGCCATCCCACCCCCAACCCGGTACCTTTGCAGGCCTTGCGGTGGGAGATGGGCTTGCTGAGGTCCCGGTAGAAGCCCTCCTTGCAGTAGTGGCAGTGCCGCCCAGCAGTGTTGTGCCGGCAGTTCAGGCAGACGCCGCCGCTCTTGCGCCCCGACAGCTTGTAGAGCTCCATGTTGAAGCGGCACCGCCGGGCGTGGAGGTTGCAGTTGCAGGCTGCGAGAGGCAAAGAGCAGAGATCATCAGCGTCTGTGTCTGGCCACGGAGCTGCCGACCCCCGGGAGCCCGTGTGCGTGGGGCTGGGCCCCCTCGACGTCCTGCCCAGGGTGCCCCACCGCAGCGGGGCTGTCACAGGATGGGATGCTCTGGTGGCACCTCTGGCTATGGAAAGCCAACCGCTAACCCACATCCCTGCTTGACCAGTGCCATGTGGTGAGTCCAGCTTTTTGGAGGGGAAGCTGTGGTCACCGAGACCTCGTTTCACTATCATGACTTGGAACAAATACGCCTTTTGCCTCTCCCCACTTTTAATGTGAGTTGAAAGCTGGGTGCAGGCAGGGCTGTGAGGGCAGGGACCCCATTCGTGGTTAGGGAATGGCAACACACAACCCCCAGCCCCCCGGCTGCTCCCCCAGCTTTGTCACAAGCCCTTTGCCCCATGTGAGCACTGCTTGTCTCCCTTCTCATCTGCTTTTGCACTGTGGTGCTTCACATTGTGCTACTGCTTGGTACAAAGCCCCCCCAAACTGCTGTGAACCCCCTGCTTCCCAACACCCCGGGAGCCCCCTCTGTCTGCCCCTGGGGAAAAAGGGGTTTCCAACATCGCCTGCCTGACCTTCCCAGTATTCCCACTCTCACCAGTCCCAACACACACGTGTGTTTGAGCTCCAGAAATGATTTCAAGACTTTCCTAGCTAGCTTATTCCCCGGCTCTCCTTCCCGTGCTTGGTACCCGTAGCACAAGGCTCCGTTACACGACTGCAGCCCTGAACATGCCGATAAAACCTCACTTCTGCCTTTGCATCTCTCATCCCGCCGCTGGGACAGGGCCCAGTTAGTCAAATACCAAAAAGTCCCTTTCTGCTTTGATTGCATGTGCTGTGACTGAACCTGCCAGGAGATGTCCAATTTCTCCACCATATGCAGCCTAATGTCAACACAGGGACTATTTTAACAGGGGGCCTTTGCAAAGGACAACTTCAGGACTTCAAAAGCTCGACCCCTCGCCTGCCTCTCCCCAGAGCTGTCACGGGAACATCAAGAGGCAGTTGCTGGGGCTCTGTGCTTTGCCGAGAATTTTATAGCTTGTTTTCTTTTCCCTTTGCTTTTATTTGCTCTTCACCCCTGAACAATGCATCTGTGCAATGCCAACCCACAGCTGGGCCTCTTGGCTCGGCACGAAGGTGTCACGGCTCTGGGCTTGTCACCTTCCTTTAGAGCAGAGACATCTTAATCCCTCATTCCTTCCTGTTTACCTTATGCTGCTTGCCCAAGACAAAGACATGCTATATTTGCTTAATTATCAAATTTCAGCCCAGAAAATTGCAGTGCAGTTCCGGATTATTTATCAGGAACAATCCCCAGCTAACTCATGACACGAAAGCAAAGGGGAGAGCAAAATCCTCTGGACACGTCCGACCAGCGGGATGGAGACTCTCTCCGTGCTTTGCAATCTGAATTCCTCTGGCTAACGTGGTGAGGCCCAGCCTCACGTCCCCACCAAACGCTGGAAGAGCAGGAGAAGCGGCCACCAGCGTGCTAATGGTGAGAAGAGTGGCCTGAGAGCGGTTTGCCAGCCGTGAGAAAGTGAGATTCCTGACACCGAGTGGGGCCACGACTTTGAACTGCGGTTTGCCTCTCCTTTAGATGAGGCCACCAGCCTGCGGGTGCATTTGTCATCTCCCAAAACAGGAGATGACCATCAAGGAGATTGGAGACTCAGCTCCTGCCCGCAGAGGGAATTGCTGCTTTTTAGATCTGGCCGGTCCCACCGACACATTTGCTGATGCTGCAAACGCATTTAAACAGCATGTTTGCATCTAAAAGAAGTGCGGGAGCATGCATCGGGTGCTTTCTGCGTCCCCCCTTGTAGGTTTTTCCCCTTCCATCTTAATCTCAGGAAGAGCACTTTGTGCTTTGCTAGGAGCGCCCCAGCAGCTGCTCAGCTATGGTATTCTCTTTTCTCACGGCGTGCCGAGCAGCCCCTGCCAGCACGATGGCTCCACCGCAGTCAGCGCTGTACAAATAGGGGATTAGAGGTGATTCTTGCCCTGCAGAACACATGAGCTAAGCTTTTGGGAAGGACGTGGCATTTTTAAAGTCTCAATCCTTGTTTTACAAAGAGGTGACCAAGATGCTGAGATTAAACCCTTTTCCCGGGTGTGCAGGAGGCACAGGGCTGAGGGCTGGTTTCTCAGGGCAGAGCCTTCCGCCGGGCATGGACCAGCTGAGAGGCACACCAGGGCTGCAACATGAAGGATGTCCTTGGCTATAGCTAATCACCAAGGCAACACCTGTATCAACGGCACGGCCTCAGGACTCAGCTCAAGCAGAGGAAAAAGAAGATTTAAGTCCCTCAGTTTGAGGGTCTGTCATCCCTGTTGTTGCCTGTGACCACGCAGGCACATCTCCATCATTCAAAGCCTTGAGACTCACTGCAGCTCTGCCTTTGGTGCTACAAACCACAGGATTTAGTCCCTGTTGACCAACACAAGGAGAAATTTCTCCAGTGGGTGGCATGGCCTCACAGAAGACCTAGTTCTTCCTTGAAGCTGGCAGAAACGTATGTTTTCCAAAGAGCATGAAAGCTCACCTCCTCCTAAAACTTGTATTTTAGGAGAGCTGAATGTGGTACTTGAGTATTTTGCAAGATTACATTGGCAAATCCCTTTTTAAAATTCAACGCTGAGCCCACCCGAAGAGTGAGTGAAAATCTTTGCATTTCTTTGGGTTGCTTGATAAGCAGAAATGTTTTTGCAAAGCCAGGAAAGCAGAACTCCTGGGATTTTCTCAAGGTCTTTGCCAATATTTTGGCTGGTCCCAGCACAGCAGAGCTGTGCGGGAACGTGGAGGAATAAGTGGAGTGTGCAGAGGTGCTCGCAGCCCTGCTCCCGAGATCAATTTTACATTGACCTTCCAGGGATGGGAAAATCCTGTGTCTGGAGAAGGAAAGAAGCTGAACCTTGCAAAAGGCAGCAAGTTCTCCAAAACATCTGTCCCTGTCCTCATCCAGAGCAAACGACCTAAAGGTTGTGTTTGTTGGTGGAGCCCCTCTCCATGCCTAGCATCCCTGCATTTGGCCTCTGTGAGCTCCCTGCAAGAACTGCAAACAGCCAGGGAGCGATGGCCACCCCTCCACCATGACTTCTCAGCTTTTTTTGGCTCTGTCAGCTTAGCCTTGGTCTGTCCCCTCGTTCCACTTGCACTCCCAGGACACTGAGGACATCCGCTGGGCATTGATTGCCTCCTAATCCCATGCACGTGGGTGCTTTTCCATCATCCACCTGTTTGTGCAGGCAGAAGGGGCCAAACTGACCCCAGGAGAGTGGTTTTAATTGAAATTACTGTCTCCTGTGCTCACCCTGTGTGCTTGGGTCCTGCCACCACTGGCCACCAGCCAGGACTAGCTGGCAGCTCCATCTGTAGCCTGATGTGTTTGCCCAGTGGGAGAGGCTTGGTCTGACGGAAGGAAAATAGCCATCCTATTTTTTCCTGACAATAGCGCATAGGGGTGGAAGAATTACGGCAATGCAATAAATGACCCATCTAGGCGCCAGAAAGTCCTTGCTGGGGATGAGGCTGGGACATGTCATGATGGGATCCATCACACTGGTGCTACAGCCTCGGGGAAAACCGGCAGCGGGGACCTGGATATGCTGAGTGTGAGCAATGCCTGGGCACGCTGGTATCACTGGGAGCCGGCTGTTAGGACTGACAAGTACCCAGCAGCAGGTCAGGATGCTTTTGGATCCCAGGTCGGAATCTGTGCGCAGTCCCTGGGTGCCATGGGCAGGGTGTGCGACTCGCCTGGACACATTTTCCCTGGACGGAGGCGCTCAGGAAACGTGGCTCCCGCCCACCCTCTCCCTCTGCCGATGGTTAATCCCCTGCTGTGCTAAAGCATTTTGCCTCGTTCCTAACATGAATTGGCCTGGCTTTAATTTTCAGCCAGTGCTTCTTGGTTTGAATTTCCCTGCCACAGTAAGCGGCTCTTTAGCAACCCATCTTTTCTTTCTATGAACGTCTTCGCCGGCTGTAATAAAAATCACCTCCCAACATTGGCATCACCTATTCTCCTCACACTTTGCTTTTCACATGCTGGAGAAGACACCCCTGCACAGGCTATGGACCCAGTGCAGACCCAGCGCAGACCCAGCTATGGGCAAAACATTTGCCAGGTGCTGAGACCTCTCTGATGAAAAGTTTTGGCTCCAGTTACTTGACTAAGCTCAGCGCTGCTGTCTCCTGCTCTCTTCATTCTCTTATTTCACCAAGGACCTCACAAGCCTTTTGTTCACTGACTTTATTGCGCACAGATGTACAGAGCTTCATCAAACAGTCTCTACCTGGGCCGCCAGGCTCCGATATGAATAACCAGATATCACTTAAACGCAGATGTTCAGAAACCTGGAGAAGGTTTGAAGAGAAAAGAGGAAAGCTGTGGTTTGGAGCTGGGTGAAGAAATTACAGCAGAAGCACCTCCGCATTAAAAACAGTGACTTGGTCAAATGAATCCATCGAAGAAGGTCAAGACAGGCAGGATTTTCCATTTGGGAGTATGAAAGGAGCTACGTGAATGGGAGGCGCAGGCTGGAGCTGTGTGGTGGGAGCTGTGGTTGTGGTCTTTTGTGCTGCCGCTGTGTCCCCCAGGCCCCGTGTCCCAGTGCCCTGTGTCTCCCAGGACGCATTCCTCTCCGTGGTTTTCATTCAGCAATGACAATGCTGCTCTTTCAAAAGACCCCACCCTTCCAAAACTTATATTTTGGCAATTTTCAAAATGCAAATTGCTTTTTAAACAAACGAAAACCCCAAAACATTTTGTTTTAATTTTTGCAAACAATAATTCGGGGGAGGGGGGAAGGGAAAGGGGAGGATAGAAGAAGCCAGGGGCTGAAAGTAATCTCTGAATCTGACTTGAATTTAGAAATAGTTTCAGTCTCCTTAAAATTGACCTTTTCCGAGATAAATTTTTTTTGCCACAAAATTGCTAGCTCAGCCTGAGCCATTATTTCTCTTCTGCAGGAGCAAGCCTCACGTGCATCATTCTGGCTGCTGAGAGGGGCACCCTGCCTGTGCCTATCTGGGGAGGAGCTTTGCTCCCTGGAGATATCTTCAGTGATATTATTTTTGAGGGCCATATTAGTCAAGGAAATAGCCACCCTTAAACCATAGAGAGGGGACAACAGAGATGAAGCAGCCAGAGCCAGTGAAAACATGTCTGATTGCTGTACTGGGAGGTAAAGAGAAAGCCCCTATGGAGACAATGGGAGGATGTCCCTGGTCCCCTACAGCATTGCATTCCTTCAAACCTGCTGCTAGCTGGCCTGAGGTTTTGGAGCAGCTGGGCATGAACCTGGAGCTGCTGGACAAGCTCCTGCACCATTGCATGCCAACGGACCCCTCTGGTCCAGCACGGGCTGTGGTGCAGTGGGCTGCTAGAGCTGTGCCCAGTGAGTGACCCCGGGTGGTGTGGCCCTGCAGGGATGTCCCATGGGGTGCATGGACACTGCCTGAGCTGGGGAAGGGGTTTCTGTTCATGCTTGCTGCAGCAAAATGCCAAAGCGTGGATGAACATTGGCCATGGTGGCAGGGAAGTCCTGCACAGTACAGCCACTGTGGCTGGCCCCAGGAGCTTGGAGCCATGCGGACTGAGCAGCCAGATCCAGCTCTGCTTGCAGGGCAGGCGGCCCCGTGCCCTCCCATGTGGCTTGGTGCCACCCACCGCAGACCCAGTTGGCTAACGCTAAACAAAAACGTTTGCTCGGGAAAATTCATTTGCATGCGCTGTTAAGTCTGAGTAAGGAGCAGGATCGGAAATTGGTTTGGTTTGCTTGAGCTAACCCACCAAAGGGGAAATCCATCGGGGTGTTGTGGCTGTGAGGGGGAGACACAGGGTCTGTGCCAGGCCCCAGGTTTTCCTGACAGTCGGAGCAAAAAGACGGAGGAAAGTGTGCGGGCGCACCACAAAATATGCAGCTATGGCTGGCATCGCCCATGAAACCAGAGCCACAAACCTGACTTGCAGCAAAAGCAAGAGTGCACTGGTGGTGGGGGAAGGAAAGCCCCATCCTTGCTGATGCTTCCCAGAGACTCCCCCCACTGCTGGGGCTGATGGCTTTTTGGGCAGCCCCTCGAACTCCAACCTGTTCCCCACGAGGCCGAATGCCTCTCGCCCCTCTCTGCCCACCAGAAACACCCCTGAGAGCAAGGGAAGGCCAAACTTCAAATGTAGGTGAAGCAAGGAGGGGTCCTGGGGAGAAACACACTGAGAAAGGGGTAAAAAGGTGTTGGGGAACAGATTTTTCCATGCATGAAAAACCTGAGGAATGGCAATTCTATGGAAAAGCTCTGGATAAGATGACATCAGACTGACCCAGGATCTCCCTGGGGATGCTGCACACCTAAAGTGCCTTTCACTTCCCACTTTGCCCAATTCCCAAACCCCTATGTACCCCAGGGACCAGGAGGCCCTGGAGATGTCCCCCTGTCAATGCTGGTTCTGCAAAGTATAACAATGTTCTGCAATACTGAAGCCCAAGTTGGTAACAGCAACATTTACGCCTGCCTGAGATTTCCAATTATAAGACCCTCATTTTATTTTACGTAAAAAAAATGCCAAACTCACTGTTTGGGCTGAAATGTTTGAGACCTGGTGTCTGACTCAGGCTGAATGTTTCTGGAAAAGTTCCTGCTAAAATGATTCAGCTGCTAATGAGAAACAAGGCTAGTGAAAAATACAGAGTTGTGCCAATGCTAACAAATTTGGGGATTTCTTTCCTTAAAGAAAATCTATTGCCCTTATATTTGAACCCAAGGCTTAAAAAGAAAAACATTGCTCCCTGGTAGGGATGTGTCTTTTGGGGTCTCTAAGAAGAGCTGCTCAAGCTTGGTCAAGTTCCTAAGTCACTGAAAAATGGGGGGCATGTTCAGTCAAAGATGATGGAGTTTTGCAGCTAAGTTCCCTGAAGATCTTATTTTGACTGGCCAAATCAAGCTCAAAACCAAGCGGTGCCAACCTGCAGTGCTCCCTCCTGCCTTTGTTATGAGATTCACCTCCGTACATCAGACCTCCCCAAGAGTGATGGTCATCGGCAAGCCCATCGGCAGGAAGGGTGAACTTCCAGAAGATGCTAGGGAGTGGGTAGGAGAAGCAAATGCTAAACAGCAGAGCTTGATGGATTCAATCCATGAATGTGTGTTGGGGATTGCCCTCACCCCAGCAGACAGTAGGGATAAACCAGGCACATCCATGGTGAACCAGTTGTCCATCAGCACCTATAGCCAGCTCAAATACTGGCTGTCAAAACTGGGCAGCAGACAGCTTGGCAAAGCCAACAACCAGTTTGTGGTCTCTGACATGCAGTTTTGAGAACAGATACAGGGAGAAAGTCCAGAGCTTCCCATAGATCAAACCCAAAAGAGGAAAGAACAAGTCCCATCAGATCAGCTGCTGAGGGTTACTTTGTCGACACTCACAATTAGCAACTTTTCTCCAGTGCTGTGAGACCAAAGCTTTTCCCAATAGCACAAAATCCCTTTGGAGAGCACCCGGCAGCTGCTGCGAACCAGGCACGGTGGCTGCCTGTCCGCCCCTCCGGCCCCCCATGCCACAGGAGCTGGTTCCAACAGTGACAGACACTACCTGCGACTTAACCTGTGACGTGAACCTGTCTGACTGCTCTGATATAAGTTTTTATTAATTTCAGGGAGGGACATATTTTCATAACTGCTTCCACATTTATTAGTTCCAGACCGGACCGAAGCACTAAAATCTCACTAGGTATTTCCTGGCTGTCCACATGGTATTTCTGGCCCCACAGGAAGCATCAGAGGAGCAAGAGCAAGACTTATTCCTAGGAGATTTACAGCTCTGAGATGTTCAGATTATGAGCCAGATTTTAACAATCTCTGAGCAGTGGAGATCTCCCCATTGCTAGCCGGCACACGTGGCAAACAGCTGCTCGCAGCCAGCGAGGTCCCACTGATCTGTGTATTCCTGCCTTGAACCCTGAGGGACGTCTCCAGTGACCTGTGATGGCTCCTTCAAAGCCACCAGGCAGCTGACTGTCTTATCAACAGGCAATGAGGACGGATGAGAAACCTGTGGGCCTGTTGTGTTGCATTGAAATGTTGAGATTTGTGGCAGCATCTCACCCAAGGCATTTTATCCCAAGACAAAAGCAGTCTTACTCAATACAGGATGCAAATCACAAAGCAAGCCTAGCCCTGGTGCAGCACATACATACTTATTGTGCGTGGAAATGGGCTGCAAATTGCCCTTGCTTCCTCCAGAGACTGTGCCAGGAGGGGACATGGGCTGCTCTTCAACAGAGACTGGAGTGGGGTCTTTTTCCATCTAGAGCACCTCTGAAAGCTGTCTGGAGATGAGGGCTTCAGCTTCATAGCCTATATCATGAGTCTGCCTCAGCAAGGACTGGAGGAACCATCTCTGAGGGGTGGGATGAGAGCTCCAGGTGGGCCTCAATGGGGGCTGACCTGTGCCTGGGAAGGACACGGGCAGAGCGTATGCCAGGCTCTCCTGTCCTGCACTGAGACTGCCAGCGCATTGCACCCACATTCAGGTCCCAGCACTGCGCTAGTGGGCACATTCTAGATGGTCTAGCAAGAGCTCCCTTTTCTTCAGTAGCTGTGGGGTTTTCTCTGCAAATCAGGTATAGTGCGGGAATTTTGCAGATTAGCTTCAGCCTGGAAAGAACGTAATTAATTTATTTTTTTGAGAAAGGAAGTGTCAAGAAGTGAACTCTATTTCAATCTGGGAGATGATACTAGCCTGTCATCAGCTTCCTTTATTTAATTGCACTATCCAAATTCAGCCTCCTGAGGTTGTAAATACTTTGAAATTAATTGTTTGCATCCCATAATTCATCCAGATGCCATCCGAAGGCGGGAGCTAACTGCAGAGCTCACCCAACAACCTACGTGTTATCAGAGAAAGCACACAGCCACCAGCCCCCGCTCTGCCCATCCCAGCTCAGCTGAGCTGCTCATTAAGTGTCGATGTTTATTTAGAGTCCGAGGGGAATCCACTTGGGAACAATTTATCCACTTAGGCTCTGGCCTTGTGGTTTCCCTCTTATCTGGTACAGATCTCAGCAGCAGCTTTCCTCCAACCACTGTGGGGGTTGTAGTACTTTGCGAGAAGACCTTTCTCCTCTCTCTACCCCACGCCATGGTGCTTACCTCCTACCTGTCCAGTCTGCTAACCTCAACTGGCAGTTATGAACTGCTGCAGGTTGAGTCGATGTCTTTCAAGGTGCCAAAATCAGCATCCCAGTCTCGGAGTGCTAGGTCTCATCAATACTTTTGTGTTTCTCTCTTAAAACCAGAGCCCTGCAGCTCAAAAGGAAGGCACGTGGTGACAGGGATCTGAACACTGCAAACCTCAAAGTGATGCTCCAGGCCAGCCCAAGGGGCAGGAGCCGGCACATCCAGTGCACAGCCCAAGATATTTTCCCGTAAGTTTTCCTACATTTCTGATGCAGGAGTGTATCAGCCACTTAAAGGTTAATGTCACAGCAAAAACAGATAATGGAAGAATTTGCACATTCAGAGCAAAGGTTACTCGAAATGCAAAAGGCCTGATAATGCAACCAACCCAGCAAAGAGTCAAAAGATTTTAAAACCTACATTAAAACTGCTCAACCTAAAAGGACCAGGGATGCAAACAGCCTTAGCTCTGCTTCCATCACTGTCCCAAGGAGCCAGGAAACTTGGCCTTGGTTCCCCAGCAGCCGAGGGGTGAAGGCAATGCAAAGTGGTTTTAAACTAGCTCAGGCTGAGATTCCTCCAGGGCAGACCCAGCTTAAAATGGTGCCACTCATGTGCCCAGTCACTGCCTCTCCGGTTGTGCTAATTCAACTGCCTGTGAGGTCGGGCTGTGCCGGGCTCTAAAAACAAACAAAGCGTGTTCAGGAACGTGTTGTGTTTTTTTAACCCTAGATCATTTCCCAATCTTGTCTGGAGCAGGGCCAGGGGAACTGTTAAACCGGCCCCAGCCAGACCCGCTACTGGAGGGACCCTGTGGCTGGGAGCTACAGGCTGCTGCCAGAGCCCGTCGCAAAGCCATGCGTAACCTGCGGCCAGTCATTCCCCCAAACCCAGCAGCATCCCCTCTGAGGTGACACGGAGTCCGGGTCCCTGTGCTGCTGTACCAGAAACACCTCTCTGAAGACCAGTTCTCGCAGGATTTCCCTTTGGAGGCTGAGTTGGCACCACTTTCTCCTTTGAATGACCCTTTTGTCCTTCCCCGGCCATCAGTTTGATGCTGCCTTCCCTCCTCTTTGCCAGGATCGCATCGCCTCATCATCCCAGGGAGTGCCAGTGGCTCAATCTGTGTATTTACACCCCCCAGACCCCCATGCCCCTGTGCCAGCAAGGTAAAGGGGACCCCTGCCCAGAAGACAGCATCCTTCTCGGAGCTGGGAAAGGATGTTACCGTGCAGGCAGCTCCCACAAGTGATCTGCGGAGCTGCTGTGTTACAGCATGGACAAGAGCCCTGGGGAGAGGCACTCTCCAAGGGGATGGTCCCCTCTGTTTTGTCCCACATTACGGGCCCGTTTGGGAGATGGTCCTTCCTGTGCCTGCAGATGCTGCTCCGGCCCCTGCCTTGCACTGGGAGATGGAGCACGGGATGGCTTCGGGAGCACTTGCCGTGGCCTCCTCCCTTTCCCCATGAATTACAAACCTCAGCTTGGCCACTTGATGTGCCAGACAGTAACACAAGCTTGACAGATGACAGCTCTTGGGAAGGGTTTTGGTTTCTCTCTGAGGCCGAGCTGGCTCAGGGGAGCAGTTGGCAGCTCAACGCATTCGTTTCCACCCGGCGGAGCGGGGCCGAGTGTCTGTGCTGCATGGAGAGGCTGGCTGTGCGGGCTGTCCCCGCTCCGTGCAACACAGCCTGGACTCGGCCACTTTTACTCTGCAGCTCTGTCCCTGGCAAGGAGATGCTCCCCGGCACAGCGCTCCTTCCCAGCCTGGAGCCCAGGCCAGGACGGTCAGAAAAACTCATCTCTGCCCATGCCATCGCCAGCTGCAGAGCCCTGGCTGTGTCGAAAAGGACGCGCAGATCCAGATAAGATACCAAAGCCTTGAGCGACTGTAAGTGGCCAGAGCTGACGTTGAGAGTCACCCATTTTTTCAAAATATTTTTTCAACCCTGTTATATTAATTAATGCATTTCAAAATAGATGAGTGCTTCGTAGGACTGGTTTCTTGCATCAGATGTTGTGCAATGAAGAACCAGTGTCTTCAAAAGCAGAGATCAAGCACCATTGGTCCAAAATTAAGTCTTGATCTTCCCTGCATGGTGGTCCCTCTCTGTTTTTCTGGCAATGAGGTTCCCTAATCACTTTGGGCTGGTTCAGTTCACCAGCAAACAACCCTGAAAAGGGCCTGAGCCCCTGGAAATCTGCAAAGTGCTCTGCCGAGGCAGGTGTGTACGTGGGAAACGTCATTCCAGGAGCCTAGGGCTAGGCACCAACACATTGCCTCCCTTTTATGCTAATAAAATGCAGTAGATTGCTGCAAATTAATCGCTATTCAATCAGCCCTACAGTGACTATGAAAACAGAGGCCATCCATCCCCCCCATGCATGGCTGGAGGAAGGTGGGAAGCCGATCACTGGCACGTGTTTGTTCCCTCTGCTCTGCCCTTGTTCCTGCTCTACAAACACCCCAAAATTTGGCAGCTGTCTTGATGCCAAGGCAACCAACAGCGGTCAGCTGTCCCCATTGCCAAGCCCGTTGCTGCCCACCACCGCCTCTCCCAAGGCACATTCTGCGGTGCATGGGCACACACTTCCCTGGGCCACCACCGCTGGTGACACACGCAGCTGCACCATCCCCTTCCCTGCGCTCTGGCATGCTCACAAACTCCACCGGATGCAGAGAAGGTCCTACCATGGCTCTGCTACTAATCCCAGTGTAATCCTGGCCAAGCTGCCTAACACCACTGTGCCTCAGTTTCCCTTTCTGGAAGCAGGTACATGCCTCGGAGGGATCCTGGGAGGTTTTTTTGGGAAAGGCTGAGAGCTCTGGGTAACAGGAGCCAGAATTGTCTGTGAGTCTGCAGAAAGATGTCAGATGCATTACAAAAATTCAGCTCTAGCTGGGAAACCTCAACAGAGAGGGATTTTAATTCTGCTTCCAAGTCTTCTAAACCCTGAGCTAACGCTGCAATCACGTGGTCCTGAACACGAATCCCAGTTGATAGGACAAGGATCCACCACCCACCCCACATTAACCTGGACCCTGTACCAGCTCTCGGCTGGCTTTCGAAACGCCACGCAGGTGTGAAGAGCCGAGGATACTATGTTTGCTCAGCGATATTCGCACCTTCGGGCTGTGGACAAAGCTCTCCTTTGTGGCCACGGCTGAGCCTGGGTAAACAGAGCTATCTTATCGCCGGGATGTTATCGGGGGATCTGAGAAAGAAGGAAAACCCCAGCTTATGTGCCTGACCTCCCGATCAGTGTTATCATCAGCACGAACATGAAAGTATTTCATGGAGGTGTTGGGACAAGTTTGTCTGCCCTGCTACCCCCACCGCTGCGGGATGGCGGCTTTCTGCTCCGTGCTTCCCTACCAGCCTGGGCAGTCCCGGGATCCCCTGCAAGGCACTGGTGTATTTTGTTTTCCTGGAGATTGGGGTTTTATCAAAAGCTGACAGGCTTATCCTGCCTTATCAGGGAGCAGTGCTACTGTTAATGGTTTTCTGTAACAGGCTCTGGGCAAAAATGTTGATTGCTGCCTTGGACTGAGTGGGTTGGGGAGGGCGGGCGGGGGACATGGATCAGCAGAGCATCCTCTACCCGTTGTGGAGGTCTCTGCAGAAGGCAGCGCTGCCATCCCATGCGTGCATGGGACTGAGATGCACTGTCCTGCGATGCTTAACATCATGACCCCAGCAACTGTGAACATTAAAAGGTCACATCCCCCTGCAAGAGAACAGCTGTCAGCTCTGGTGTCCCACACACACGTCCATCTGGAACACGGTATTTTGCCTTTTCACTTTCCCTCTGAGTGCCATGGGATACGTTATTTTTCCTTTCACCTACTCCACAGCTGACTAGTGATAGTCTGCAGTGGCTGAAAGTTCACCCCAGAGATGGGGCTGGGCTGCTGTAAGTGATGGGCAGCATTAACCTGATCGTTCAGCAGCCCTGGCGCTCCTTAGATGCCGGTATCTCAAGGACCCTCACGGTCTGCGTGTGCTCATCCTCAGAAGCATCTATTTTCCACTTTTATAAATGGTGAAACCAAGGCACGGAAAGGTTATAGCGTGGGATCATAGAGGCATTAGCCTTCTTATAGAAAAAAATTATGAGCTGGAAACACAAGTATCTTTGGGGTCGTGGGACCTATTGGCTAATGTAGGGCAAGGACTTCAAGCCAAGTGTCCCCCACCTTAAGCCAGTGCTTGAGCATAGTCCTGAGGGCATGGACGGCAAAAATGCTTGATAGTGCAGGACAAGGGGAACGGGTGGGTATGGACACACTCTGCCAGCACCAGGTGACACCCTGTGAAGGATGCTCAGCTCCCAGCTCTGGCCAGCTCAGCCCAGCCCTGAGATAGTGTGGGGCTGGGAGTGATCCCACTGACCCAGCACCACCAAGGATGAAGCAGGCAGACATCTACTCAATCCTGAAGCAAAGCCACCAAATCTGACCCTACAGCCCCCCTCGGGCAGGGATGATGGACCGGAAATGCAGCAGCGCTTCACTGCCCAGCCCAGAGCCTGCAGCTACCTGCACACTTTTAAGGGTCGCTTAGGGCAAACTTTGATGGCGTAAAGTCAAAACACCCAGCCCCAGCCTTCCTGGGGCTGTTCCTCTGTTTGTCTCTGAGGGATTTAATCCAGATCAAAGCTAGTCAAACACAGGGATTTCCCAGCTTTTCTGCTGGGGTGAGCCTCCCATGCATGCCATGGCCCTGGGACGCTGTCTTGGCCAGCCTGGCCCTCGCTGCTCCTTTCACCCAAGCAGGGAGGCCAGAAAAGACCAGAACTGTTTGAAGAGGATGGTTAATCCCCAGAAGTGACAGCATTTATGGCAACTGGGCAGGTCTTTGGAGAAGAGCTTGAAATGTACTTCTGAACACACAAAGCTGCACATGCTTCAGGGCAGCAAATGCTGTTTTCGGCTGTGAAAACTCTTTGCTTTTCATTTCAGCCAAGATTTGAGGAATGAGTGTGCCCAGCAGTGGGTTCCCTGGGGATGGGAGGAGGATACTGGGGTCCCCCCTTTCCTAACGGCACATCACCCACATTTTCCAAGCTCCCTGCTCTCCACTGGGCTGTCACTATGAAACCCCTGTCAGCATCCAGAGTTTACATCTGTAACCCCAGGGTCACTGCCAAAAACCACCCCGGGGCAGGGAAGGGACTGAGCAATGACAACGAGACAGCCCAGGCCCAAGCAAAGGTGTTGACAACCTCTGCAGGGCAGGGGAGGAGGAGGAGGGTCGGCACAGGGGGTCTAATGGAGCCCTGGGTGTCCCAGCAGCTGCCTTCTCCCTTGCCCTGGGGGAGACCGGGGCCACCACATGCTCCTGCGCCTGCCAGGCAGATTTTATCAGAACTTTTTAATTAGCTTATCACCGGCAATTAGCTCCACAGCTCAGACTGCCCCTGGCATAGTCTGCAGATCTGGATCCTTTCAAAGGAGGGCTGCAGATGTGTAGACATCCCTGGGAAACCGCGGGGTGGGGCGGTGACACTGGCCATGGCACAGAGGATGCTCTGAGATGGGCTTATGCCACTGGAGCCAAGGGATTTGGCCCTAAAATTACCTATCCCACCACCTCAATAGAAGGCTTTGTTCTGCCCTGGATCTGAGCCTGGTCCATGACCATCCCTATGGTGACAGCAAGGAGAGAGCATGACCGGGTGCTTACATGGACACGGGGCAGCCTGGGCACCGGCAGGAATTGAACAACATCCCCACAAATCCTGAAGCGAGCCATGAACATATCCAAAAATACCCTGAAGTTATGCCTATAGCTTGAATCTCACCTGCCAGGGACACTTCTCAGTTCATGTCCAGACTGTCCTATCCCTCACAAGTGCCCTGTGGGAAGGGTCTCTGGATGTATGACCCGCTGTTGTGGCTGAAAACTCGGGGAAAGCTGGTCCAGGCCAGCCCTGTGCCAATGGTGCAGAGAGCCAGGCTCAGCTCTCATGGCGAGAGGGTGGCCACAGCGTGACGGTGCCATGTGATGGGGCTGCTTCTTGGGTCACACCTGGGGTGACATCTTACTGCTGTGGGACGGGATTGGAAAAGCCACTTGCCCTGGGCTGGAAGATTAATGATGTGGAGGGCAGGGTGACAGGCCTAATCCTTTCATCTTGTTGTTTCTTTTGGGTTTTTTTTCTTCCTTTTTTGAAGCGATCCCCACTTTCCTGCCGTCTCTCTCAGTGGGAGACCTGCTCCAGGCTTCAGCTGGAGTTCATGAATTTTGCCCAAGTGTTGCAGAGAGGAGACTGCATTTCTTTTAAGGAAACTGCATTTCCTCCAGTTACAGCAACCGGCTGGGAGCGAGGAGTCCTGTATTTTAATCTGGCCTCTGCTTTTGAGTCTTGGACGTTGCTCTGAGCCAAACCTCTGATCCTGCTGTGGTTCATTTTCAGGCACGTGTGCCCTAGAAACTTTTTTTAAATTAATTTTTCATACAGAATTCTTTTTTGATGGATGCAGTGAGAAACTATTTCCCAAACAGGAAAGAGGACCTCCCTCCCCCCTCCTCTCTCTCGTGGATGTTTTTAATAACAACATCAATTGTCTGCAAAAGACTTATTCCTTTCTGACCTCAAAACAACTCCTGGTTAGTGCATTCCAGCATGGCCACAAAACGAGTCTGAATGACTTCACAGGGCCGAGCAAGAGGCTTTCCATAACAATACACAGTTAGTGAAGGGTCTGATCCCAGCAGATGGGAACTGCCTTGGCTTTGCTGGGGGCTGAGGATGCTGAGAGCCTCGGGAAAACCGTGAATACTGGGGTCGTGGTGCTGCTGTGCCAGTGATTTCTCTGGTGTTTCTAACTTCAGCTGCTCCCTTTTTCCCCAAAGCCTCCATCCATGAGGATATGCCTGCTTGTCCTTCATCCCACAGACCCTCTGAGCTGTTTGGGCTGAGGAGTGTTTCTGGTGT
This sequence comes from Grus americana, assembly GCF_028858705.1. Lineage (NCBI taxonomy): Eukaryota > Metazoa > Chordata > Aves > Gruiformes > Gruidae > Grus > Grus americana. The sequence goes on from NC_072869.1 coordinate 11,709,624, forward strand.
GGGCGATGGGTTCCTCGTGGTCCAAGCCAGCTGTACACAGTGTGAGCGGGAGGAGAGACCTCCCAGATGTCTTGCCTCTGAACTGTGCAGACTGAGGAGGGTTTATGGTGGGGCAACAACGGAAAGGGAGGCCTGAAGCCTTCCAGTGTCACCCCCTAGGTTGGATGTGCCCCCCACCATGCAGCAAGCTATGCCACCTGCAGCCCAAAGCTAGAGAGTGACAGAGGTTTAATGTACTAGTGCAGGTGCAGACCAGCATTTAAACCCAGGTCTGACCTGGGAAGTGGGCATTTTGAGATCTTTTTTCATTTCCACCCCTGACTTGAACATCAGGTACCATGTAATGGTGATGTGGTCATCACAGCACCAGCTGGCTGGGGATGGGTGAGATAATGCATCTCACAGACGTATCTGGTTCTGCCCTTGACTAAGTAAAAAATCTGTCATGCCACCAAAGCAGCCAGACCCGCTGAGCCCCGGCAGCCTCAGGATCGCTTCTGGTTAACAGGCTCCTCACTGGGCACCGCACAGTCACAGCCATTACAGCCCAATTTTCAAATTTGCAGTCCTGCATGGCTGGACCGCAGCAATCACCACAGGGCCCAGACCCACCGGCCCCAAGACTGTGGGATCCCAACCCAGGCAGGGGACATTTCCCAGCCAAACAAATTATCGATTGATTAAAGCAGCTTGGGACCAGCTGGAGCTGCTCACAAAGTCATGGTGATGGAGCTGTAAAGGAACTCTGATTTTCTTGTTAGGTCACTGGAAATACCCATATGGGTATTTTTGAAATGCAGCACTTTGGTTTTCCACTGTGAAAGGGCACTGCAAAGCCAAGGTCACCTCAAGGCAACCAGAGGAGGGAAATCAAGCCACAGACAATCAAACCAAAGGGAGTTTTTTGGGGGGATCAGATAAAACATCTCTATGGCCAGAAATCCTGGAGGGAAGGGGGAAGGGAAGTGTGCAGGACAGCAGATGCTTTGGCAAGAGAAAGGAAACAAGCTTGAGCTCAAGCCCATCTCCGGACAGAAAAGCTTTTGCCGTTCCCAGCTTGGCCTGAGCCGCAGGCGCTCGCCCACTCTCGGCTCCCCTCCCCGGCGTGCCGGGCCGCACAGCTACGCCCTGGGACAGGGGATCCCTCCAGCCCAGAGATGACTGCCCGAAACCTGCCCTTCCCACCCCAGCCAGATCAACCAGTGCTCCCTGAAGCCTACCCCTGCCTCTGCCTTTGTTCACCCCAAACTAAACCTGGACCTTTCAGGGGCACCTAGACACATATTAGCTCCAAGAATCCTGACTGCAGCAGCGGCTGACATGCAAAATCCCTCCCACAGAGGGTTTTTTGGATGAGTTTCTGAGCCAGCCGCTACACGGACCACCAGCCACCTCCCCAGGGAAGCCCAGCCGTGTCCCCAGGGGTGATGGGTGTCACTGTCCTGCCTGGGCCAGGTACCACCCCACCGGTCACAGCCTTGGAGCAGAGTGAGACGACGATCCCCACCCGGACCCAGCCCCAGAGCAGCTCAGGGTGCTCCTGTGCACATAGGTTTCTCTTGCCTTCCTTCGGGTGACCGGTTTCCCAAGCCAAACCTCTGAAGTGTCTGTGGTTTGCCCATTGCTGAACACAAGGCTTTTAAGTACTTGTTTGCCACGGTTTGCATCTCTGGCACAAAGCTCACCGCAGCCCTGGAAATAACCCTGAGCTGAAGCCTGATCCCCATGGCAGGAAATAAACATAATTTTTATAAGCATTAACAGACAGCAGAGTACCGGCAGGAATACGCGGCATTTCCTAGGAACCCAGATGTTTGTCAACCGACGGGCTGCGCCACGCTCACACTGATGTCAGGGAACGCTCAGGGCCTAAAGGGATGTTCCTACATTAGGAAACAATGTCTTCAAAAACCACAAAAACAGGGACTCTGGGGCTGACACAAGGAAAATGAACCCGTGACACCCACCAAAGTATCACCTTGCCATCAGACCCAGGGGAATGTGAGCAATCAGGAGCAAATGCCAGCCTGGCAAGGGCAGTACGGCAAGGACAGACTGAGATGCAGAGGGGACACGATGTTCAGCCCTGTGTTAGTGGTTGAAGCTCTTTTAAGTTCTTACGGGCTTGAATTCGGCCCTTACCATTTTCTGGCTGCCATGCGGGGTGTTGGACTGAGGTCCTGGCCATCTGCAGTGGGATGGCTGTTGACTGCACTTGGAAAATAAGTGTGTTTTCACCTGAAAGACCTGGGAACCTCCAATCACAAGCAGAGAAACAAACTTATCTTCACCAGAACAAACATTGCTTCTTTTAAAGCCAAGCTTGGACAATCAGCCTAAAGCTCTCTCTGATGCCACCCCGAGGAGCTCAAGTCTTCTTCACCTATGGCCAAGTATGTTCCCCCAGAGGGAGAAAACCCTTCTTGTCCCTTTGAAAGCAGCAAAGCAGATTCGTTCCAGCTGCACCATTTGGGGGAGTGCAAGTGAGAGCGATTTATTTATTGCTTTTGTTGACAAGCTAAACTAAACTGACACTTGTAATCTGAAATCAGAGTATCTACTGCAGTCTTGCACTGAGCCGTCTGTGGGTGAGAGCTACTGGTGCCACCGGCCAGGCTCTGGGTACAGCTCAGCCTCACCGCACACTCAGCCCTTCCTGGGATGCTGACCCCCCTCCCTCCAGCCGGCACATAGGGTGAGCAGCGCTGGAGGTAGCAGCACGCACGAGGTCCTTTGTGCTGTGTTTGCCAGCAAAAGGGAGACATAAAAATTGAGTTTTTCAAGTGATGTGTCAAATGCAACTTCAGAGCCCTTCCCTGAGGATGGGATGGGGATGTTTCTGCCCAGTGGTGGGTGGCTGGGAGTGCTGCAGCACAGCTACTCGCTGCTGGCTGCTGCTTGGGCAGCCTTCCAAACTGTTGGTCTCTGGGGCACAGTTTTCCCTGGATTAAAAATGATGGCATGCAGCAGACCTCTCCAGCCACACAGCTCATCCCAGGAGCTGCTCCTGCAGATGGACCAGACCACTGTGGGTGCAGCACGGTGCTGGCATTGTAGGCAGAGGGGCTGAGCACCCTGAGTGTCCTGGGGATGGGGCACCCCTGTGGCACTCCAGAGACTGGGCAGAAGTCCTGCCCCTGCCGCTGATGCCTTCCTGGGTGACAGAGGGTATTTCTTCAGCAGCAGCATGGACACAGGCAGGTCCTTTCCTGTCTGTTTGGACACCTGCATGGAAAGCATCCCAGCTGAGAAACAAGATTTTGGTCTCTTTTTCAAAAAAAAAAAACTTCTGCTGGGTCATTTATCACTGGTTCCAGTCCTGGATCTGTTCACTGTGCGGCTGTGGCTGGCAGCGCGTGGGCAGGAGAAATGCCCCAGGGACTGAAACCACAGCCTGTGCAGCTCTGGCTAAGGAGGGGAGCACGCAGCCTGCCTCCGCTGTGGCTGCCCTCCATCATCACCCACTGAACACGAGACTCAGGCAATAGACATTGCCCCAAACAGGCCGTTTTCTCTGGGAGCCCTTTGAAGGGATTGATGACTAAGAAGCATCAGCCCCGAGGATAGGTGATGTTGCTCGCTCTGCCTCCAGTCTTATTTGCCCTCCTGCAAGGACATTGCAAGTATGATCACCCTAAGGACATAGGATGCATGCTTCTGGTGAGGCTTCATCAGCAATAAACCATTGAAAACAACCTTTGCATTCGTTGACACTCAGCTCACATTTTTAATAAACCAAAAATCCTATTCTTTTAGGCAAAACAGCCCCAAATAAACATTATTCCAGCTGAAGCTCAGGGACTCCACCTGGATGGACAAACAATTGCTTTCATTATGGCTGGAGGTGAGAAAGATGGCCATGGGTCTGGGATGCTTAGCTGGGCTATGAGAGAGGGGGCTTCAAGTTTCCACCCTGTGATGGCCCTTTGGGATGCTCTCCATAGGCTCCAGCAACACAGGGAATGGAGGAGCACTGCCTGCTCCCCTCACCCCAAGGCACTTGGGGTGACTCCATCCTGCCTTGTAGGACACAGAGACACTGCATCTGGGGACACACCAGCATGGATAAGAGACATGGTCCATAACACCTGGCTCTATGCCCTGATGCCCTCCAGCATTTATCCCTTCAGCAATAACAATACCCCCATTAGGAAACAGGGATGGAGGGTTCTCCCCCTGCCCCGACCATACAGGTCTTTAACTCAGCCCCACCAACCTTCAACCTTAGTCCTTATGCAATTCTCTTTTCCTTAAAAAAGCAAGAGATAGTTTCTTTTAGAGGGGTCCTAAGCTCGGTTTCATGCCTGCATCCCACTCAGGGCCTCGCTGCAGCGAGCTGCCCCCTTGACTGTCTGCAGCCAACAACTCCAAACCCTTTGCTAACAAACCCAGGCAGCGCTGGCTGGCATCCCTGTGCGCCCAACACGTCCCCCTGCTCTGGGCAATTGTTCGGCCCGGATCCTGCCCAGATCATTTTTAACCTTCTGCAACTTTGGCTCTGGCAGAATTAAGGCTGCTCGGTGGGTAGCCTATTCGAACCAGCGCTCCCTTGTATTTGCCTCTCCAGGTGGTAACAGGCTGAAAAGCGCCTGTAATCCCTCTGAATGAACTGCACAGCACAGAAACAAAGTCGAACTCTATTGTATTATGTTCATCCCCTTTTAACACGGGCTGGTTCAGCCACCCAAGATAAAGCAGGCAAGGATCTCACAGCTCGCTGTGCTGGGACCCCAAAAGAGGTAGGAAAGGTCCACCAGACCCCCTCATGGTCCTGGGGGGTTTGTCTGCAAAGCTGCTGGTGCTCTTGCCACCCTTTTTCAACCACATCAAGAAAAAAGTCTCCTGTCCCATCCCATCCCACTACTGGTGCCTTTCACCCCTTTTTTTGGCAGTTCAATCTCTTTTTTTTTCCGCCAGTCTTAGTTACATTCCCCATTTAACTATAAAAACTCCCTTTAGGACAGTAGTGCATCTCCGTGGCTATAAATGGGAGACACCTTGTAGGCTTCATCTGAAGGACATCGGCGCATGGCTCTGATCTTGACCGACCTGCTGAGACAGTGAGTCTCTTTCCAATTTCAAGCGGAATGGCAAGTCTTTTCAAATAGTTCACTCAGCAGTGAATGCAATATATTCCCTATGCCGAACATTGCATTTATGCTTTGTTTCTTCAGTTCAGGTTTTCTACAAACATTTTAGACAGCAAACTCTCAATAATCCTCTTCTGGTTGATCTGGTCTGTGGAGCCACTCCACACCCTCCCAAGACCCCCAACATGACCGGAGGCCTCTCGGCAGATGAGACTGTGGCCCCAAGGC